>NC_060138.1:192530608-192841808 GCF_021461385.2 Schistocerca piceifrons
ATAGCACAAACAAAGAAGCAAGTTACCCGAGTAATATAATAATCACGGAGACCGAAGTGCAAATTGCAGTTCAAGATATTTTGGACCACACAATCAAAAGACTTGTTCATGTACAGCAGGATGTACTTCCGTTGCACCACGATCACACTGCAAACTCAGCGATTGAACTCATCTAAAAGTGGGGCCTAGGCGGTAGTGGTGGACATTCCATTTAGAAACAATGTGTTGCCAACAACTCACTGTATGGAGATACCAACATAATTCTATGTACTATACTTCAATTGCAAATGTCAGAACGAATGGTAAACAGACTTTCTGACAAAACCAGAGTCCTTCTTCGTCGAGATATAATCGCATCATTCGCCTGCAGATTGAGGAGACAAAGGAATCAGTAAAACTCCATTACGAAGCAACTGAGGAACAAATATCAAGTTTGCTGCCTACTGAGGTGACCCTTATGGATAAATTTTACACATTTAAACATCGTGCTGTATGTACAATGATGGACGGAAAAACGTGTAATGTGCTCATAGACACTTCGTCAACATGAGCGTGTAACGTGTGCAAGGCAACACCCAAAGAACTCAACAACCTCGACTTACTTTTGCAAAAACAATATTCTACGACTAGTTCATTTAAGTTTGGGATATCTGTTTTACACTCATACCTTAGATGTTACGAGTACTTGTTACATACAGGGTGTTACAAAAAGGTACGGCCAAACTTTCAGGAAACATTCCTGACACACAAATAAAGAAAAGATGTTATGTGGACATGTTAGAGCCCATTTTAGTTTCGTCAGTATGTACTGTACTTCCTCGATTCACCGTCATGATTTCATACGGGATACTCTACCTGTGCTGCTAGAACATGTGCTTTTACAAGTACGACACAACATGTGGTTCATGCACGATGGAGCTCCTGCACATTTCAGTCGAAGTGTTCGTACACTTCTCAACAACAGATTCGGCGACCGATGGATTTGAAGAGGCAGACCAATTCCATGGACTCCACGCTCTCCTGACCTCAACCCTCTTGACTTTCATTTATGGGGGCATTTGAAAGCTATTCTCTACGCAACCCCGGTACCAAATGTAGAGACTCTTCGTGCTCGTATTGTGGACGGCTGTGATACAATACGCCATTCTCCAGGGCTGCATCAGCGCATCAGGGATTCCGTGCGACGGAGGGTGGATGCATGTATCCTCGCTAACGGAGGACATTTTGAACATTTCCTGTAACAAAGTGTTTGAAGTCACGCTGGTACGTTCTGTTGCTGTATGTTTCCATTCCATGATTAATGTGATTTGAAGAGAAGCAATAAAATGAGCTCCAACATGGAAAGTAAGCGTTTCCGGACACATGTCCACACAACATATTTTCTTTCTTTGTGTGTGAGGAATGTTTCCTGAAAGTTTGGCCGTACGTTTTTGTAACACCCTGTATATCATATAAATTGGAAATGAAGCAGTGGCAAGCAAGAGGTAAAGAAGCCAAAGAAAATATAAAAAGAAGAAATAACCACTAAATTCTTTCGTGAAATGGGATTAGTGGTAGACCAGCTCATGCAAAGAGGAGGTAACTCCAATGACGGGAAAACTGCAAGAAAAATTCTTGCAGAGCCCACGAAATCTGCGATTATAACAGGTCTAGAGCCCAGAATTATACGAAGATTTGCAAACATTCTAAGAGTTTTGTCTTGCGGATTTAATGTTAATTACAGTAATTTTAAAAATTATTGCATCGAAACAGCAAAAATCTATTTAGAAACGTACAAGTGGTACAAAATGAGTGCATCTGTGCACAAGCTGCTAATACATGGTGCAAACATAATAAAGGAATTGTCTTTGCCTGTGGGGCTTTTTTCAGAAGATGTCTTGGAATCTAGTCAGAAAGAATATAAAGGTTTAAGACTTTTCCATGCAAGGAAAACTTCAAGAATACATACCAATACTGATATTGTCCACTGGATGCTGATAGCTTCAGATCCTAACATTGCGTCCAAGAGGAGGAGGCGGCACATTAAAAAAAGAAAACCCTTTCCTAAGGAGGTACTGTTAATGTTAGAAGAACCTGTTGTGAAAATGCTTGAAGATAATGGTGACGAAGAAACAATGGATGATGATGATGATGATGATGATGGTGATGATGGTGACAACGATGACGACGGCGGAACAATGGATGATTATGATGAGAGATACTAATTGCCTTACTGTCTGTAAACTTTAAGTGAAATATACTAATTTGATTTTCATTCTACTTTTTCATTTTTAGCTACCTATAAATCCCTTGTAGGTTGGTAGGTACTTTCAGAATCTTGTCAAGTCTGAATACACATCAACCCTAAGGTCAGAAGCCTTTCTAAGTATAAATGCACATATTATTTAACATATTTGAATTTTGACCGCCTAAAGTGGTCATTTTGCCGTGTGTGCGCTGTGTACGAATTGTGGAGGAAAGGACTTCGGAGGACACCATACAAAATAAGAGAAGATAAGCGTAGAAAAACTTTATGGAAAAAGTTCCGGAACTTTCTGAACGGACCTCCCTTATAGTATAGTTCTTCAGTAACAAATTTTTGTTATAACGAAAAGACTTTATGCTCACTCTGTATAGAAAAAAGTGTCTGGTGGCACTATAATAACTAATAAAGAAGTAATATCTAACATTTTGTTCTGCATTTTTCAAATAGACCATTTGCGGGAATGTTATTAAGCTAATTGGCGCAAAGCAACGCGCCGAGGGCGAACCGTTTATGGCGCTCCATAGCTGCGTGAGATGCCATACATCGCCGACGTACGTCGGCCCTGCCAATTGTTCGGCACGCATGCGGATCATATGAGTGTTTTTGCGGCTGTGGTGTGAGGTATGCATTCCGCAGCACAACAGCTCTAAACGCTCAGTCAATGTACAGAGCGGGCTACGTCTATGTGCATTCGCTGTTTACGTGCTAGTACGTTAGCTAATAGTAGCCAACAAGCATTTTACTCAAAACACGCAGAAGTAATGTAGATATGTAGATATAAGTATGGAACAAATCCTTGCTAATAACAATTTTAATGCCATCAGTCTTTCGAATCCTTTAATGGCGTCCTCCAACTCTTTTTTTTACGATAATTTTTTCATCTATGTACGTCTATTCCGTCTACGTATTTTATTGCTTGTTCTACAGTTTATAAAAGGAACTGTTTTTCATTGTAAATTTATTCCAAATTGTTACGTATTGTATCATCATCTACACATCTGCCGCGAGTAATCGTAATTCTTCATACTTGCTGATATGCAGATTAACCCTAGAAGGTTAAAGGGTGAAAAATATTACTTTCTAGATCATTGTAAATTTTACTATTCCATCTTTTATTCAAAGGAAGTCATAATTTATAGTTTATAGATCAGTTAATTACAATTATAAGGCCTTCAGTGGTACAGCACATACAAAATAAGTAACGAAGTCCTATTTACGTCCTGTACTGACACACCAGATTGATGGGAACCACGAAGTGGTACCAACTGCAATCGTAAATTTTACGAGGGTTTAGTAATCTAGGGTTAAGAAACCGTGTGTACTTCCACCTGTGTTCCAACTGTCACTAGTATCTTTACTTTGTTTGTGCATCACTTTTCAAATGTAATACCTTTTCTAGCTATTGAGCAATAAGTACATCTTTGGTTTTATTTTATTGAAATTACGTTTAGTTTCGACATAACACACACACACACACACACACACACACACACACACACACACAAGAGCGCACACTGTTTTTCAAATGTTTACTTTTAACAAGCCGTTCGTCCCACGTCCGCACACTTCCCTATCAACCAGTCTATCAGGGCAAACAGAATCCAAACACCAACAGTACTTTCTGAGATTAGCTTTGACATACAGATGGAAAAACACAATCGGGGACTGCAATTTAGTATTGTGTGTATAGTTGTCTTCTGTATGTTCCCTTACTGTTAATATTAAATTTTTTCAGTTTTGTTACAATAGCTCTTTCAAAGTTGAAATTTACTTTTTGCATTTCACTTTCCAAGAATAATATTTTAATCAAAGTTCTTAACCACCACTACATCTTATTCGACAGCCGTAGCTTTTTTTTTTTTTTAGTCTGGTAATGACTTTGTAAGCTAAAACTGGTTAACTAACTAAATTTTAATGTAGAAAACCACCTTCTTTTGCTTTTCATTTACACCTTTAATAGTTTATGGACATTTCATAACTGGTCCTAATAACGCGAACCTACTTCACATACCCCCCCCCCCCCCCCCCCCCCATGAACCATGGACCTTGCCGTTGCTGGGGAAGCTTGCGTGCCTCAGCGATACAGATAGCTGTAAAGTACGTGCAACCACAACGGAGGGGTATCTGTTGAGAGGCCAGGCAAACGTGTGGTTGCTGAAGAAGGGCAGCAGCCTTTACAGTAGTTGCAAGGGCAACAGTCTGGATGATTGACTGATCTGGCATTGTAACACTAACCAAAACGGCCTTGCTGTGCTGGTAATGCGAACGGCTGAAAGCAAGGGGAAACTACGGCCGTAATTTTTCCCGAGGGCATGCAGCTTTACTGTATGGTTAAATGATGATTGCGTCCTCTTGAGTAAAATATTCCGGAGGTAAAATAGTCCCCCATTCGGATATCCGGGCGGGGGCTACTCAAGAGGATGTCGTTATCAGGAGAAAGAAAACTAGCGTTCTACGGATCGGAGCGTGGAATGTCAGATCCCTTACCTTAGAAGCTAGATTAAGGAAAGGCAAACCTACGTTTCTAGCATTTGTAGACTTAGAGAAAGCTTTTGACAATGTTGACTGGAATACGCTCTTTCAAATTCTGAAGGTGGCAGGGGTAAAATACAGGGTGCGAAAGGCTATTTACAATTTGTACAGAAACCAGATGGCAGTTAGAGTCGAGGGACATGAAAGGGAAGCAGTGGTTGGGAAGGGAGTGAGACAGGGTTGTAGTCTCTCCCCGATGTTATTCAATCTGTATATTGAGCAAACAGTGAAGGAAACTAAAGAAAAATTCGGAGTATGTATTAAAATCCATGGAGAAGAAATAAAAACTTTGAGGTTCGCCGATGACATTGTAATTCTGTCAGAGACAGCAAAGGACTTGGAAGAGCAGTTGAATGGAATGGATAGTGTCTTGAAAGGAGGGTATAAGATGAACATCAACAAAAGCAAAACGAGGATAATAGAATGTAGTCGAATTAAGTCGGGTGACGCTGAGGGAATTAGATTAGGAAATGAGACACTTAAAGTAGTAAAGGAGTTTTGCTATTTGGGGAGCAAAATAACTGATGATGTTCGAAGAAGAGAGGATATAAAATGTAGACTGGCAACGGAAAGGAAAGCGTTTATGAAGAAGAGAAATTTGTTAACATCGAGTATAGATTTAAGTGTCAGGAAGTCATTTCTGAAAGTATTGGTATGGAGTGTAGCCATGTGTGGAAGTGAAACATGGACGATAAATAGTTTGGACAAGAAGAGAATAGAAGCTTTTGAAATGTGGTGCTACAGAAGAATGCTGAAGATTAGATGGGTAGATCACATAACTAATGAGGAAGTACTGAATAGGATTGGGAAGAAGAGAAGTTTGTGGCACAACTTGACTAGAAGAAGGGATCGGTTGGTAGGACATGTTCTGAGGCATCAAGGGATCACCAATTTAGTATTGGAGGGCAGCGTGGAGGGTAAAAATCGTAGAGGGAGACCAAGAGATCAATACACTAAGCAGATTCAGAAGGATGCAAGTTGTAGTAGGTACTGGGAGATGAAGAAGGTTGCACAGGATAGAGTAGCATGGGGAGCTGCATCAAACCAGTCTCAGGACTGAAGACCACAACAACAACAACAACAACTTCACATAAGAGTTTACAGAGCGTTTCATTCCTCAGTAATTCATTGTTGAGCATACTCTTTTTGCACTTCATCATGCTGCTTATGTTTCAACGTCATTCCTGTTGATGTTGTTGTGATGGAGTTCACTCCGGAGACAAGCTTTATTCAGGGCCCTCCATATCAGTCTATCCTGTGCAATCCTCTCAACATTGTATAGTTACTAAAACCTACATCCATTTTAACCTGCTTACGTAATAAAGCTTGGGTCCCCCCACAACAATTTTAATCACCCCCCCTCTCCTTTACAGCCGGCCGCGGCGGCCGTGCGGTTCTAGGCGCCACAGTCCGGAACCGCGTGACTCCTACGGTCACAGCTTCGAATCCTGCCTCGGGCATGGATGTGTGTGATGTCCTTAGGTTAGTTTGGTTTACGTAGTTCTAAGTTCTAGGGGACTGATGACCTCAGATGTTAAGTCCCATAGTGCTCAGAGCCATTTGAACCATTTTCTCCTTTACAAAACTGACGACTCTGCCATGGCTGAGGATGTGTCCTATAAACTGAACTCTTCTTTTGGTCACTTTGTTCTAATCGTCTCTGGTCATCAAATCTTCAGTATTCTCTTGTAGCACCACGTCAGCCTTACAATTCCTTTTCACTCCAATTTCCCATCTTTCCCTTCCATAATACATACATCAAAAAAAGTTTTGCCTCTTCCTGGTTCCCAAAACTCCTTCAGATATACCTTGCGTGTGGATATTGTATCACAGACACAGTCCCTTTGATTGTCCATAGATGTCACTAAACCCGCCCAAAAATGTAAACAAACATGCATGAGTAGCACCTATTAGACGGAGGGAGTCCGACAGCCGATCAGTTCCAGTCATTCCACCAGGAAGGGGGTACCCGGCTCGTGTTGTCTGTTGTTCAACTATGTCTAGATGGTCAATACTTCAGTTCGATCGCGTTCGCATTGTTACTTTGTGGCAGGAAGGGCTTTCAAGAAGAGAAATGTCTAGGGTCTTGGAGTGGATCAAAGCGATGTTTTTCGGACATGGAGGAGATGCAGACAGAAAGGAACTGTCGATGACATGCCTCGCTCAGGCCGCCCAAGGGCTACTACTGCAGTGAAAGACCACTACTTACGGATTATGTCACATGTTTATTAACCCATCACTAGTCACACATGCATCAGAATGTGTGACTAGTGATGGGTTAATGAACATGTTCATTTACAGATTATGTTATTTTAGGATGTTTGTATACGTGTGCTCCCACTGTGTAACAACGACACGAATGTATTTAACAGGACTGACAACGACTCACAAATGTGTCAGCTTACATTACGTTGACATGGCTTAAACTCATATCAGCACTTGATAATGGCCTAAGGCCGAAACTGAAATAGTGTAATAAAACTTTTAACAGTCACTGGCGTAAAGATGATGTCCTTAAAAAAATCCCAGCTACAACAAGTGTATCCAGAGGCTGAATTTGTCCATTGGTTCCAGATGGTATGAACTGCAATGTTCCTGGAAGGATAGTTTGCTCTAAAGGAGTATGGTTTTTATACACAGACGAGGTACCAAGCAACAGCAAGGTATTTTGACCAGCCAATAGAAATACTCATACCGTAGTTATAATTCTCTTACAGCTCATTTTCTAATTCTCTCTTGCTGTAACTTGAATATTCCCTACTAACCTTGCAGGATCATACACATGAGAAAGAATCGTAGAGGGCAGAGTGCCTCGCAGCATAATAATTTTCCAGAAAATTTACTATACAGATTAACAGTCGACATAATTGTATACGAACGCGCTAAAGCATGAATGTTAGTTGATCTTGATACAACACTCTTGGTACACCTAATTTCGAGTGTTCCATTATATAATTTCCTCTTCGAATCCAGATTGGTCGGAGTTGAAAACAAATTCCTCACTGAGCGATAGGAAAAGTTTGTTTATCTCATTTACAAATTTTGGGGGCGAGTCCTCAGTTTTTTGAGTATCGTCAAGTTGACGCTTTGTTTGAAATTTCGTTATGTGTTATAGCACTGTTACGGAACCATCCACGACTTCCATTGAAATCACTGTAATCTATATCGGGCGCAATTTGATGCGCATAAGATAGTAGGTCACTATCACTCACATCCCATAAATTGTATCGAGCATCCTCGAAACGCGGAAACATCAGTTTTTGTAACAAGTGCGCCTTGTGCTCTCTTGAATATCCATAGTTTTTCTTATGCGCTACTCGGTCATATTGCTGCGGACTTATTCGAATTCTATTCATAATTTTTTTTTACTGTGCCCTGGATGGTTTTCCATGTACGTAGTTATGTTTAGTACCCGGTCCTTGGGCAACGATTGTCCTTAACTACATTTCACTGGGGATGGGATTCGTGTCTCCCTGCCCGGCAAACATGATG
Organism: Schistocerca piceifrons; assembly: GCF_021461385.2. NCBI lineage: Eukaryota > Metazoa > Arthropoda > Insecta > Orthoptera > Acrididae > Schistocerca > Schistocerca piceifrons. Next base: position 192,538,878 of record NC_060138.1, read on the forward strand.
AACTGCGTGACTCGACACCTGTTGCAATATCGCTTTCACTTGTTACGCATGTATAGTCATCATTGTATTCCCCATGTATACTGGCCACACAGTCGGTCTTATACCACACATTCCACTGAGTCATCTTGCAGAAATGCTTGTACCGCTGCTGGTGGTCTCCGACCCAGATTGCCAGATGAGACAGGATGTTGCATGGAGACCATCATTTATTCTCGGATGGTAGACCGAGATGTGAAAGAGTAACGATATGGCTGTTACCCAATATGGTGGTCTTCCCCTGTGGTGGTCAAACGTTGTCGACCGGAATTTTGAAGATGAGCCTGTCTGCCCTCAAGTTCCCATGCAGGGCAATTTCGGGCTACAACCGAATATCCCACTAGCTGGATATTGCACGATTCGTCCAGGCGGCAAAATAGACACCCAAAATGAGATCTCTTTCCATCTATGCTAATAACGCTGTCTCACATGAGTAAACTGCACCTCTGCATCCTTCACAGTGTTCACTCAGTATCCGACTCAGTTTACTCTTCTGATATACCCTACCAGGCCTAGCAAGAACAAGAAATACGAACAACGCCAATACACCCTGGTGGTCATTCTACGTGTCACAGAGGACTGCAACTCTGATGTATACTACTAGCTAAAGACGAATCATTGTTAAAGGTTGTTACCAAAAATTCTTGAAAAGTTCATGACCGATTTACTTCACATTTTTAGCGATATTCTACCAAATGTTGGAACGAACATTGGGTAAATTTTTTAAAATGTTTATCATACAAAGTATCCGGGAACCCCCAAAAACATACGTGTTTCATACTGGATGCATTGTGCTGCCACCTACTGCCAGATACTCCATCTCAGCGACCACAATCGTCATTATATATCGTGAGAGAACAGAATGTGACGCTTCGCGGAACTCGGGGACTTCGAACGTGGTCTGGTGGTTGGGTGTTACATGTGTCATACGTCTGTGCGCGAGATTTACAACCTCCTAAACATCGCTAGGTCCACTGGTTCCGATGTGATAGTGAAGTGGAAACATGAAGGCACACGTACAGCACAAAAGCGTACAAGCCGACCCCGTCTGTTGACTGACAGAGACCGCCGATAGTTGAAAACGGTCGTAATGTGTAATAGGCAGACACCTATCCGGACCATCAAACAGGAATTCCAAACTGCATCAGGGTCCACTGCAAGTACTATGACAGTTAGATGGGAGGTGAGAAAATTTGGATTTCATGGTCGGGCGGCTGCTCATAACCCACACATCAGGCTGGTAAGTGCCAAACGGCGCCTCGCTTGGTGTAAGGACGATTGATGATTGAACAGTAGAAAAACGTTGTGTCGAGTGACGAGTCACGATACACAATGTGGCGATCCGATGGTAGGGTGTGGGTATGGTGAATTCCCGGTGAACGTCATCCGCCATCGTATGTAGTGCCAACAGTAAAATTCGGAGGCGGAGGTGTTACGCGTGATCGTGTTTTTCATGGAGGGGCCTTGTACCCCTTGTTGTTTTGCGTGGCAGTATCACAGCACAGGCCTACACTGATGTTTTAAGCACCTTCTTGCTTCCTACTGCTGAAGAGAAATTCCGGGATGGCAATTGTTTCTTTCAACACGATCGAGCACCTGTTCATAATGCACGGCCTGTGGCGGAGTGGTTACCCGACAATAACATTCCAGTAATGGACTGACCTGCACTGAGACCTGACCTGAATCTTACAGAACACCTTTGGATGTTTTGGAACGCCAGCTTCGTGCCAGACCTCACCGACCGACATCGGTACCTCTCCTCAGCGCAGCACTCCGTGAAGAATGGGCTGCCACTCCCCAAGAAACCTTAAAGCACCTGATTGAACGGGATGCCTGCGAGAGTGGACGCTCTATTGAATTCGAGCATTACCGATGGAGGGCGTTATTTTCAGTCAGGTGTCCGGATACTTATGATCACATAGTGTACATAGATGTATGTGTACAATATAAGGGGGAAACATTTTTAGCAAAAATCTCGAAACGTTCTTGACCGATTTAATTCAACGGATTACACCATACTCTAATAAAGTTTCGGACGAAAGTGAAGATACGTAATTTTTAATGCATGTATGATTATAAATATATACTACATTAAGAGGAAACCTTTTTCGCAAAAACTTCGAAAAGATCTCCATCAGTTTACTTTTTTACTTCAGAATTCTTCATGACACTCTACGAAACATCTCGATGTACATGTTTTAATACATGTGGTATATAAATACATATAATATATAAAGATGGGCGTTGTCAGTAAAAATCGCGAAAAGACTCTGATTGATTTAACTCAAGTTATTACACAATAATCTAATAAAGATTAATACGGCCGACAAACGTGTGGTTCCTGAAGAGGGACAGCAGCCTTTTCAGTAGTTGCAGGGCCAACAGTCTGGATGATTGACTGATCTGGCCTTGTAACACTAACCAAAACGGGCTTGCTGTGCTGGTACTACGAAAGGCTGAAAGAGAGGGGAAACAACAGCCGTAATTTTTCCCGAGGGCATGCAGCTTTACTGTATGATTAAGTGATGATGGCATCCTCTTGGGTAAAATATTCCGGAGATAAAATAGTCCCACATTCGGATCACCGGGCGGGGACTATTCAGGAGGACGTCGTTATCAGGAGAAAGAAAACTGGCGTTCTACGGATCGGAGCGTGGAATGTCAGATCCCTTAATCGGGCAAGTAGGTTAGAAAATTTAAAAAGGGAAATGGATAGGTTAAAGTTAGATATAGTGGGAATTCGTGTAGTTCGGTGGCAGGAGGAGCAAGACTTTTGGTCAGGTGAATACAGAGTTATAAATTCAAAATCAAATAGGGGTAATGCAGCAGTAGGTTTAATAATGAATAAAAAAATAGTAGTCCGGGTAAGCTACTACAAACAGCATAGTGAACGCATTATTGTGGCCAAGATAGACACGAAGCCCACACCTACTACAGTAACATATTGGACCTACTGATAACAAACAGACCCGAACTTTTCGACTCTGTATGTACAGAACAGGGAATCAGTGATCATAAGGCCGTTGCAGCATCCCTGAATATGGAAGTTAATAGGAATATAAAAAAAGGGAGGAAGGTTTATCTGTTTAGCAAGAGTAATAGAAGGCAGATTTCAGACTACCTAACAGATCAAAACGAAAATTTCTGTTCCGACACTGACAATGTTGAGTGTTTATGGAAAAAGTTCAAGGCAATCGTAAAATGCGTTTTAGACAGGTACGTGCCGAGTAAAACTGTGAGGGACGGGAAAAACCCACCGTGGTACAACAACAAAGTTAGGAAACTACTGCGAAAGCAAAGAGAGCTCCACTCCAAGTTTAAACGCAGCCAAAACCTCTCAGACAAACAGAAGCTAAACGATGTCAAAGTTAGCGTAAGGAGGGCTATGCGTGAAGCGTTCATTGAATTCGAAAGTAAAATTCTATGTACCGACTTGACAGAAAATCCTAGGAAGTTCTGGTCTTACGTTAAATCAGTAAGTGGCTCGAAACAGCATATCCAGACACTACGGGATGATGATGGCATTGAAACAGAGGATGACACGCGTAAAGCTGAAATACTAAACACCTTTTTCCAAAGCTGTTTCACAGAGGAAGACCGCACTGCAGTTCCTTCTCTAAATCCTCGCACAAACGAAAAAATGGCTGACATCGAAATAAGTGTCCAAGGAATAGAAAAGCAACTGGAATCACTCAATAGAGGAAAGTCCACTGGACCTGACGGGATACCAATTCGATTCTACACAGAGTACGCGAAAGAACTTGCCCCCCTTCTAACAGCCGTGTACCGCAAGTCTCTAGAGGAACGGAGGGTTCCAAATGATTGGAAAAGAGCACAGATAGTCCCAGTCTTCAAGAAGGGTCGTCGAGCAGATGCGCAAAACTATAGACCTATATCTCTTACGTCGATCTCTTGTAGAATTTTAGAACATGTTTTTTGCTCGCGTATCATGTCATTTCTGGAAACCCAGAATCTACTATGTAGGAATCAACATGGATTCCGGAAACAGCGATCGTGTGAGACCCAACTCGCCTTATTTGTTCATGAGACCCAGAAAATATTAGATACAGGCTCCCAGGTAGATGCTATTTTTCTTGACTTCCAGAAGGCGTTCGATACAGTTCCGCACTGTCGCCTGATAAGCAAAGTAAGAGCCTACGGAATATCAGACCAGCTGTGTGGCTGGATTGAAGAGTTTTTAGCAAACAGAACACAGCATGTTGTTCTCAATGGAGAGACGTCTGCAGACGTTACAGTAACCTCTGGCGTGCCACAGGGGAGTGTTATGGGACCATTGCTTTTCACAATATATATAAATGACTTAGTAGATAGTGTCGGAAGTTCCATGCGGCTTTTCGCGGATGATGCTGTAGTATACAGAGAAGTTGCTGCATTAGAAAATTGTAGCGAAATACAGGAAGATCTGCAGCGGATAGGCACTTGGTGCAGGGAGTGGCAACTGACCCTTAACACAGAAAAATGTAATGTATTGCGAATACATAGAAAGAAGGATCCTTTATTGTATGATTATATGATAGCGGAACAAACACTGGTAGCAGTTACTTCTGTAAAATATCTGGGAGTATGCGTGCGGAACGATTTGAAGTGGAATGATCATATAAAATTAATTGTTGGTAAGGCGGGTACCAGGTTGAGATTCATTGGGAGAGTGCTTAGAAAATGTAGTCCATCAACAAAGGAGGTGGCTTACAAAACACTCGTTCGACCTATACTTGAGTATTGCTCATCAGTGTGGGATCCGTACCAGGTCGGGTTGACGGAGGAGATAGAGAAGATCCAAAGAAGAGCGGCGCGTTTCGTCACTGGGTTATTTGGTAACCGTGATAGCGTTACGGAGATGTTTAATAAACTCAAGTGGCAGACTCTGCAAGAGAGGCGCTCTGCATCGCGGTGTAGCTTGCTCGCCAGGTTTCGAGAGGGTGCGTTTCTGGATGAGGTATCGAATATATTGCTTCCCCCTACTTATACTTCCCGAGGAGATCACGAATGTAAAATTAGAGAGATTAGAGCGCGCACGGAGGCTTTCAGACAGTCGTTCTTCCCGCGAACCATACGCGACTGGAACAGGAAAGGGAGGTAATGACAGTGGCACGTAAAGTGCCCTCCGCCACACACCGTTGGGTGGCTTGCGGAGTATCAATGTAGAATGTAGGTAGATGTAGATAGTACAAGTTTATATGCCGACTAGCTCTGCAGATGATGAAGAAATTGATGAAATGTATGATGAGATAAAAGAAATTATTCAGGTAGTGAAGGGAAACGAAAATTTAATAGTCATGGGTGACTGGAATTCGACAGTAGGAAAAGGAATAGAGGGAAACGTAGGTGAATATGGATTGGGGGGAAGAAATGAAAGAGGAAGCCGCCTGGTAGAATTTTGCACAGAGCATAACTTAATCATAACTAACACTTGGTTCAAGAATCATGAAAGAAGGTTGTATACATGGAAGAACCCTGGACATACTAAAAGGTTTCAGATAGATTATAAAATGGTAAGACAGAGATTTAGGAACCAGGTTTTAAATTGTAAGACATTTCCAGGGGCAGATGTGGACTCTGACCACAATCTGTTGGTTATGAACTGTAGATTAAAAATGAAGAAACTGCAAAAAGGTGGGATTTTAAGGAGATGGGACCTGGTTAAACTGAAAGAACCAGAGGTTGTACAGAGTTTCAGGGAGAGCATAAGCGAACAATTGACAGGAATGGGGGAAAGAAATACAGTAGAAGAAGAATGGGTAGCTTTGAGGAATGAAATAGTGAAGGTAGCAGAGGATCAAGTAGGTAAAAAGACGAGGGCTAGTAGAAATCCTTGGGTAACAGAATAGATACTGAATTTAATTGATGAAAGGAGAAAATACAAAAATTCAGTAAATGAAGCAGGCAAAAAGGAATACAAACGTCTCAAAAATGAGATCGACAGGAAGTGCAAAATGGCTAAGCAGGGGTGGCTAGGGGACAAATGTAAGGATGTAGAGGCTTATCTCACGAGGGGTAAGATAGATACTGCCTACAGGAAAATTAAAGAGACCTTTGGAGAAAAGGGAACCACTTGCATGAATATCAAGGGCTCAGGTGGAAACCCAGTTCTAAGCAAAGAAGGGAAAGCAGAAAGGAGGAAGGAGTATATAGAGGGTCTATACAAGAGCGATGTTCTTGAGGACAATATCATGGAAATGGAAGAGGATGTAGATGAAGGTGAAATGGGAGATATGATACTGCGTGAAGAGTTTGACAGAGCACTGAAAGACCTGAGTCGTAACAAGGCCCCGAGAGTAGACAACATTCCAGTAGAACTACTGACGGCCTTGGGAGAGCCAGTCCTGACGACACTCTACCACCTCGTAAGCAAGATGTATGAGACAGGCGAAATTCCCTCAGACTTCAAGAAGAATATAATAATTCCAATCCCAAAGAAAGCAGGTGTTGACAGATGGGAAAATTACCAAACTATCAGTTTAATAAGTCACAGCTGCAAAATACTGACGCGAATTCTTTACAGACGAATGGAAAAACTGCTAGAAGCCGACCTCGGGGAAGATCAGTTTGGATTCCGTAGAAATGTTGGAACACCTGAGGCAATACTGACCCTACGACTTATCTTAGAAGAAAGATTAAGGAAAGGCAAACGTACGTTTCTAGCATTTGTAGACTTAGAGAAAGCTTTTGAAAATGTTGACTGGAATACTCTCTTTCAAATTCTGAAGGTGACAGGGGTAAAATACAGGAGGCGAAAGGCTATTTGCAATTTGTACAGAAACCAGAAGGCAGTTACAAGCGTCGAGGGACATGAAAGGGAAGCAGTGGTTGGGAAGGGAGTGAGACAGGTTTGTAGCCTCTCCCCGATGGTATTCAATCTGTATATTGAGCAATCACTAAAGGAAACAAAAGAAATGTTCGGAGTAGGTATTAAAATCCATGGAAAAGAACTTTGAGGTTCACCGATGACATTGTAATTCTGTCAGAAACAGCAAAGGACTTGGAAGAGCAGTTGAACGGAATGGACAGTGTCTTGAAAGGAGGGTATAAGACGAACATCAACAAAAGCAAAACAAGGATAATAGAATGTAGTCGAGTTAAGTCGGGTGATGCTGAGGAAATTAGATTAGGAAATGAGACACTTAAAGTAGGAAAGGAGTTTTACTATTTGGGGAGCAAAATAACTGATGATGGTCGAAGTAGAGAGGATATAAAATGCAGACTGGCAATGGCAAGGGAAGCGTTTCTGAAGAAGAGAAATCTGTTAACATCGAGTATTGATTTAAGTGTTAGAAAGTCGTTTCTGAAAGCAATTGTATGGAGTGTAGCCCTGCATGGAAGTGAAACGTGAACGATAAATAGTTTAGACAAAATGAGAATGGAAGCTTTCGAAATGTGGTGCTACAGAAGAATGCTGAAGATTAGATGGGTAGATCACATAACCAATGAGGAGGTATTGAATAGAATTGGGGAGAAGAGGAGCTTGTGGCACAACTTGACAAGAGGAAGGGATCGGTTGGTAGGAGATGTTCTGAGGCATCAAGGGATCACCATATTAGTACTGGAGGGCAGCGTGGAGGGTAAAAATCGCAGAGGGAGACCAAGAGATGAGTACACTAAGCAGATTCAGAAGTACGTAGGCTGCAGTAGGTACTGGGAGATGAAGAAGCTTGCACAGGATAGAGTAGCATGGAAAGCTGCAACAAACCAGTCTCAGGACCGAAGACCACAACAACAACAACGACCGTAAGCTCTATTTCTTAAACAACGATGTACAGGTTTTCCGTTAAAAGCGACTGCGAGAAAGGAAATGTGCTGTGAAACGGTGGTTTCGTTTTCTTTCTCACAATCAGGTTTAAAAACAACAGCAGGGCATTGTTTCTTCCATGTACTTTCTTTCACCTTATATATGATTTACAAAATGAAAAATGTACACACAACTGTGTGGTGTTTTGTTTTTTCCTCGTACTCAGTTTTAACAGAAAACAGTAAAGTTGCATTTACGACTTACCGGTGTACGACTGAAATGGAAATGAAGTTCACTGCTTCCTGTGAGAGCGTAGGGGAACGATGCGGGACACGCGCAGGGCCGTACTAGGCAAGGTCCTAATGGAGGTCATTTGCCGTTGCCTTCCTCCGACCGTAATGGAGATGAATGATGATGATGAAGAAGACACAAAAACATCCAGTCATCTCGGGGCAGATAAAAATCCCTAACCCCGCCGGTCAATGAACCCGCGACCCTGTGCTCAGGAAACGAGAACGCTACCGCGTGACCACGACTGAAAAAGCAGTACGGTATCTGAATAGTCTGAAACCTTGCAATTCAACCCGTTTGTAGAATAAAACTATGTGAAATACGTCATTAAAGCTACTACCCCCACAGAGCCAAGTATCCACTACCGAATTAGAATTTCGTTGGCAATAACAATAAACACGGCTCAAGATCAGAGAGCTGGAAAGAGGAGATGGACAAAAAGGAGTAATTTGAAAGGGGAGGGGGGGGGGGAATAAATGTTTATAGGAGAAAGAAGGAGGTGGACAGAGAAAAGGGTTGAGAAGGTGATGCAATGGACAGAGGAGGAGGGAAGACGAGGAGGAGATTAGGATGTATTTCAAGTTTTCATTCATATTTAGCAAATCCGAAGCATTGCCGGGTTCGCTTGTTATTTACATACCCACCGATGGCGTGTACATCTATGACGTTACATTGTCACCCGAGTATGTCTTCTGGGTGCTTTACCTTTTTGTCAAGCGGTGTATTTGTCTTGTGGGTCTGAATATGATCAGTGACGGCGGAAACCGGAAATTTCTTACTGAAACATTTTTGTATTTATCCTGGACAGTAAACTGTTTTACTCTTTCAGATGCTACCATTTTAAATGTATTTGGTCATCATCAAGCGTCATACAAGTTTATAATGCAACTTATGAGGTGCGACAATAAAGTAATGAGACTGATGTGAAACAAATTGTTGCTTACCGTTTTATTCAAGTTTAGTGTTGTCTCCTTCAAAGTAGTTCCCTTGTGATTGCACACAATTTTTCCAGCGCTTCTGCCATTGATGGTAACATTTCTGGAACTCATCTTCTGCAATATCCTCGAATACCCTCGTCACAGCTTCTTGGACATCTTGTGTTGTTTGAAAATGGTGTCCCTTGACCGCCGTTTTGACTACTGGAAATAGAAAAAAGTCGTACTTTGCGATATCTGGCGAATAAGGTGATTGTGGTAGTACTGAAATTTGTTTTGAGGTTAAAAATTGCTGTACTGATAAAGCAGTATGGGATGGCGCATTATCGTAATGCAGAATGCAATTATCAGCAATGTAGGCACGGACACGAAGAACTCTTTTACGAAGTCTTCCTAAATTACTTTGTAGTAATATTGGTTAACTGTTTGTCCAAGAGGAACCCACTATTTATTAACAATTCCCTTGGAATCAAAGAAGCACACAAGCATGCATTTCACATTTGACGTTGACCTGCGAGCTTTTTTCGGTCAGGGTGATCCCTTTGCGAACTTTGTCGTTTTGTCTCTGGAGCGAACTAAAAACACCAACTGTCATCACCAGTGATAACACGGCTCAAAAATTCTGGATTGATTTCCGTTTGCTCTAAAAGATCGGCTGCCACATTTTTCCGTGTTTCTCGCTGTTGTGGTGTGAGATTTTTGGGTATCATTTTTGCAAATCTTTCTCCTACCAAGATCTTCAGTTATTATTAGACGCACCGTTTCTCGATTGATGTTTAGTTCTTCTGCAATCATTTTTCACGGATAATCTTCGATAAGATCGTACGAGTTCACGCAACCTGGCCAAGTTGACATCCGCCCGTGAGGTTGATGGTCGTCCACTGCTGTCTTCATCTTCAACATTCGTTCTGCTTTCACTAAACATTTTATGCCAATGAAAAACTTGAGCTCTTGACATAACCTTCTCTCCAAAAGCCTTCTGAAGCTTACCGTAAGTTGTAGTCACGTTTTCACCCAATTTAACTCAAAAACAAATGGCAAATGGCATACCGTTGCGCAATATTATCCGATTCCATTTTCGTGACGAGAGACACAAACACGTGTTAACTTATTACAGCACAACTCACGACTGAGCAGTTCCATCGATGTGCCACTTGGACTAGGAGCAGCTATAGACCAAGGTCAAAGATATTGTGCCTATGCAATTCTGCAGGGTTGCCACATCTTGCAATGAAAATCACTCTCATTACTTTATTGTCGCACCTCGTATACAGGGTGGTCCATCGATAGAGACCAGGACAAATATATCAGGAAATGAGCATCAAACGAAAAAACTACAAACAACAAAACTCGTCTAGCTTGAAGGGGGAAACCAGATGGCGCTGTGGTTGGCCCGTTAGATGGCGCTGCCAAAGGTCAAACGGATATCAACTACGTTTTTTTTTAATAGGAACCCCCATTTTTATTACACATTCGTATAGTATGTAAAGAAATACGAATGTTTGAGTTGGACCACATTTTTCGTTTTGTGATTGATGGCGCTGTAATAGACACAAACGTACAAATACGTGGTATCACGTAACATTCCACCAGTGCGGACAGTATTTGCTCCGTGATACATTACCTGTGTTAAAATGGACCGTTTACCAACTGCAGAGAAGGTCGATATTGTGTTGATGTATGGTTATTGTGATCAAAATGCCCAACGGGCATGTGCTATGTATGCTGCTCGGTATCCTGGACGACATCATCCAAGTGTACGGACCGTTCGCCGGACAGTTACGTTATTTAAGGAAACAGGAAGTGTTCAGCCGCATGTGACACGTCAACCACGACCTGCAACAAATGATGATGCCCAAGTAGGTGTTTTAGCTGCTGTCGCGGCTTATCCGCACATCAGTAGCAGACAAATTGCGCGAGAATCGAAATCTCAAAAACGTCGGTGTTGAGAATGCTACATCAACATCGACTGAACCCGTACCATATTTCTGTGCACCAGGAATTGCATGGCGACGACTTTGAACGTTCTGCCACTGGGAACACGAGAAATTACGGTAAGATGACAGATTTTTTGTACGCGTTCTATTTAGCGAAGAAGCGTCATTCACAAACAGCGGTAACGTGAACCGGCATAATATGCGCTATTGGGCAACGGAAAATCCACGATGGCTACGACAAGTGGAACATCAGCGACTCTGGCGGGTTACTGTACGGTGCAGCATTATGGGAGGAAGGATAATTGGCCTCCATTTTATCGATGGCAATCTAAATGGTGCAATTAATGCTGATTTCCTACGTAATGTTCTACCGATGTTACTACAAGATGTTTCACTGCATGACAGAATGGCGATGTACTTCCAACATAATCGATGTCCGGCAAATAGCTCGCATGCGGTTGAAGCGGTATTGAATAGCATATTTCATTACAGGTGGATTGGTCGTCGAAGCACCATACCATGGCCCGCTTGTTCACCGGATTTGACGTCCCCAGATCTCTTTCTGTGGGGAAAGTTGAAGGATATTTGCTATCGTGATCCACCGACACCTGACAACATGCGTCAGCGCATTGTCGATGCATGTGCGAACATTACGGAAGGAATGTCGTACATGTATTGCCAAATGAGTTGAGGTTGACGGACATCATTTTGAGCATTTATTGCATTAATGTGGTATTTACAGGTAATCACGCTGTAACAGCATGGGTTCTCAGAAATGATAACTTCACAAAGGTACATGTATCACATTGGAACACCCGAAATAAAATGTTCAAACGTACCTATGTTCTGTATTTTAATTCAAAAAACCTACCTGTTACTACCGGTTCGTCTAAAATTGTGAGCCATGTGTTTCTGACTATTACAGTGCCATCTATCACAAAGCGAAAAGAGTGGTCCAACTAAAATATTCATATTTCTTTACGTACTACGCGAATATGTAATAAAAATGGAGGTTCCTATTCTAAAAAGAAAAACGCAGTTGATATCCGTTTGACATATGGCAGCGCCACCTAGCAGGCCAACCATAGCGCCATCTGGTTTCCCCATTCAAGCTAGACAAGTTTCGTTCTTTGTAGTTTTTTCGTTTGACGCTTATTTCGTGAGATATTTGGCCCGGTCACGATCAATGGATCACCCTGTATAACATCATTAGCGCTGTGGTATCAATAATGAAAATAAAAAAAGTTGTTGTGGGTCACTATCGATATCAAATAAAACGACTAGCTAATTGAACCTTACCCAGTGAGGTGATGCAGTGCGAACGTGCTGGACTCGTATTCCAGAAAATAGTGGTTCAAATCTTTGTAAGCTATCCATAGTTAGATTTTCCATCATGTCTTTAAATCACTTCAACTCAAATCCCAGGATACAGCTGATTCCTATGTAAAATCACTATGCAAAATGTAGTCTTCTATCCGGTTACTCCTAGACTAGTCTGCTGGAACAATAGTCGACACTGATAGGAAAGCCGAAGCTTTAGATTGTATGCTTAAAAAGTAATTCACAGAGGAAGGTTGCAGCATTATACCATAGTCTGACAGAAGCGCAAATTGCCGTATGGAGAACGTAGAGAAAGGCATCCATGGAGTTGAAAAGCAGCTGATAGAGTTAAAAATAAATCAGTTGTCAGATCCGAATGAGGTCTGATTTGGTTTTACAGTGAGTACTCTTCAGCATTGGCTCCTTATTTGGCTTGCATTATAGCCAATATTTCGGTCGACGCAAAGTAATGGTCAACTGGAGGAAAGCGCAGTTGACTCCCGTATATAATAACAGTAAGAGAAGAGATCCACAAAATTACAGACCAACACCATTAACGTCGTTTTGCTGAAGTGTTCTTGGCTCTGTTATGTTCGAATGTAATAATCCTTCAGGGAGAGTAGCTTCTATCCACAAAACAACACTGACGTAGAAAGCCTCGCTCGCACGACGTTCTGCGAATCACGTATGAAGGGCAACAGGCAGGTTCCATGTGCCTAGATTTCCGAAAGCTGTTTGTCGCAGTGTCACACTGCGAACTGTTAACTAAGTTCCATGTATACAGAATAGGTTCTCAGTTAAATGAGTGTCTCGAAAACTTTTTAAGTATTAGAACCCAGTACGTTATCCTGGACGGCGAGTGTTAATCGCAGATATGGGATACGCTCCATAAAAGTGTGAGAGGACAGATTTGGTTCTTTATGTACTTGAATGAGCTGACAGATATGGTACACAGCAATCTGTCACTCTTTGCTGATGATATTCGTTAGGGAAATGGTTGCAAGGGACAGGGAAGGGCACCACGTGCATACAGCTTGTATGTTAAGGAGCCTCATTCATCATACTGAAGAGGCTATTCTGGCAGCACTGCGGAACAGGATGCAACCAACTGCAGATTGAGGCGCACGTTGGAACATATGGTGCCAGTCGTCTGGACCCCGAGGTCATTCTTGGTTCATTCCAGCGACCGGTAGAGGAGGTTGAGAAGACCAGCTTGTGAATGGAATTTCAATGAAGCTCCCAATTTGCAGCATTGTCTCCAGAACTGATCGTGGCCCATTGGTTCTGAGCCGAGTCGATGGACTGAATCAGAGACTTCGAAAGTTATTTGACAAGCTAGGCTGGGACTTCCTTTGACATGCGCTTCAGTGTTGGGAACTACGGCGTTCCTCTAAATGGGTCAGGTGTGCGCTACACATCAGAGGCTGGTACTCAGGTAGCTGACTGTGTGTGGGGTGCACACAAGGGTTTTTTAAATTAGGCGACTCTCCATCCCATCTAGATAACGATAGCTGTAGGAAATCCAGAAGTATCGATGTAAGATCGAAAGAAATGCCTCTCACAAGTGAGAGTATTAAAAACCTAACGGTAAACTGCCGAAGCATTCACAAAAAACGTCCAGAATTTTAAGTGCTCTTTGAAAGCAGTGAAGCTCACATTATACTAGGTGCAGAAAGATGGTTTGAACCTGAAATTGATAGCAATGAGGTTTTTGAGGAAAATCTAAGTGTATGTCGAAAGTATAGGAAAATGGGAAATGGTGGTGGTTATTTGTCGCAGAGGACAAGAAATTCAAATGCATTGAGATAGAAATTGATGCTGGATGTGAGAGTGTTTTGGCAAGACTCAGTATCAGGGGTGGACATAAAATGATAATTGGATCCTTCTGTCGCCCCTCACACTCATCTCCTGATGTAACCGAAAACTTTACATGACATCGCAGTTCACTTGTACGTACGTAAGTTTTCCAATTGTACTGTAATCATCGGTGGAGACTTTAATTATCCAACAATGAACTGAACAAAGCTCCAGACCCCGATTGAATCACTGTCACATTTTATACTGAATTTGCAACTGAGTTAGCACCGCTTGTAACTATATCTGTGGTAGTTTCCTAGAACAAAAGACCGTGCTCAGTTCATGGAAAAAGGCAGAATATTAGGTCATACTCTGAGCTCAACCATACGAGGCAACTTGAACAGAATGACCTCCTCATTGCCAACCATCATGGATTTCGAAAACATTGATCGTTGAAACCCAACTCTGACTTTTCTGACATGACATACTGGAAGCTTTGGATCAATGCAATCCGGTAGACGCGTTTTTATTTATTTCCGAAAAGCATTTGACTGAGGGCCTTACTTACGCTTGTTTTCAAAAGTAAGATGATATGAGATGTTAAGTGAAATTCGTGATTGAGTTCAGGACTTTTTGGTAGAGAGGAAGCAACATGTTATCTTGGATTGACAGTCGTCGTCAGATGAAGAAATAACTTTGGGTGTGCCTCAGGGAAGTGTGCTGGGGCCATTTCTGTTCATACTGTATACTAACGACACTGCAGTCAATATTCATAGTAAAGTCAAGCTTTATGTTGATGATGTAGTTGTATATAATGAAGCACTGTTTGAAAAAAGCTGCATAAATATTCAGTCAGATCTCGATAAGATTTCAAAGTGATGCAGAGATTGGCAATTTGGTTTAAATGTTCAGAAACGTAAAATTTTGCACTTCACAAAACAAAAAAACAAAACAAAAAAAAAAAAAAAACGAAACGTTGTGTGCTACGATTATAATATCAGTGGGTCACTGTTGGAATCGGCCAACTCATATGGATGCCTGAGAGTGACACTTTGCAGGGATATGAAATGGACTGTTCACACAGGTCCAATCGTGGGCGAAGCAGGTAGTCGATTTCGGTTTATTGGTAGAATACTGGGAAAGTGCAATCAGTCTACAAAGGAGGTGGCTTACAAATCACTCGTGCGACACATCCTAGAATATTGTTCAATTTTGTGGGATGCATGCCAGATAGTACCGACGGGGGATATTGAACGTATGCAGAGAAGTGCAGCATGAAAGGTCACAGGTTTATGGGAGAGTGTCACAGAGATACTGAAGCAATTGAACGGCAAGACTTTTGAATGGTTCAAATGCCTCTGAGCACTATGGGACTTAACATCTGAGGTCATCAGTCCCCTAGAACTTAGAACTACTTAAACCTAACTAACCTAAGGACATCACACACATCCATGCCCGAGGCAGGATTCGAACCTGCGACCGTAGCAGTCGCGCGGTTCCGGACTGAAGCGCCTAGAACCGCTCGGCCACCGCGGCAGGCAAGACTTTTGGAGATCTATCTTGAAGACTATCGCGAGAAAGTCTATCAATTAAGTTTCAAGAAGCGGCTTTAAAAGATTAAGCTAGGGATATATAACAAACCCATATGTATCACTCAAATAGGGATAGTGAGGATGAAATTAGAGTAATTACTGCACGAAAGAAGCATTCAGACAATCATTATCCCCGCACTCCGTACGTGAATGGAACAAGATGTTACCCAATAACTGGTACAATGAGATGTACCTTCTGCCATGCAACTGTCACAGTCCAACCTTTGTACCTGCACAGCGAGTGTACTAATGTGTGCAAACTTAGCTTATCACTTAGTGCGCAAATGGCTAAACATCTGAACTGTCTTCTCAAGCCCAGGGCGTCAAACAGACATTCTAAATAAATATGACCTTGGCCCTGTAAGGCAGCTAATATCAAGTGTGGATCGTAACAAAAATCATTATAAATGCTGCTGTTATGTACCTAGAATGCATTAATTAATGAAAGTGAAAGTTTGATGTCTATTCTTTTTTTTAATCTAAATATACACTCCTGGAAATTGAAATAAGAACACCGTGAATTCATTGTCCCAGGAAGGGGAAACTTTATTGACACATTCCTGGGGTCAGATACATCACATGATCACACTGACAGAACCACAGGCACATAGACACAGGCAACAGAGCATGCACAATGTCGGCACTAGTACAGTGTATATCCACCTTTCGCAGCAATGCAGGCTGCTATTCTCCCATGGAGACGATCGTAGAGATGCTGGATGTAGTCCTGTGGAACGGCTTGCCATGCCATTTCCACCTGGCGCCTCAGTTGGACCAGCGTTCGTGCTGGACGTGCAGACCGCGTGAGACGACGCTTCATCCAGTCCCAAACATGCTCAATGGGGGACAGATCCGGAGATCTTGCTGGCCAGGGTAGTTGACTTACACTTTCTAGAGCACGTTGGGTGGCACGGGATACATGAGGACGTGCATTGTCCTGTTGGAACAGCAAGTTCCCTTGCCGGTCTAGGAATGGTAGAACGATGGGTTCGATGACGGTTTGGATGTACCGTGCACTATTCAGTGTCCCCTCGACGATCACCAGTGGTGTACAGCCGGTGTAGGAGATCGCTCCCCACACCATGATGCCGGGTGTTGGCCCTGTGTGCCTCGGTCGTATGCAGTCCTGATTGTGGCGCTCACCTGCACGGCGCCAAACACGCATGCGACCATCATTGGCACCAAGGCAGAAGCGACTCTCATCGCTGAAGACGACACGTCTCCATTCGTCCCTCCATTCACGCCTGTCGCGACACCACTGGAGGCGGGCTGCACGATGTTGGGGCGTGAGCGGAAGACGGCCTAACGGTGTGCGGGACCGTAGCCCAGCTTCATGGAGACGGTTGCGAATGGTCCTCGCCGATACCCCAGGAGCAACAGTGTCCCTAATTTGGTTGGAAGTGGCGGTGCGGTCCCCTACGGCACTGCGTAGGATCCTACGGTCTCGGCGTGCATCCGTGCGTCGCTGCGGTCCGGTCCCAGGTCGACGGGCACGTGCACCTTCCGCCGACCACTGGCGACAACATCGATGTACTGTGGAGACCTCACGCCCCACGTGTTGAGCAATTCGGCGGTACGTCCACCCGGCCTCCCGCATGCCCACTATACGCCCTCGCTCAAAGTCCGTCAACTGCACATACGGTTCACGTCCACGCTGTCGCGGCATGCTACCAGTGTTAAAGACTGCGATGGAGCTCCGTATGCCACGGCAAACTGGCTGACACTGACGGCGGCGGTGCACAAATGCTGCGCAGCTAGCGCCATTCGACGGCCAATACCGCGGTTCCTGGTGTGTCCGCTGTGCCGTGCGTGTGATCAGTGCTTGTACAGCCCTCTCGCAGTGTCCGGAGCAAGTATGGTGGGTCTGACACACCGGTGTCAATGTGTTCTTTTTTCCATTTCCAGGAGTGTAATTTATCAACTGTTGCTTTCAGGGGTCAGGTGATAAACAATTACCACGTTCCATTACTTTTGACACTCAGTAGCAAAATATTTTATTCCAGAACATACTGAAATGACGATTATTAAAAATCGTTATCTTTGCACAAGAAAATTTTTCATCACAGGAAAGAATGATTATTAAAGATCCTCATCAGCTCATTTAAATCTACATTGTCATAGCTGCTCAATGCACTGAGTTGGTGGAGAATAAATTTACTTTTGAACCAATGAAAAAAAAAAAAACTCTCATGTACTCAGTGTGAGGGTAAGTTAGTATCCTAGCTTCTGATATTCAGTGATCCAAGAATAAACAAGTTGGAGAGAGCAAAATATAGACTCAACATTTGGTGTGGCCTAATGCGTGATGGTACTTTACCAAGCAGCATCTGCAACAGCGTTGTCTGCGTGCTGGATCTGAAACGCTGATTCCCTACTCTGGCCTTGAATGAATTCAGTCACAGCTTTCCTGCGTTCTGTAGAATGTTAATCTTTCCCTAGTCATAATAATGGCTATTGCACACTCGCTCTTGGTTGGAACAATAGTCACAATTTCTTTGCCCACAAAAATTTCCCATAGGAATGTTTACCGCTTTGCTATCTGTCGCCATGATACGTGAAGTGTATCGTCCTCACTTTACAGAAAGCAAAGCTCGCAACGTCCTCGCAAATTTTCACACACTTGTGCGGTCCGCTGAGAGACGAGAGAGAGAGCTTTAATTTTAGGTCTCAAATTCTTTTATATAATGGGGATCTCCCACTGTGTCGCCAAGTATGGCTTCAGCCAATCACCGTCTCGCTGGAGGTGAATACATATTTATTTTTCTTGCTGGGTCGCAGCCACTTACCCTTGGTCCTGGCCTTATTTACGTTAAAATGATTAATGTATTGCTCTGGTCTTATCCCTCTCTGGGCTGAAGTTCGCCGTTCTCTTGCTGAATGGTAGTTTTACGATACCATTAACCACCTGCTCGGTTCGCCTTCAAAATGGGTTTCACTTTAACTTGTTTGTTCGTATCAGTCCATATATTTGTAGATTGTGTTGTTGGTATTCGGTACATGAGATTAACTGCAACTGCTTCTGGTTGATATAATATAATTATTATTTTCTTAGGACCTCATACTGTATCATCCTGTCATTATGGATCAAGCTCATGTAAGGTCCGTAAAATCCGCATGTCTTACAATCCTTATGTTGTTTGCAGAGTACATCTGTACACTAATTAGTGTACTGGAAAGTGTTGTCGTTGGCTAACTGTAGAAGGGCACAGGATTACTTTAATAGAAGTACTATTTGGTGTGATGAATGCCAGCTTGCTCTAAATTCGTAAAAATCTAAGTTAATACCAATGTGTAGGGGAAACAGCAGTGTATTGTTAGGTTACAGTATTAGTGGTGTGTTATCTGAGAGTCACATAGATTAGATATCCAGAACGAGAACGTGTGGTTGGTATAAGGAAGGGGAACCACTGACCTCGATTTACTGAGAAAATACTAGTATTGTAGTGTTGGCAGAAGAGCCAGCACTGTTTTTCTAGAGGAGGCCGAAATGCACGCGTTTAATTACACGCTGACTGGCGTGAGGTCTGGAACAGGACAATATCTTGAGAATTGCAAATAAAGTACGTAGTTGATATAATACTTAACTTTAATCCACAATTGTAGAACATCGCTCTTGATGTTACATGCTTCACATAACAAATATCAATTGAATACGGTGCTTTGCTAGGTCGTAGCAATTGTAGCTGAAGGCTATGCTAACTATCGTCTCGGCAAATGAGAGCGTATTTGTCAGTGAACCATTGCTATGAACGTCGGCTGTACAACTGGGGCGAGTGCCAGTACGTCTCTCTAGACCTGCCGTGTGGTGGCGCTCGGTCTGCTATCACTGACAGTGGCGACACGCGGGTCCGGCGTATACTAATGGACCGCGGCCGATTTAAAGGCTACCACCTAGCAAGTGTGGTGTCTGGCGGTGACACCACAAGTATAATGTAGCTCATACATATATAAATGAGACAGAGTACAGAACAGTTATGCAGCCAACTGTTTGGTACTGCTCAAGTGATTGGAATCCGCATCATGTCGCATGAATGGTAGACATCAAAGCAAATCAGAGACATGCTGCTAGATTTGTTACCCGTTCGATCAACAGGCAAGCAATACGGAAATGCTCCATGAACGTAAAAGGTAATCCCAGGAGGAATTTGGCCAGAGTTCTGCAATTAGTGGGTAATGCGGGCTTTTTAAACATCCTCTGTAGACTGCAGAACGATTCTACTGCCACCAAGACACATCTCGCTTAAGGACCACGGGGACAAGAGAAATCAGGCGTCATAATAAAGCATGTTTATCTGTCGTCCTATTTGTAAGCAAATAGGAAAGGAAATAGTTAGCAGTGGTGCAAAGTTCTCTCAGCCATGCTCCGCATGATTTGCGGAGTATGTATGTAGATGAAGAGTCAGATCCTTCCGCCATCCGACCTTGTGCTCCAGCCCTAATGGCTTCGTCATCGACCAGACATTAGACCCTAATCCCTCTCCTAACTAAGGGACAGTGCCATTAAACCAAAGTAATGCCCAGCAATCGTAAGACTATGAAGAAGAGAAAGGTGCTGCGTCAGGAACAACATGAGCAAAAACTAACGATAGTTATCACTGTGCTGAGCGACTTGTACGTAGAGGTAGAACTACAAATGACAAGAGAAAGGACTTTGCATGCTAGACAACCCTCGAGAGTTTCTCGTAAGTACCAAGAAAGAGCTACGTTTGTCTTTATCAGAACAATGAACTAATGGAGACATATCTGGAGTACAAATCCATTTCAGATTCGAGTAAAATACACGTGGTTATTGTTTGCGGAAGCTTAATACTGGTGTATTTGCTTTACAAAGTACGGCATAGACATAATGCAGAATACCACGACAGGAGAAAATTTTCAAAAATATTTATTCACGAACACAATCACTAAGCAATTTTACAGTTACCCGTTATCAGTTATGGAAACATTATTAATAGACCAGTAATAAATATGTCAGCCGAGCGAAATCAAAGTGCAGAAAACTTCACGGAGTAGAAAGTGTTTCGTGCTCCACCTCAATAAAAATGGTAGCGGCGAAATATTATTGTAGGAGAACTTTAGCGTGTGGAACGATTGTTAACCTCGAGAGAAAAATATTTTGTCGACGATTTTTATCATAGAATTAAAATAAAAAGGCTCTTACTTTTCTCTAAAGCGCAGCGTATAGACTGAAATCTGCTGTAAGCATTAAAGTCCTGTTAAGGGAAACATTCTACGATTTGCGGCTTGGAATGTCAGAAGCTTAAACGTGGTAAGGAAAATAGAAAATCTGAAAACGGAAATGTAAAGGCTAAATCTAGATATACTCGAAATGTGGGTCAGTGAGGTAAAATGGAAAGAATACAACGATTTCTGGTCAGATAAGTAATATCAGCAGCAACACAAAATGTTATAACGGGAGTAGGATTCATTATGAACAGGATGGTAGGGCAGAGTGTGTGTGTGTTACGATGAACAGTTCAGTGATAGGGTTGTTCTTATCAGAATCGACAACAAACCAAGACCGACAACGATAGTTCAGGTATACATGCCGACGTCGCAAGCTTAAGATGAAGAGAGAGAGAGAAAGCATATGAGCATATTGAAGGGATAAAACAGTACGTAAAGGGAGATGAAAATCTACAAGCCAAAGGTGCCTGGAACGTAATTGCAGGGGAAGGAGTAGAAGAAAACGCTAAAGGGGAATATGGATTTGGGACAAGGAATAAAAGAGGAGAAAAAGTATTGTAATAAATTTCACTTAGTAGTAGCGAATACTCTATTCAAGAATCGTAAGAGGAGGAGATGGAAAAGTCCGAGTGATACGGGAAGATTTTAGTTAGATTACGTCATGGTCAGACAAAGATTCCGAAGTCGCATACTGGATTGTAAGGCGTACCCAGGAGCAGATGTAAACTCAGATCACAATGGTAGTAGAGATAAAGAGTGGGCTGAAGTTTAAGAGATTAGTCAGGAAGAAACAATACGCAAACAAGTGGAATATGGAAGTACTAAGGAATGACGAGATACGCTTGAAGACATCTAAGGCAATAGATACGGCAATAATGAATTGCACAGTAGGCAGTACAGTTGAATGGATATATTTAAAAAGGACAATCACAGGAGTTGTCAAGAAAAACATAGTTACAAAGAAGGTACCTGGGAATAAACAATGGATAATGGAAGAAATACTCCAGATGATAGATGAAAAACGTTTGTACAAAAATGTTCAGTAAATTTCGGGAACACAGAAATACAAGTCACTGAGGAATGAAACAAATAGAAAGTGCAGGAAAGTCAAGACAAAATGGATGCATGAAAAACGTGAAGAAACCGAAAAAAAATAGTTGTTGGAAGGACTGACTCAGTGTACAGGAAAGTCAAAACAACCTCTGGATAAATTAAAAGAGTGCAACGGAATTTCTAGTGTTAAACGCAGAGGAGAGAGTGGATGTTTGGAAAAAGTGCACTGAAGGCCTCTATGAGGGGGAAGATTTGTCTGTTGTGATAGAAGAAAAAACGGGAGTCGATTTATAAGAGAGAATGGATCCAGTATTAGAATCAGAATTTAAGAGAGATTTGGAGGGCTTAAGATCAAACAAGGCAGAAGGGGTAAATAACATTGCATCAGAATTTCTAAAATCATTGTGAGTAGTGCCAGCAGAATTACTATTCACGTTGGTGTGTAGAGTCTGGCGTGTAACATTCTGGCGAAATACCATCTGACTCTCGGGAAAAATATCATCCACACAATTCTGAAGACTGCAAGAGCTAACAAGTGCGAGATTAACGCACAATCAGCTTAACAGCTCATGTATCCAAGTTGCTGACAAGAATAATATACAGAAGAATGGAAAATACTGAGGATGCGATAGATGACAATCAGTTTGGCTTTAGGAGAGGTAAAGGCAATAGAGGGGCAATTCTGACGTTGCGGTTGCTAATAGAAGCAAGACTAAAGAAAAATCAAGACACGTCACAGGACCTGGTACAACGTGCGACAGTGTAAAGTGATGCAAGATGTTCGAAATTGTGAGCAAAATGTGTGTAAGTTGTAAGGAGGGACGGGTAATATACGGTATGTACAGGAGCCAAGAGGGAATAATAAGAATGGACGAACCAAAAACTAAGTGCTCGGATTAAAAAGGGTGTAAGACGGAGATGTGATTTTTCGTCCCCACTTTTCACTCTGTACATCGAAGAAGCAAAGATGGACATAAAAGAAAGGTTCAGGAGTGCAGCAAATTTCAAGGTGAAAGGATATCAGATCTGCTGAATGGATGGAACAATCTCCTGAGTACAGAATATGGATTGAGAGTGAATCGAAGAAAGACAAAAATAAAGATAAGTAGCAGAAACGAGAACTGCGAGAAACTTAACGTCAGGACTGATGGTCACGAAGTAGATGAAATTAAGGAACTCTACTACGTATTCAGCGAAATAACCAATGACGGACGGAGCAAAGAGGACATCAAAAGCAGACCAGCAATGGCAAAAAGCGCATTTCTGGCCAAGAGAAGTCTACTAGTTTCAAACAAAGGCCTTAATTTCAGGTAGAAATTTCTGAGAATGTATGTTGGGAGCACAGCATTGTGTGATAGTAAAACATGGACCGAAAATGTATCTACCTTACTCTGACCTCAAAGTAATTGAGTGAGTAGGTCAGTCCTGTATGGCGAATTAGACCAGAAATATCTTCTTCTACCTCATGATAAAAATGAAACATAAAGAAATAAATCTCAGAAAGTGTCTTCTAATGTACAGGGTGTCTCAAGAGGAATTGTCATTATTCATGGATGTGACAGGAACTCTCATTTGAAGCAAAAAACTTCATATGGACGAGTACTCTATTCTGAATGGTTTCCGAGATAGAACACATTTAATGTACATGGTTATTCATTTCCTGTATTATTCAATAAACAGGTTCACGCATATAAATATGTTACAGTTTGTAAACATTACAAAATGCGTTTTACAAAGTATCAATTGTAAAATGCTTTCATCGCTATGCATTATCGTAAACCTCACGTTAGCCGGCCAGGGTGGCCGAGCGGTTCTAGGCGCTACATTCTGGAACCGCGCCACCGCTCCGGTCGCAGGTTCGAATCCTGCCTCGGGCATGTATGTGTGTGATGTCCTTAGGTTAGTTAGGTTTAATTAGTTCTAAGTTCTAGGGAACTGATGACCGTAGAAGTTAAGTCCCATAGTGCTCAGAGCCATTTGAACCATTTTTGGAACCTCACGTTACATACTAAACGTTAGAATATCCAACAGTCAACTTCAGTGTATTTGTGCAACCTTGGGGGAACATACAGCGTTGCTTGTCCGACTGCCACTGCACGTTCTCTAACGAGAAGAGCAGCGTCTCGCGTATTCATCTTTCGTTTGAACACCTAGAGATTATCCAACTCCATAAATAAATATCTAATGGTGAAACATCTAACGACTTTTGTGACCAGGTAATTGTACTATCATGACAAGTCCAGGGTTCATGGTAAGTGCGGTTGAGATGTTTCCTGATACATCTTTTGAATTGTGTAGGAGATCCGTCAATCTGGAAGTAACAGCAGTTTGAGTGACCAAGGAACTTTCTCAAGGTGCCCAGGAGGAGGAGATTAGTGTTTAACGTCCCGTCGACAACGAGGTCATTAAAGACGGGGCACAAGCTCGGACTAAGGAAGGACGGAAAAGAAAATCGACCATGACCTTTCAATGGAACCATCCCTGCAATTGCTTTAAGCGATTTAGGAAAATTATGGAAAACCTAAATCTGGATGGCTGGACGCGGGTCTGATCCGACATCCTCCCGAATGCGAGTCCAGTGTAATAACCACTGACCCCCATCGCAAAAAAAAAGAAGAAGAAATGCGAGTGGGTCTGTCCCGTTATTCAGTCTTCTATAATAAATGGACCTGCCGTGATGTTATCAATCACGCTGCGTCAAACATTGATCGAGAAACGAACTTGGCAGTAGGTTTCCTCTGCAGCCTGCGGATTTTCTGCGTAAACGTGGTATTATCAGTAAAGAGTATTAATACAAGCAATTGACGATTGTCATTTAACAGGTGACAGGATTCAAGTCGCTTGGAATTGTCGAGAATGTGAAGGTTGTGGACGTATGTATGTGAAACAAGTATAAGTTTTCCGCGTGCAATGTTCGCCATACACGTGTTTATGGGTCATTGATACGTGCAAAATTGTTCAAATGGCTCTGAGCACTATGGGACTTAATTGCTGAGGTCATCAGTCCCCTAGAACTTAGAACTAATTAAACCTAACTAACCTAAGGACATCACACACATCCATACCCGAGGCAGGATTCGAACCTGCGACCGTAGCAGTCGCGCGGTTCCAGACTGTAGCGTCTTGAACCGCTTGGCCACATTGGCGGCTGATACGCGCAGAAAACCACCGTGCATTGGCAGTAGGACTTCGCTGGACATTATCTACAACTTGTTGCTGTTTGCCGGCCGCGGTGGTCTCGCGGTTCTAGGCGCGCAGTCCGGAACCGTGCGACTGCTACGGTCGCAGGTTCGAATCCTGCCTCGGGCATGGATGTGTGTGATGTCCTTAGGTTAGTTAGGTTTAAGTAGTTCTAAGTTCTAGGGGACTGATGACCACAGCAGTTGAGTCCCATAGTGCTCAGAGCCATTTGTTGCTGTTTCACCACAGGTTGCTGAACTACAGATTCAGAAGAAAAACGGTAACTTGGAAGAATATCTGTTTCACGCAACGTGCTGAAAATGGTCAGGAATTCGACGTGTCGGAAAGCGCCGACTGTATTACTCAACAGCAGCAGGAGCAAGCGCAACCATCGCAGAAGCAGTAAATACACAGCATGCAATATCCGCATACTCTTCATTAGTGTAAGCAGGTAGCGTTTTAGTCAGAGAGTGAACAAACACAGTTAACCGATAGTTCTCTCTCATACATTTTCGATCCCTCACATGACTACACACACGAGACACCACGGAAAACAGCGCGTTCAACGGGCTGGTTTAATGGCAGAAACATATACCGAGCAAACGGGTGGAAAGCAACGAGGTAGGATGGGCTAGAATAAAAAGTCAGAGATTGGGTCATTTTAGATGGCTGCAATCTACTAGGCCATAACAAAATTATTTTAAATGTGTTCTATTTCAGAAGCCATTCGGAAGAGGGCATATGTGCTTATGATGCTTTTTGTTTCCGTCATATTTCTGAATATTGTCCATTCCTCCTGGGACATCCTGTGTGTACCGTGTAGTTACATTTATAGTGCAGCTTCTCGCGGAGGTCCAGTGTGGGCTGTAATCATCGTATGCCACCGAAACTTGCTAATGCATTAATGCGGAACCGGCTTACGCTGGAAAAAAATTAGTTTCACTTGCGGCCGTCAGGCGCAAATCTGGTGTTGTACATCGTTTGTGAGACGGCATGACATCTACGCTGTCATTCGACAAGCCAAACCATAACGTGAGTAAATAGTGTGGCTACCGAGAAGAGAGACAGTGCGCTCTTCGTGAAACTGTTTTATGTGAGCCGCAGCAATTACCGTGGTATATTCAAAGAGCGTCGCCGACAGGAAGATCTGAGGAAAGACCCGATCTCATTAAATAGATGAAAGAGGATGATACTGTGCTGGTGAACTTGGTATGGCAACTGGAAGAGAAATGCGTCAAATCCGGGTGGAAGTAATTGATGAGGCTACTGTTGCTATAATTGAACATGTAGCACTTACCAGGATAATACTAGTGCTCTTATAGTCTCAGGAGGATTGTTCATCCCATAGTCGAGAGTACGGAAAATGTTTCGGCCTTTTTGCTCTGGTACCTGTACAAGATCCAGAGGATGCAGCAACTGAAAAGTCACGATCCGCAGCAATGTTATAAATTTGCCCTTCGATTTCTGGCACAGATCGAAATTGACAACAGGTGGCTGGGCAATATTTGTGGAGCGACGAGGGACATTTTACACTACAGGCTGTACGGTATACACAGAGCTGTCGAATTCGCGGTATTGTTAAACCATGTTAAGAGTCATTTCACTCTTCGTATGTGACTGTGTGGTGTGGATTCACAAGCACTTGTTCTTTGAAGAGAATAGATTCAAATGGCTCTGAGCACTATGGGACTTAACTTCTTGGGTCATCAGTCCCCGATAACTTAGAACTACTTAAACCTAACCAACCTAAGGACAGCACACACATCCATGCCCAAGGCAGGATTCGAACCTGCGACCGTAGCTGTCACGCGGTTCCAGACTGTAGCGCCTAGAGCCGCTCGGCCACCCCGGCCGGCAAGAGAACAGACCCAGAGTGTCTGTCAGGTACACCATGGCGTCCGCACGTTATTGAGAGCTCCTTGTACTACATGTGATTCCCGCTTTGCAAGAGCGCAACTGTGTGGAAACCACTGTTTTCACCGGCAGCTGTGGACAGGCGGTTCTAGGCGCTTCAGTCCGGAACCACGCGGCTGCTATGATCGCAGGTTCGAATCCTACCTCGGACATGGATGTGTGTGACATCCTAAGGTTAGTTAGGTTTAAGTAGTTCTACGTCTAGGTGACTGATGACCTCAGATGTTAAGTCCCATAGTGCTTAGAGCCTTTTGAACCACTTGAACCACTGTTTTCACGCAAGATGGGGCAACACCTCTCGTCCCTCGCCCAGTGAAACATCTGCTTAATGCAGCCTTTCACGATCGTGTTATCTCCAGACGTTTTCCAGATGCCGTGTTCCTTGGCTTAAATAAGGCATTTGACACCGTCCCGCATAGTCGTTTAATGAAAAAAAAACAGCTATCGGAGTACCGGAGCGGACCTGCGATTGGATTCCAGACTTTCTTGCAGATAGAGCTCATCACGTCGCTTTTAACGGATCTAAATCGACGGAGGTAAAGGTATATCCGGAGTTCAAATGTATGTTCAAATGGGTGCGAGTTCTTAAGGGACCAAACTGCTGAGGTGATCGGTCCCTAGACTTACGCAGTACGTAAACTAACTTAGCCTAACGTATCCTAAACACAACACACACACACCCATGCCCTAGGGAGGACTCGAACCTCCGGCGCGAGGGGCCGCGCAGTCAGTGACATGGCGCCTCTAACCGCGCGGCCTCTCTGAGCAGCTAATATCCGGAGTACCACATGGAAGCGTGATAGGACCGTTGCTGTTCACAATATGTATAAACTAGTAGAAAGCGTCGGATGCTCTTTAAGGCTAGTCGTAGATGATGCAGTTGTTTCTACTAAAGTAGCAACGCCAGACCTGCAGAGAATTGATGAATGGTGTAGAGTCTGGCAGTTGACCCTGAACGTAAATAAATGTAACATATTGCGCATACATAGGAAAAGAAATCCACTACTGTATAGCTACACTACTGATGACAAAGAGCTGGAGACAGAGTCTGCCGTAAAATATCTTGGAGTAACTATTCAGAGCGACATTAAGTGGAATGACCATATAAATCAGACAGTGGGAAAAGCAGACACAAGACTCAGATTCATCGGAAGAATCGTAAGGAAATGTAACTCATCCACGAAAGAAGTGGCTTATAAGGCGCTTGTTCATCTATCTGGGATACCTATCGGGTAGGACTGATAGAGGCAATAGATAAGACCCAACGAAGAGCGGCGCGTTTCATCACGGGATCGTTTATCTGGCGAGAGAGCGTTACGGAGATGGTAAACAAACTCCACTGACAGACGTTACAAGAGAGACGTTGTGCATCACGGGGAGATTTACTATTGAAATTTCGGGACAGCACTTTTCAGGAGGAGTCAGACAACATATTTCTTCCCGCCACATACATTTCGCGTATTGACCACGAAGAGCAAATTCTAGAAAGTAGAGCCAGTACAGAGGCTTACCGACAATCGCTCCTCCGATGCACTATTCGCGAGTGGAACAGGGTTGGAGGAATCATATCGTGTTACCGAAAGTACCCTCCGCCACACACCATTAGGTGGCTTGCGGAGTATGATGTAGATGCATTGCCATCAGATGTGATGTGAATCCAGGTTACTTTCGGCTCTGGAGATATCTAAATAATGCGTTTCCCAGGAACACGTTCGGTCCCTATCTAGTCTGGTCAGTATACAGGAACATGTTCCTCAGATTCCACCGATACTGTTGCGAGCAACTGTGTATTACGGATAAAGTATTTCGTCGCCGTCTCCGTTGCTCATACTGAACAAACTGTATACGCGGCGGTCAACAATAAAATGAACATTATGCCTTTCTCACTTGTTTGACCTTTTCTGCTCACGTCTCATTCCTAGTCCATTACATATGGATATGTTTCTATATTTGTTTCTT
This sequence comes from Schistocerca piceifrons, assembly GCF_021461385.2. Classification (NCBI taxonomy): domain Eukaryota; kingdom Metazoa; phylum Arthropoda; class Insecta; order Orthoptera; family Acrididae; genus Schistocerca; species Schistocerca piceifrons. Next base: position 192,567,826 of record NC_060138.1, read on the forward strand.
GTAAGGAGATGCAATTAGGTACTAAATTCCTTAAGTTTTTTTTTAATTTCGGGTAACTATTATATAAAATCTGTTCATATAAGGATCAGACAAATCATGTAACAGTAAGAGGGGAGTATGTGTCGTCCAATCACTAGTCGAACTAGCAATGTGACTTAGTTGTGAGAACACAGAGAAAGGCGGTGTTGTTTGTATTGATTCTCCACACGATCTTCCATAATGCGTTATGCGCATACAGGCTGATGCGGGCAGCGCAGGTTATCCTGCTAGACAAGGTGCAGTTGTAAGAGTACCAACAGAACGTTGAATGCACGCCAGTTGCTCTACAGTCTGTATTAAATGATTTTCAAGAAAAAATTCGATAAAGAAAGCGTTCTTTCACGTCTTACACCATCATTCGCTAGCTTCAGGGTGAATTGTCTTCGTTAATGGTGATATAATTGTGATATTTCCAATTTAAGTAATTCATCGCAAGTAATTCGAATAGTCTGCAATGAAAAATGGTAGTAGCCGTGAATTTTTGTTTGATGCGTGTTAAAACATATTGGCATATTGAAATTTTCTTTAAACTTGGTACGAGATCTAAAACTATATCCAATCTCGAGAAAACGATCGTTAATACCGCATTCAGTTCCAGCCACCTTCGAAAACAATGCGACAGCAGACTATTCTTAGTCCTTCTCCGTAGCTGAGGGATCAGAGCGGTTGACAACCATGCAGAAATGCTGGGTGCGATCCCGGTACTAGTAGACATTTTGCTTGGTGGGAGCATTGGAATATGGAGCACTCACAAGGAGACGACACCTACTCATCATCATCGATGTCGTCCAGATTTATGGTTTATACAGGGCTTGGTATGAAATGAAAGTGAGAGAAATGGGAGTTCCAGATAATCAATCGTTTACAAAGAATAGAATTTTTAATGCTGGTTGGGCGGGGTATCAGCCATTAACGATAGCGCTGTTTCCAGGCAGCAGTTTGCGCAACAGAAAGAGTACATAATGGTAATCCTAGGGGGGCTGTGCGGGACCATTTCTCTTCTATCTTAAATTTTTACGTTACTCACATTGGAAGTAAACCGAAATAATGGTCTATATATTTACTTATTAATGTTTTCAGAAAACATAGGAATTGAAAAGGCAACGGAAAATTTACGGTTACAAATAAATTTTCGCGAAGGGATTGTAAGATATGTACAAGAGAATCGTGCATAAAATTAGATATCTTTATTATTCTACCGTTGATAATTTACACTTGTTGCGGTGACATTCACTGTAAAAACAGGGAAAGCATATTGCACACGTTATAAACACGTTTTTTTTTAGAATTACATGGTTGTTGTAAAGTTTATACTGAGAAAGGAACTTGGTTTACATTCGTAGCATACTATCTCTCACCACACAGTTTGTCAGCAAACGATCCGGAATGCATCATTTCGCCAAATATTGGTGAGGATAACTGGTGATGTACAATGGAAATTAGTTTGATGCTGTCTTCTCGGGATGCCATTTCTTTCTCTCTCAATAAGATGAGAGTAATTTTTAACTTTTTTGATCAAATTCCGTACCTCATGACAAAATAGACATCGCAGGTTTGCAATAGCGGAGTGTATTTGAGGGGAATCACTTTAGTACTTCAGAACGGGAATCCTTGTTCATACTGAAAAACTTGTCGTATAATTGTGGGTTTGTTTCGCCCTCCCCTCCCCCCTCCCTCCTTGGGTCAAGAAACAAAAGAAATTTGCTCTCCTGCACTTAGGGCTTTATTTACAATCTGAAATTTTCGTTTGCCTTTCCAATTCATGTATGTCATGAATACATGACAGTGTTAATATTTCAGAATCTTCAAACCCTTTTTTACCAAAAAAGTTTAACGAGTTGATGGGATTCACAGTGAATCTCTTTAAGCGCTTTAGTTTTCATGTAGTCCTTTATTGGGAACACTATCAGTTCAGCATCGTTTCAGGTGTTTCCTCACGTGATTCACTATTACTTATTTTATAAAAAGGGTAAAATTTTTTATAAATATGCTTAAAAATATTTCTCAAGCGTGTATTAACCAGAAAACTGTGAACGGTTACTCACACGATTATCCTTGAAACAATTAGAAAGTGCGATGTCCCAACGTTGAGTTGCAAATCGAAAATGTTGTCAACAGTAAAATTGGGATTAAGCACCAGTACGGGAATGTGAAGTATAGCACATGAAGTGATAAGACCTATTATAAATTACAATTACAACCAGTAAGTTTATGGATAAAGCTTGCGAAACACTTTAGCAATGATCTAGCATGTAATGTTTGCAGATTCTACCAACGTAAATGACAGCAACCTACAAATAGTACCGATCCATTTAAGACTCACTTACCATTAAACACGTGTGCAAATGGCGACTGTTTGTTACGTCAATACTATGACCACCTTTAGTGGTGTTTTACTACCTCAAGTTGGGAAATATCCATCCCAATTATGACACTATGATCATGAAATTTCCTGTGATGGAAAAATGAAAGTAACGTTGCTTACCAAGACTTTTTTTGGCGGACACCTGAATAAGAAGCATAAAGTAAGTAAAAGTATCCTATAATACACTGACGGAAAAAAACCGCAACATCAAAAAATAGTTAATGTTGGCGCTACAGTCTTGAACCGCTACGGTCGCAGGTTCGAATCCTGCCTCGGGCATGGATGTGTCTGATGTCCTTAGGTTAGTTAGGTTTAGGTAGTTCTAAGTTCTAGGGCACTGATGACCTAAGAAGTTAAGTCCCATAGTGCTCAGAGCCATTTGAACCATTAGAGTACTGAAATTCTGGGAATACATTTGTCTAGGGAACATATTCAAGTGATTAACATTGGAAGATCACCGATTAAGGTAAGCGTGAGATAACCCATTGCAACTGTGAAATGCTGGTACATCAATAACAGATGTAACCTCCAGACTGTTGAATTCAAGCATGCAAACGTGCATGCATTGGGTTTTACAAGTGGTGGATGTCAGTTTGTAGAGTGGTTTCATGCCTGTTGCAATTGGTGGGTCAATCCATGGACAGTTAATGCTGGTTGTGTATGACGCTGGAGTTTCGTCCGATGATGTCCCATATGTACTCGACTGCAGCCAGATCTACTGATCGAGCAGCCCAAAGCAACATTTCAACACTCTGTAGAGAATGTCGGATTACAACAGCGGTACGAGGGCGAGCGTTATCCTGTTGGAAAACATTCCCTGGATGCTGTTCATGAATAGGCAGCACAACAGGTCGAATCACGACTGACCTACAAATTTGCAGTCAGGGTGCTTGGGATAACCACGAGAGTGCTTCTGCTGTCATGCGAAATCACACCCCAGACCATAACTCCAGGTGCAGGTCCAGGGTGTCTATCACACAGATGGTTGATTGTTGCTCCTCAGGTAGCCTCTTTTTAACCAACAAAAGACTGGCACCGGGGTGGAACCAGCTTTCATCAGAAAACACAGCAGTCTTCCACCCCGTTCTCCTAGGTATTCTCAGCTGGCACCTTTGAAGTAGCGAATGGCGATGGCTTGGGCTAAGTGGAATGCAGGGCGTCTGGCTCAAAGCTGCCCTTGAAGTAACAGATATGTAACAGATCGTTGTGTCACTGTGGTACCAACTGCTGCTCAAATTCTGCTGCAGATGCAGTACGATGCGCCAGAGCCACACGACGAACACGATGGTCTTCCCTTTCGACAGTGTCAAGTGACCGTTTGCAACTCAGAAATAGGTCTAAGCACCATGGGACTTAACATCTGAGGCCATCAGTCCCCTTGACTTAGAAATAATTAAACCTAAATAACCTAATGACATCACACACATCCATGTCCGAGGCAGGATCCGAACCTGCGACCGTAGCAGCCGCATGGTTTCGGACTGAAGCGCCTAGAACCGCTCGGCCACCGCGGCCGGCCCGTTCGCAGCCCGGTCTTCTTTCGAAAGTACGTTCTCCTGACCTCTGCTGCCAGCAATCATGTACAGTGGCTAGATTCGTGCCAGTTCTTTCTTCATTATCGCAGAAGGAACATCTAGCTTCCAGCCAGCTTCGTTCAAACTCGGTGAAGTGCTGATAATGGCGTCTTTGTCGGCTTAGAGTGATTCTCGACTAACCATGAAGTCACCACGTACACTCTCAAAGGTAGCTGTCCACAGCTCGTGGTCTAATGGTTTGCCGGCACGGTAGCTCAGCGTGTTCGGTCAGAGAGCCGGTTGGCCTCTGTAATAAAAAACTGAGTGGAAGGATCAACCAACGAACTTGAACAGGATGTCTTGCGACGTCCGCAACGACCAGACACAACGACCAATAAAGAACAATGGCTAGCGTTGCTGCCTCAGGATCACGGGGTCTCGGGTTCGATTCCCGGCCGGGTTGGGGATTTTTCTCTGGCCGGGGACTGGGTGTTTGTGTTGTCCTCATCATTTCATTATCATCATTCGTGACACTTTCTAGACTGGACTGTGAAAAAGAATTGGACTGTGTAAAAATTGGGACTTTGCACGGGCGGAGATGGCCGTGCAGTTGAGCGCCCCACTAACCAAACACCATCATCGTCATCATCATCATCAAAGCTAACTAACGGTCACGAGAGTTATAGCATTTACTTAAAGAAAACATCATTTTCTTACTGATTAGCCACTCTTAAGGAACTGGTGCGAAATTGGCCAGTCATTCTTTCAGATGTAGAAACACGCCTACCGACTTTCGTTTCCGTCGCAAACTTGTTGGTGTTGGTATTTTTGTTTCCATCAGTGTAAGTGCTTTCCCCGGCAGAAGTAGAATCAGTATGCGAAACATCCGCGCCACAGCTGTTGTTGAGTGCGGTAGAAGATGCTTAAATATTAACAATGTACTTTTTTAGCTGTGGCAGTCCTATACACAATAAACTGAGCATTATTTCTGATTACTTGCAGTGTAAATAACGTAAAAAATGGAAGACAAGGGAGGAAAAAAGTTTCCGCATGGGGACTAGACGCTACAACCTTCGAATGATCCTTCTGTACCCTTTCTGCTGTTTGGAAGCTTCACTGACATAAGTAACACATGCTTCTCCCGACCCGCGCCAAAAGCGCTAATTTTCTCTAAATGATTCTCTAGATCTCCCGATTATGTCACTTTCATTTCTGGCCGTGCCCTGCACACACAATAAATTTGAGGGAGATCGGACATTTTGGAATATCCATCGTACCTATTTAATGGTTCAAGATATTGAAATGGCTGCGAGGATGAAAAATGCTACTCCCAGTTGGAACACAGTTTACTTCGTAACGGGCCATGGGCAATACCCCATTCATTTTCTGCGTATAAATCTGGGACAGGAGGCTGATAATGTTTACGTAGAGTGTGGGACCCCAGAACATACTCTTAAACGCTGAAAGGAAAGCAGAAAAGACGACTAGCGCACACTACGACATAACACAATCACAGAGCTTGTGGACCGATCCCTACGACTGTGCAGACAGAATATCTAGATATTTCATAAGAATACTTGCAGCGACAAGAGTACATACAACAACGAGCACAGGCAACAGATGAATGATTGTACAGACAATGCTAGAGAGACAGATGACACTAGCAGCAGCAGCAGTTCAGACAACAGCGCACAAGCGAAGACAAAAATAGAATAAGGACTAAACATAAGTGTTACTAAAACAAGTGTCCATAGCATATTAATATTACCTGGTCCAGTCAAATTAGTGTAACCGCCGTCTTTGTTTGAGGTCAACGTGTAAAAACCGCTCACAGACATTCAATCGAGAATTTGTATGTGTGCCTGAATTCCTAATGGAACAAACTGCTGCGGTCATCGGTCCCTAGACTTACATACAACTTATACTAACTTATGCTAATAACAACACTCACACCCATGCCCGAGGGAGGGCTCGAACCTCTGGCGGGAGGGGCCGCACAATCCGTGACATGGCGCCTCAAAACACGCGGCCACACCCCGCGGCTCGAGAATTTGTGGAACCACCTCGATCAAGTTGTTCGCCCCATGGATCCTCAACTGAGAGACGTAGCACAGCTGGCCACAGATCTAGAATGGGCATGAGTGGGCAAGGTTACACATCCCTGTCGATACTTTCCAGAACCTCAAAAAATGGTTCAAATGGCTCTGAGCACTATGGGACTTAAACGTCTAAGGTCATCAGTTCCCTAGAATTTCGAACTACTTAAACCTAACTAACCTAAGGACATCACACACATCCATGCCCGAGGCAGGATTCGAACCTGCGACCGCAGCGGTCGCGCGGTTCCAGAGTGTAGCGGCTAGAACCGCTCAGCCACTCCGGCCGGCCCTCCAGAACCTCAGTGACCATTACTGCACGTCTTGCAACGGCTCTCACTGCACAAGGTGATTAGTCAGGCATTTGACCAGTGGCCACATTAATGTCACTGACAGTGTATATTGCAAGAGAAATGTAGAATTAGAGACCAGTACATGCTGCTTTGTAAAGTACCTTAACGTAGAATCACGCCATCTGATGGCCAGAGTTTCAAAGTATTACGGAGACACTCGACCTCGCATGGCGAGTACGTGCGGTGGCTGCCTAGCAAAAAAAAAAAAAAAAAAAAAAAAAAAAAAAAAAAAAAAAAAAAAAAAAAAAAAAAAAAAATACTTAAACCTAACCAACCTAAGGACATCACACACATCCATGCCCGAGGCAGGATTCGATCCTGCGACCGTAGCGGTCGCACAATTTCAGAGTGTAGCGCCTAGAACCGCTCGGCCACTCCGGCCGGCCGGCTGTCTAGCAGCGAAAGGCTCAGTGTCCTTCTACGAACTCCCTCCTGTACATCATCGATTGTGGCTTTCTATAAGTCCAAACTCTTTATAATGTTCCTCATTTTTATCTTCTTAATGCATAAATTGTTATTGTTAAATATTTCCGTTTGCTAATTAGCTTTGAATTTATTGTTCCTTAAAGCTGCAGATTGATACGCATTGTTAATGTAAGAAGAAATCAAATACGCTTCATATGCAGGCCTGGTGGTGATGGTGGTTAGTGTTTAACGTCCCGTCGACAACGAGGTCATTAGAGACGGAGCGCAAGCTCGGGTTAGGGAAGGATTGGGAAGGAAATCGGCCGTGCCCTTTCAAAGGAACCATCTCGGCATTCGCCTGAAAAGATTTAGAGGAATCACGGAAAACCTAAATCAGGATGGCCGGAGACGGGATTGAACCGTCGTCCTCCCGAATGCGAGTCCAGTGTGCTAACCACTGCGCCACCTCGCTCGGTATGCAGGCCTGTCTTAGTAACTATGTAGCAGGTCGTTAGTAAATGGCAGGAAATGAAACAAAAAACATCGAAACGAATTTTTGACAAACGATAGTACTCAAAAATTCGATCACGAAAACTAACGGCGGCGTGGAGAGTGGTGTACAGAACACATGCCTCTCCATATCCGCATCCAGTGACGCCTTCGGCTAAGCTTGACACGGTGACCGGTCGGCATCGTTGAGCCTTCCGAGGCCTGTTCTGACGGAGTTTAGTTTTAGTATGCAAAGAGGAGAGTATTTCACCACATGGTTAACATGCGAATCTCATGGTCAAGGCTGTGATACTGAGACGAGAGTATTTTAGTACACGAATGGATTTTACTTAAACGCTCCAAACTATGTTTGTTACTTAACGCACGTACTCTAAACACTTGTTACCAACAGCGCTGTACAAGTAAGTGCGGATTTTTTCATGAGAACAACGTAATTCTAAGGCTATTCACATCTGGTAGCTTGTGTCTTCTTTCGCACTGGAATTATTATATTATTTTGTAAGTCGTAAGATACATCCCTTGTTTCATCTATTTTGCTAATCCAAAGGAATAGTTTCGTCTTGTTGACTCTCCCAAGGATCTCGATTATTATGTGCGAATTTAATCTACCACAGTTGCCTTGTTTCGACCTTAGACTGTCGGTGCTCTGTGAAGTTCACGCGAAGTATTATGTCTCCCGTCAGAGTGTGGGGTATGGACTTTCATTACTCGAGACATGGGTATTGCTGAAAGTGAAAACAATCACAGTTTAAGGCAACCTCTAAGTGAACATTAAAACTGTAGAAAGTTGGACTTTGTGTTAGTCGGCTATATAATAAGCTGCAAGGATTAAATATTGAGAATCTTTTGCCCCATGGCTCGCATACGTTGTTTATGATAGGGGCGACATTGCTACTCTACCATAACACTTTCTACAGTGTTCTTTGACGTATACGTTGCACAGAAAAGATGACAGTTGTTTATTAACGAATCATCTTCCAGATAGCTTAACATCAATTTGACGGAACAAGTTGCTGGTGTGTTTTTATGCACGATAAGAAACTATTCTCCGGCACTCGAACTTCTCGGCATTATACTAGTTCATGAAACGTACATCGAGAAATTCTTGGTACGGATAATGCTCCATCTTTTACAACCAGTTGTTGTTGTTGTTGTTGTTGTTGTTGTTGTGGTCTTCAGTCCTGAGACTGGTTTGATGCAGCTCTCCATGCTACTCTATCCTGTGCAAGCTTCTTCATCTCCCAGTACCTACTGCAACCTACATCCTTCTGAATCTGCTTAGTGTATTCATCTCTTGGTCTCCCTCTACGATTTTTACCCTCCACGGTGCCCTCCAATGCTAAATTTGTAATCCCTTGATGCCTCAAAACACGTCCTACCAACCGATCCCTTCTTCTAGTCAAGTTGTGCCACAAACTTCTCTTCTCCCCAATCCTATTCAATACCTCCTCATTAGTTACGTGATCTACCCACCTTATCTTCAGCATTCTTCTGTAGCACCACATATCGAAAGCTTCTATTCTCTTCTTGTCCAAACTAGTTATCGTCCATGTTTCACTTCCATACATGGCTACACTCCATACAAATACTTTCAGAAACGACTTCCTGACACTTAAATCTATACTCGATGTTAACAAATTTCTCTTCTTCAGAAACGCTTTCCTTGCCATTGCCAGTCTACATGTTATATCCTCTCTACTTCGACCATCATCAGTTATTTTACTCCCCAAATAGCAAAACTCCTTTACTACTTTAAGTGTCTCATTTCCTAATCTAATTCCCTCAGCATCACCCGACTTAATTTGACTACATTCCATTATTCTCGTTTTGCTTTTGTTGATGTTCATCTTATATCCTCCTTTCAAGACACTGTCCATTCCGTTCAACTGCTCTTTCAAGTCCTTTGCTGCCTCTGACAGAATTACAATGTCATCGGTGAACCTCAAAGTTTTTATTTCTTCTCCCTGGATATTAATACCTACTCCAAATTTTTCTTGTGTTTCCTTTACTGCTTGCTCAATATACAGATTGAATAACATCGGGGAGAGGCTACAACCCTGTCTCACTCCTTTCCCAACCACTACTTCCCTTTCATGCTCCTCGACTCTTATAACTGCCATCTGGTTTCTGTACAAATTGTAAATAGCCTTTCGCTCCCTGTATTTTACCCCTGCCACCTTCAGAATTTGAAAGAGAGTATTCCAGTTAACATTGTCAAAAGCTTTCTCTAAGTCTATAAATGCTAGAAACGTAGGTCTGCCTTTTCTTAATCTTTCATCTAAGATAAGTCGTAACGTCAGTATTGCCTCACGTGTTCCAACATTTCTACGGAATACAAACTGATCTTCCCCGAGGTCGGCTTGTACCAGTTTTTCCATTCGTCTGTAAAGAATTCGCGTTAGTATTTTGCAGCTGTGACTTATTAAACTGATTGTTCGGTAATTTCCACATCTGTCAACACCCAGCTTTCTTTGGGATTGGAATTATTATATTCTTCTTGAAGTCTGACGGTATTTCGCCTGTCTCATACATCGTGCTCACCAGATGGTAGAGTTTTGTCATGACTGGCTCTCCCGAGGACATCAGTAGTTCTACTGGAATGTTGTCTACTCCCGGTGCCTTGTTTCGACTCAGGTCTTTCAGTGCTCTGTCAAACTCTTCACGCAGTATCTTATCTACCCATTTCGTCTTCATCTACATCCTCTTCCATTTCCATAATATTGTCCTCAAGTACATCGCCCTTGTATAAACCCTCTATATACTCCTTCCACCTTTCTGCCTTCCCTTCTTTGCTTAGAACTGGGTTGCCATCTGAGCTCTTGATATTCATACAAGTGGTTCTCTTCTCTCCAAAGGTCTCTTTAATTTTCCTGTAGGCAGTATCTATCTTACCCCTAGTGAGACAAGCCTCTACATCCTTACATTTGTCCTCTAGCCATCCCTGCTTAGCCATTTTGCACTTCCTGTCGATCTCATTTTTGAGACGTTTGTATTCCTTTTTGCCTGCATCATTTACTGCATTTTTATATTTTCTCCATTCATCAATTAAATTCAATATTTCTTCTGTTACCCAAGGATTTCTACTAGCCCTCGTCTTTTTACCTACTTGATCGTCTGCTGCCTTCACTGCTTCGTCCCTCAGAGCTACCCATTCTTCTTCTACTGTATTTCTTTCCCCCATTCCTGTCAATTGTTCCCTTATGCTCTCCCTGAAACGCTCTACAACCTCTGGTTTAATCAGTTTATCCAGGTCCCATTTCCTTAAATTCCCACCATTTTGCAGTTTCTTCAGTTTCAATCTGCAGTTCATAACCAATAGATTGTGGTCAGAATCCACATTTGCCCCAGGAAATGTCTTACAATTTAAAACCTGGTTCCTAAATCTCTGTCTTACCATTATATAATCTATCTGATACCTTTTAGTATCTCCAGGATTCTTCCAGGTATACAACCTTCTTTTATGATTCTTGAACCAAGTGTTAGCTATGATTAAGTTATGCTCTGTGCAAAATTCTACAAGGCGGCTTCCTCTTTCATTCCTTCCCCCCAATCCATATTCACCTACTATGTTTCCTTCTCTCCCTTTTCCTACTGACGAATTCCAGTCACCCATGACTATTAAATTTTCGTCTCCCTTCACTACCTGAATAATTTCTTTTATCTCGTCATACATTTCATCTATTTCTTCATCATCTGCAGAGCTAGTTGGCATATAAACTTGTACTACTGTAGTAGGCATGGGCTTTGTGTCTATCTTGGCCACAATAATGCCTTCACTATGCTGTTTGTAGTAGCTAACCCGCACTCCTATTTTTTTATTCATTATTAAACCTACTGCTGCATTACCCCTATTTGATTTTGTATTTATAACCCTGTAATCACCTGACCAAAAGTCTTGCTCCTCCTGCCACCGAACTTCACTAATTCCCACTATATCTAACTTTCACCTATCCATTTCCCTTTTTAAATTTTCTAACCTACCTGCCCGATTAAGGGATCTGACATTCCACGCTCCGATCCGTAGAACGCCAGTTTTCTTTCTCCTGATAACGACGTCCTCCTGAGTAGTCCCCGCCCGGAGATCCGAATGGGGGACTATTTTACCTCTGGAATATTTTACCCAAGAGGACGCCATCATCATTTAATCATACAGTGAAGCTGCATGTCCTCGGGAAAAATTACGGCTGTAGTTTCCCCTTGCTTTCAGCCGTTCGCAGTACCAGCACAGCAAGGCCGTTTTGGTTAATGTTACAAGGCCAGATCAGTCAATCATCCAGACTGTTGCCCCTGCAACTACTGAAAAGGCTGCTGCCCCTCTTCAGGAACCACATGTTTGTCTGGCCTCTCAACAGATACCCCTCCGTTGTGGTTGCACCTACGGTACGGCCATCTGTATCGCTGAGGCACGCAAGCCTCCCCACCATAGGTTATTTATTAAATAATCAAACCGGAAATCGAATTTTTATAATTTGTTTATATTTATGGGCAAGTACCAGTGTGGCAAAACAGTTCGACCACTGAAAAATTCCACGTAATTTTAATCCATCAAAGGTAAGACGAATTTCAGGCTGGGTCGTGTGGCTCATTCGATAGCGTTAGACAATGGTAATGGGTGTCCATTGGATTGCCGGTTACAATCTTTTATTTCGGTTTGTTCCTTCGATCAATTCGAACGCCTACATCACTGGAGTACAAAACTCGTCAATTATATGCTAACTAACACATATTTATTTATAATTTTTTTTATTAAAGATGCATGTCGTCTTATTTCTAACCACATATAAGACGCGTTGAAATAGTTATCTTTTATTTTCCTAAAAGAATGTCAACAAACAGTGTTTACATTTTCAAAAATGCCAATTTGAAAATAACTTTGTATTTTATAAAATGTAAACAATCTTTATTAGAAATCTTTTATAAATATTGATTATTAAGAATTTATAATGAAGTCTTCTCAGGTTATAGCTTCGCGTGAAGATGACTAGAAGGAAACTTGTCGAAACGTTGCCGTAGAATGACGCCCTGACTCGGCTGGTAACCGGAGAATACTTCCATCATCGAAATTCACAGAGAAAGCCTGATTCTCATATTACGAATTTGTGTTTGCGAAGCACGTAATATGTAATTACGAATAAGACATTCATTTTTCATAAGAAAATAATTGAGCATGTTAAGCAGCATATAATTCACGAGTTCTATATTTAAATGATGTAGGTATTCGAACTGAAAGAAAAAATAAAACGAAATAAAAGACCAGAGCAAGATTCGAACCAACAATCCAATTAATACCGTATTACCTGTCCACAACACAACCCAGTGAGCCACAAGGCCTCGTGTGAAATTTGCCTAAACTTTGGTGAATTAAAGTTCTCTGAACTGCTTTGCCACACTGATATTTGACTTATGAACTTCATTTATCGTAAATATAAAATAATCTGCAAAACTCCGACTGCCGGGTAGTCTCCGTGAGAGTCACTTGAGGTCTTGAGGCCCTATTGGATTGATATGTGATTAATATTCCACATTTTTAGCTGCCAAAATAAGAACATAAATATGATCCTCCTTGAAATGGAAACAACCAGTTACCGACTGTAAACAGCTGCATACAACGTGACCACATTACGCAGTATGGAGGACTGCATGTCGAGGTTGCGCCACCAACGTCGATCCTGGAGCCAGATGTTTGTTGTGGGGATTATGAAGTTTGCAGAAGTTCACAGGCATCGCTTGCTGAAGACCTCGCAGCGCTTGAAATATACACTATATGATCAAAAGTATCCGGACACCTGGCTGAAAATGACTTACAAGGCCTGGCACGAAGTCGGCATTCCAAAACAATCCAAAGGTTTTCCATGAGATTCAGGTCAGGACTCTTTGCAGGTCAGTCCTTTACAGGAATGTTATTGTTGTGCCACAGGCCGTGCATTATGAACAGGTGCTCGATCGTGTTGAAAGATGCAATCGCCATCCCCGAATTGCTCTTCAACAGTGGAAGCACGAAGGTGCGTACATCAGTGTAGGCCTGTGCTGTGATAATGCTACGCAAAACGACAAGGGGTGCAAGCCCCTCCATGAAAAACACGATCACACCATAACGCCAGCTCCTCCGAATTTTACTGTTGGCACAACACACGCTGGCATATAATGTTCACCGGGCATTTGCCATACCCACACCCCGCCATCGGATCGCCACATTTGGGGCGCTCCGTGGAACTCATACACTTCGAACACTTGTTTCATACGTTTGTACGCGAGATTTCCACACTCTTAAACGTCCCTAGGTCCACTGTTTCCGATGAGATAGTGAAGTGGAAACGTGAAGGGACACGTACAGCACAATAGCGTACAGGCCGACATCGTCTATTGACTGACGGAGACCGCCGACAGTTGCTGAGGGTTGTAATGTGTAATAGGCAGACATCTATCCGGACTATCACAAAGGAATTCCAAACTCCATCAGGATGCACTGCAAGTACTATGACAGTTAGGCAGGAGGTGAGAAAACTTGGATTTCATGGTCGAGCGGCTGCTCATAAGCCACACATCACGCCGGTAAATGCCAAACGACGCCTCGCTTGGTGTAACAGTGTAAAAACGTTATATGGAGTGACAAATCACGTTACACAATATGGCGATCCGATGGCAGGGTTTGGGTATGGATAATGTCCGGTGAATGTCATCTGCCAGCGTGTGTAGTGCCAACAGTAAAATTCTGAAGAGGTGGTGCAATGGTGTTGTCGTGTTTTCCTCGGGGGGGGGGGGGGGGGGGGGGCGGGGGCGGAGAGGGCTTGCACCCCTTGTTTTACGTGGCACTATCACAGCACAGGCCTAAATTGATATTAGAAGCACCTTCTTGCTTCCCACTGTTGAATAGCAACTCGGGCATAGCAATTGCATCTTTCAACACGATCGAGCACCTGCTCAGAATTCACGGCCTGTGGCGGAGTGGTTACATAACAATAACATCCCTGTAATGGACTGACCTGCACAGAATCCTGACCTGAATCCTATGGAACACCTTTGGATTGTTTTGGAAAGCCGATTTCATGCCAGTCCTCACCGACCGACATAGATACTTCTCCTCAGTGCAGAACTCCGTGAAGAATGGGCTGTCATTACCCAAGAAACCTTCCAGCACCTGACTGGACGTAGGCCTGCGGGAGTGGAAGCTGTCATCAAGGATAACGATGGGCCAACACCATATTGAATTCGAGCATTACCGATAGTACTTGTAAGTCATTTTCAGACAGGTGTTCGGATACTTTTGATCGCACATTTTAGGTGCTCTTGGTCAACTTTCCTAAGAGGACAGTTGCCACACCACTCTCTAGCCCACCTCTCCTTACCGTTGTGTGCGATGTTGTGCGCTGTCATATACAACAGGGTGCTAGAGCGGGGCAAGTTTAGACCTTTCGTGTAGACGGCAACCTGCATCTCTCGAGAGTTTCTGGCAGCAACTCTCAGATTAGTAAAACTACGCTGGCATTGTCGGGAGAGGTGAAACTACTCGGAGACTGCTGAGTGGCCATATTACGTCCCAGACTTGTGCCGTATTTCACACTTTGTGCACTACCACATGTTGGTAATATACGAGGGTTGGAACTTAAATAGTGGCAACTATTTATTCACAACCAATACAAAAGAGTTACATGTTTGGACCTGTTACTGTCCTTCAGTGTAGTCATCAGCATTGTGTAGAACCCGTTGCTAGCGATGTGGAAGGCGTAGTATACCGTTAGCAGAGACTGTTCTGTTGATGGTGGGAATGGAGCGGTCTACTGCCTGTCGGATCTCTGGAACAGTTCTGAAGCGAAATACACGAAGGGGTTCCTTCATCTTCGGAATCAAATTGGTTCCTTCATCTTTGGAATCAAATTAAAGTCACAAAGACTTAAGTCCGGGGAGTATGGCGGATGGTTCAGCATTTCCCAGTCCCATCGACCGAAAAGAGCAGCCACAGCTTGCGCTGTATGCTCCTGCGCATTGTTGTGTAAAATGATGGGTGGGTTGAGCGGAAAGTATCGCGGCTTGTTTCGCAAAGTTGGTCGCAGGTGATGCTCCAAAAACGAACAGCAATACCGTGCATTGACGGTCTGCCGTGGAGGAACGTAATGCTTTAGGACAACACCATCACAGTCGTACACCAGAATCACCATAACTTTCACCATATTGGGGCTATGACGCAGACTTTCGCGGCGACCCATAACGACGCCATTCGTTGAATTGGCGTTTCAGTTTTGGCTTCAGAACTGTTCCAGAGATTCGACAGGCAGTAGACCGCTCCATTCGCACCATAAACAGAACAGGCTCTGATAAAAGTATACTAAACCTTCCCCATCTGTGCAACGGGTTCTACACAGCGCTGGTGACTACTTTGAAGGACAGTAACAGGTGCAAACATGTAACTCTTTTGTATCGGTTGCGAATAAATAGTTCCTACTATTTAAGTTCCAACCCTCGTATTTTAGCGTCCTCATGTAGACATTAAATAGAAGTACCCTCGAAACTGAGCGTTTTGAGCCATAATATTTGTGTGTGACCGTAGTGTGTTTCGGAGCGAAGACATCGGTTGTTTTACCTTCTAAACGAACATTACGAGCAGTTAGCATGTTAAGAAAATTCTAGAATTAAACAATGCTACACAGCAAATAACATACAAAAACATCATAGACATGTTATATAGATCTAACAAACGAAAATAAAATTATTGGCATTAACATAAACGACGGTCTAACGTGCTACCCCTCAAGCCACCTTTATAATCGTGGACCGGTATTTTCGGGACAGTTGACACTACTGTCGCGATGGATATGCACTGTGCGTGAATGCGAGAGATGTATCTGAAAAAAGAAAGTAATGAAGAAAATTGACAGGAAGTAGGCTCAGGACAAAGTTATGCATTTAATTAATTTGCACAAGGAAAGGTCAGCGTTATGAAATGTATAATTACTGGACTACAGAAACAAGAAACATAGTTTGTTGGCTGAAATGGCTAAGGTTTTTAACACCTCCACAGAACAAATTTACCATGATATCCTCAATTCAAGGAATCCTGTGAAGTAGTCTTATAACATAGAGAAGGAAGTGGAGCTATGTCCGAAAGTAATCGTTCTGGAAGTATCAAGTAACTTCATGCATACAGCTGTGTCTATATTTTTATATGACGTGTTATTTATTAGGTGCTGAAGAATAGACTTTGAGAGTGTTTCCTGTAGTCAATTTGAAGCGTTGAAATAAATGTAGGTCCGCAAATGCTTCATTTGTCAGATAACTGCCCTATTTTGCTTATGAACGTCTATTGGTGCAAAGCTATTTCATCGTAATTGTTACTTTATCAAATACTAAAGACAATAAACGTAGCTAATGCTAGACATTAACGGATTTACGCATAATAGTATCCGGATGGGCAATTTTGGGTCCAGTTATTAAGAGCCCTTTCTCCATCTCCACCGCTGCCATTATTGAAAAATTTCGGTATTGATGTGTATTTTCCATCAAAAACTCTACAATGAGATTCTTGCACGTTCCAGCACCGACTCGCTGCTTAATCCGCTCACTTATGCAACACGAACACGTTATTTCTCTGCCAGCAAAATGATTAAAAGTGCAACTGCAGCCCGACGCTCTTCCATCGCAACCTCTTCCTTCACGCTCAGAACTGCCTCAGAAATATCTCTCCGTCACAGACGCTCTTACCGTGCTGTGTGTAAAAGCTTCCGGCATCACAAGACTCTCAGACTCTTGAAGGAAGTACTCGCAAGGAAAAATCAGACAGTAAATATCAGCATAAATTCGCCCCTAGTGTAAACAATTCTGCGAGTATTTTCTGAGACTGCCAAACACTCTGTCAGCAAAAATCTCTCACATGTATCCCAACTCTAGCGAATACGAAGATGTGTAGGACGTGTGCTCCCATGTGTGTTTGGCTCGCGATAGGGCGTCACAGAGATGCTGGCAAACTAGCGGACGCCTGAAGACGTCAGTTAGGACGCGAATGTTTACTTTTGAAGATTTCGTGTTAAGTGATGGGTATACCGCAAGTATCGGCTGTCTTGCCCTTCACAGTGGTCACAGTCGTTTGCAGAGTACGGCTATGGAAATAGAAATAACTTCATTTTCGTGGCACAGAAGCTGCCCTAGAAGCATCCATTACCTGGAGTAGCAATCTGTCATCTTGTTATTTATGTTTTGCGTTCTACTTTTTTTCTCTTTCCGATCTCTCGTAATATTTAATTTTAAACTTGCTTATAGTCTGCGGCAGGTTTACTTTTCAGCTGCATATCAAACTCATCCTATAACTGAAAAATCGAGACGTCTTTATCGACAAAAATTGCTGCTTCCAGCTGTGGTAGAGAACTAAACAAAGAATGTCATAATTTGCAATAAAGTGACTCCGCATTTTGCGCCTCATTGAGTGTTTCACACATAATCTGCCGACTTAAATCTGAGTTTATCTGAAAGTTATATCTTAACTCCGCATGACTGTTGATTTTCGTTCGCTAGATCAAGTTGTCTGGTAACACCAACGACACACTTGTCGCCGGATTATGGGATTAAATTCATTAAGCAGTTACGCTTCTGTCAGTCAGCTGCAATTTCGAGTGACTTCCTGTGCCGGTTTACAGCGACATAGGCAACCTCTTGACGGTTCATTACGACATGTGACACGCATTTTATTTCTGTTTCTGCGAATGAAATTTGCACAACGTTTAACTTCTGCTGATTACCTGACAATGTCAGCTGAATTTAGGGCGATCTCAGAATCTGAACACGGTTGTTCTTCTTATTACAGATGTTTATTTGCACAGGTCGCTTAAAAATACACAGTGATTGCTAATTCCAGAGACATTAAATCGCCATTTGTATAAAAAAAGTTACAGGGCCAATCCGCTATGTCGATTGTTCACATAAACTGGACACACCTCTAATGAACATAAAGGAACAATTACGGAAAATTCTAAAGCCAAACGAAAAAAATGCATAGAAATTCAAAGTAAAGGTATCTTATAGGGGCGATATTCCATAGTACCGGCTCTCGTCATAGAAAAAAAGAAGAGCTGTGCAAACAGTGCACATTGGTCACAAGCAAAACACATAAGAAGCGTACAAAACCCTTTTATGTTGTGTTCTTGGTGGTATCTGATAGGAAACTTATATGGCAGTCACAGGGCCATGCTTGGGACTGATTTGGGCCTAAAATATTTTTATTGAATATTATGTTTAACCAGGTTTTTGAAATTTTCTTTTGAGCCGTAATTGCCTGGCTAGGCACTATATTATGATTATTACCTGACACTATCAGCTATACTGGAGGCGATCTCAAAATCTAAACATGGTTGTTCTTCTTATTACAGAAGTTTATTGACGATCTCGGCGAATTAAATTCTGTAATAAGAAGATCAACAGTGTTTACATTTATCTTCGATCTGATACAAGATGTGCTTCCGTCTTTTGACAGCGAAACAATAACAACGCTCCTATTCCTGAATCAATATTAACAAGAGTTTTGATATTTATTTATTCAGGCATCTACTGCAATTAAAACAAAAAATGGCCCGCTTGATGTTTTCCGGCCGCAGCGTCGTCGTTTGTCCTACGGCATGATGCCGTTGTGATGTGGATGGGAATGGGGTCGTTACACCGCTTTCCCGGCCATTGTCAGCTGTCCAAACGTTAGAGCCACTGTTTCTCATCAAAGTAGCTCCTATAACATGACGAGACTGAAAGGACCCCGTTACAGTCCTCGGACCACGGAAAAATCCTTGCCAGTGACTGGAATTGAACGAGGGTCATCCGCGTGGCACTGAGCCACGTCGACCACTCGGCTAAGGAGTTAGGCACTTGTCACGATTTACAACTTTAAGTTCCTCAGGCCATCTCTTATGTATAATTAGGAACGCTGAGAGATGACATTACAATGAGTTATGCGCAAGAACAATCATTATAATAAAAAATGTTCAGCAGTCTACCAAACCCAGCACATGAGGATGGTCGTTAGCGCCCTTCAGGAAATAAATACACGGCTCGTTGGGGGGAATCTATATATCATCAGCAAGCACTCGATAAGCCGATTATCGAATACAACTGTTATCCTGCTTTTATGGACCTGGACTTCTATTCGGAATCCGACTTATGAGTGTGTGGTGTATAAGATGATTCTGCCTTTAAATGTAACCTTATCCCAGATTCAGGAGCGGAGGACTGGTCGATGAAACGTAATAATGCTATGCCAACAGCCATTATATTGATGTTGTTTTATTAGGCAACCGGCTTCGACGATTCAATCTTCAGGCTTGTCGCATGAATAACATTAGGTACCACTTGTACATGCATGAAGCAAGCCACCAATACTCGAATCTGGTCCTGTAGATATTCGAACTTCAAGAGCAGTATGACAGATACTTCACATGCGTTAAGAACACACATGCTCATAAAGTTCAGGTCTCTACGGAACCAGATACGAGTATTTGTGCCTTGTCACGAGTGGTACTTGGTGGCATCCGTGCGACAGGCCTGAAGCCGGTGTGATTGGAACGTTGAAACTGGTTGCCTAGTAAAACAATATCAATTAACGCCTATTCGTAGAGTGTTATTAATTTAATTCTGGCAGTGTTCATCAGTGCTTGTCTCGCCTTACAGAGTTGCAATCGTAACCATGATCTTCATGGCATTTTCGACCGTCGACGTAGAGACGACTTTGGATTCCAGACGCTACATGGTTCATGGCAGTGACCTGCCTAGTTAGTGTTATGCTGCGACACCAAAAATGATTACACCAATGCCCAATTATTCATTCAAAATTATCAGCAAAGCCGAATATTGTTATATTTTTACTAAACTTCAGTCTTGATCACACCATTTATGTTTTAATGACTGAACTTTAGTTAAAATATAATAATCAATTGATCACTGTTTTCCAAAAATGTTTACCAAAACTGAATATTGTTGACCATTACTAAATTAAAGGGATACGAAAAATCTTTTGGAACTCTGTACTAGGGAAAAAACAACGGTCATTAAAATTATATTAAAATCACCTACTGGCCATTAAAATTGCTACACCAAGAAGAAATCCAGATGATAAACGGGTATTCAATGGACAAATATATTATACTAGAACTGACATGTGATTACATTTTCACGCAGTTTCGGTGCATAGGTCCAGACAAATCAGTACTCTGGCCGTAAAAACGGCCTTGATGCGCCTGGACATTGAGCCAAACAGAGCTTGGATGTCGTGTACAGGTACAGCTGCCAATGCAGGTTCAACACGATACCACAGTTCATCAAGAGTAGTGACTGGCGTATTGTGAAGAGCCAGTTGCTCGGCCACCATTGACCAGACGTTTTCAGTTGGTGAGAGACCTGGAGAATGTGCTGGCCAGAGCAGCAGTCGAACCAGAAAGGCCTGTACAGGATCTGCAACATGCGGTCGTGCATTATCCTGCCGAAATGTAGGATTTCGCAGGGATAGATTGAAGAGTAGAGCCACGGGTCGTAGCACATCTGAAATGTAACGTCTACTGTTCAAAGTGCCGTCAATGATAACAAGAGGTAGCCGGGACCTGTAACCAATGGCACCCCATACCATCACGCCGGGTGATACGCCAGTATGGTGATGACGGATACGCGCTTCCAATATGCGTTCACTGCGATGTCGCCAAACACGGATGCGACCATCATGATGCTGTAAACAGAACCTGGATTCATCCGAAAAAATGACGTTTTGCCATTTGTGCACCCAGGTTCGTCGTTGAGTAGACCGTCACAGGCGCTCCTGTCTGTGATGCAGCGTCAAGGGTATCCACAGCCATGGTCTCCAAGCAGATAGTCCATGCTGCTGCAAACGTCGTCGAACCGTTCGTGCAGATGGTTGTTGTCTTGCAAACGTCCCCATCTGTTGACTCAGGGGTCGAGAGGTGGCTGCACGATCCGCTACAGCCAAGATGCCTGTCATCTCGACAGTGATACGAGGCCATTGGTATCCAGCACGGCGTTCCGTATTATCCTCCTGAACCCACCGATTCCATATTCCGCTAACAGTCATTGGATCTCGACCAACGCGAGCAGTAATGCCGCGACACGATAAACCGCAATCGCGATAGGCTACAATCCGACCTTTATCAAAGTCGGAAACGTGATTGTACGCATTTCTCCGCCTTACACGAGGCATCACAACAACGTTTCACCAGGCAACGCCGGTCAACTGCTGTTTGTATATGAGAAATCGGTTGGAAACTTTCCTCATGTCAGCACGTTGTAGGTGTCGCCACCGGCGCCAGCTTTGTGTGACGGCTCTGAAAAGCTAATCATTTGCATATCACAGCATCTTCTTCCTGTCGGTTAAATTTCGTGTCTGTAGCACGTCATCTTCGTGGTGTAGCAATTTTAATGGCCAGAAGTGTATATTAAAATTATTTCAGTAAAACGGCCTTGATCGCATTTATTTTGTATATACAGTTTGGAGACCATCAGCAGACCATTTGTAACTCATTGGCGACTGCAGGAGTTGTGCTCCATGAACAGTGCTCTATTTACTCCATGAGCAATGTTCCAAATGCTCCATGAGCAGTGTTCCGCACGCCTCCAGAACGGCCTGCTCCACGCCACCGACTCCTGCTGTCACCAATGAGCAAAAATGATCTGATGACGGTCTCAAAAAGGCCAAAACCGGTCACCAATCCAAATATACTGTACAACATTTATGTGGTCAACATTGTTTCCTTGAAATCATTTTAATAAAGGCACATTAATTTTCTCTTTTATATTATGTGCTCGTGAGAAGCATAGTGTTCCGATATCACTACTAAGGCCGATCTGAAATCGTTCTGATTCCGATTAGATTTGTAGATTGGTCCTACCATGCTACGTAAGTAGTCACGTATTTTACGTGTCATTCCATTTCAATTTTTTATGAGAAAGGCTCATTTTTCAGGAAATATTGTTCACAGGAGATGATGTGTATTACGACACGGATACTATATTAACTGATCACAGCCATTATGGTATTGAAAAATCACAGGTTTCTTGTGTTATTAAGAAACTAACGAACTGTAATAAAACGAGTTATATGTAACGTCACGTAGCATATCAAACTGATCTTCAGTTTTCGTTTTATCTTTCGAATTGGCCTTGAGTACGTGAGTATATCCTATACACACCGCATGGCACAACCTGCCATCGTAGTGCACTATATTGCACCTACCAAGCACGTCTGGTGCGTTAGCCAATTAGTTAGGTACGCAGAGGTCACACAGCTACATACGCGTAATATTTACTACGTCAGATTCTAAACAAGTTCTGACTGCAAAGGTAATCAATCATGACGTCACACGAAGGATTGGAAGTCGCCACCTGAACGCCGAATAATTAAAGATCGTCGCGAAGTTTGTGAGGTAAACACAGATTCCGCTGCAAGACAAATACACGGCCGAGTTGATGTCTACCACGCACTCAACTATTACTTTAAGATAATTCGTTGCTGCGGCTAAATTCAGAAAACTGGTACAGCTAGAGCTTTGACTGTTAATTTCATAGAAGCACGATTAATATAATGTTTATTTTTTCCGCGCATTTGACGTATACGTGCAACGTTAAAAAATGAAATTTAGACGGTAATGGAATGGAGCATGAAAAGGACGCTTAGTTACTTAGCTGGTTCCTTGATGCATAAACGAAATTCACAATAAAACGAAATAAAATAAAAACTTATATTGCTACATGCTGGCCGTTTGCAGTTTTAATGACTAGTTTCTCTAGTTAAAAATTCCTTTGTGGTATGAAAGGAGTTATCAAGGAGAAACATACTTGATCCACATTTGTAAACACTTCTGTTACCTTTATTAATTTTCAATTTGCTTCCAGCATCCGTCAGATTTTCAACAGAAGTCATTTCTTTGTGCTGATTAGTTCCCATCAGTGTATGTGTTTGGAAGTGGATGTGACGGTGCGAAATTAGTCACCACACAGAAATTACTATTATCGCAACTGTGGCGAGTATGGAAGAGAATAAAAATATTTAATACCAAAATCGCTAGTACTGTCATCCATCAGTATGTTGGACTTCATAAACTTCTGTTATCTCTCAGACATTTTATTTCCGTGGTTAGATTGTAAGAGAGATTTATACTTGCGTATTACATAACTTCCTGTGCCAAAATTAGATTAAAAGGTAATGCAGATAATTTTTCCTTGTAGTGTTGTACCCTGTATATGTCTATTAAACTGAAACTTAGATGAATTTCAGATCACACGTCATAGGTGAATAAATGTGCTGTGAGGCTGTGGTTAACATTCCCAGCTGCTTAAACAGATACCTGCAGGATATACATCTGTTAACTCCACACATAATTCCAATTTCTTTCTTTTTTACTAGGAATCGTTGCTGCCTAAGCGAGGATTTATTCTACAATATTACCCAATAAGACGTCAGTGAATGAAAATATGCAAAATATGTTAAGCAGATGATTTTTTCAACACCAAAACTGGCAGTGATTCTTAAGGTGAAAATAGGTGAACTTAAATGTTTTAGTGGATCTGCTGTACGATTCTTCCACTTTAAGGTTTCACAAACATGCGCACATAACAACTGGTAGTTCTCTGTTCTCTTCGTTATTTCTTGTTGGTGTACTGGGTTAACAGAGGGTGAGATATTTTTTCCAGTACAAAACCAAATTAAATGCGTTTTTTCAAACTTTAAGGATAACTCATTTGTGCAAATCCATTCAGTAACTTCTTTCACAATTATATCATTTATTGTTTTTGTTATTGATGCTTCTTTGCTTGGCTTCACAACAATGTTTGTATGATCTTCAGAAAGGACTAATTTTCCCTCTTGATTCAAATAACATGGCTTATAAAAAAAATTGCTCTGAGCACTATAGGACTTAACTTCTGAGGTCATCAGTCCCCTAGAACTTAGAACTACTTAAACCTGACTAACCTAAGGACATCACACACATTCATGCCCGAGGCAGGATTCGAACCTGCGACTGTAGCGGTCGCATGGTTCCTGACTGTAGAGCCTAGAACCGCTTTTTTTTTCAGTGTTACAATTCTTTTATGTTTTCTCAATACAGGGTATTCATCTGTCGCACTGGACATTATTGCTTCTATCTGCACAAAACAACTGTCCATTCGCAAAAGGTACAACATCACAAAGAAGAGAATTGCCCATAAATGAGGCAGTGGCAGCATAGAAGTTGCCACTGGGCAAGTTACAAATGCCAAGCCTGAACCTGAACCTGAACTTCAACTGGTGACAGTTCATCATGCACATTTTCTTCTTCTGCAGCCTGAGGTTCCTCATCATCATTTCCCGGACCCAAATTAATCATCCAGTAAATCCTTGATGTTTGTTCCTTCGACGGTAAATTACGTGGACAGAAGATTAGTCCCGAACAGCGATATCGCAAAATCCTTCACTGCCTTGTTATTTTTGTCAGTTCCAGCCTCCTAAACGCATCCTTAGGGAGTTCAAGATCTTCCTTTATATCAGACACCAGATGTTTGCCGTCATATTCTTGTATCTGCTGTACTACTGATTTATTTTTCATGTGTGACGTGCAGGTGAGGTTAGGGTCGGGAACGTGACCCAACCCATTCCCCCTCTACTAGGAATCCAGTTCCTAACCTATTCCCATTCTGTTGAAGAGCATGTTACCATATTTCTTATTGTGATTCTGATATTTATGTATTTTCTCGAATTCATTCTCCATATACATCTTGTATTCAATATGTTCATCGCTGGCCACCCCGGCCGGCTAACATGGCATGTCATTAACGTAAAGGAAGAACACTAGCGGGCGAATGATTGAACCCTGTGTGACTCCCTTTGTAGTTTCTCCCCATGCAGATGGCATGGTCCAGAATGAGATTTTCACTCTGCAGCGGAGTGTACGCTGATATGAAACTTCCTGGCAGATTAAAACTGTGTGCCGGACCGAGACTCGAACTCGGGACCTTTGCCTTTCGCGGGCAAGTGTTCTACCAACTAAGCTACCCAAGCACGACTAACGCCCCATCCTCACAGCTTTACTTCTGCCAGTACCTCGTTTCCTACCTTCCAAACTTTACAGAAGCTCTCCTGCGAACCTTGCAGATCTAGCACTCCTGAAAGAAAGGATATTGCCGAGACATGGCTTAGCCACAGCCTGGGGGATGTTTCCAGAATGAGATTTTCACTCTGCAGCGGAGTGTGTGCTGATATGAAACTTCCTGGCATATTAAAACTGTGTGCCGGACCGAGACTCGAACTCGGGAAGGTAGGAGATGGTATGGTGTTCCAGTTTGTATTACTCGAACAACCTAGGACAACTTTCTGAATTTTTCTCTTAAATATTAATACAGAACTGATTTCCATCTACGAGGACTCTGTGAACAGTGCCAAGTTCAATTATCGTACTGAACTATCTGCCACAATCTTGACGGACTGAAAGACAATCAACGCTGCATTTACGTAATGAATTAAGAGCTAAAAATGTGACAGAAAGAAACATCCCGAGAAATACTTTTGAAGAAAGAATCGCACTATGTGGAACAGCATTAGGCGCACACTGATCTTTGAAAATATCGTTTTGAACGTTATTTGATGTTTTCTTGTAATAATAAAGCCACGTATTGAAACTGTTCGAAAATATACTAAGAAGTTTAAGATGTACTGCTGGTCATCTTAAACTGAAATCCATGATATTACGACTGAGCAGCTGGGATGAGAGTCATCATCGGTTGAGCCACTGAAGACATTTTATTTATTTATTTATTTTCATCGGACTTGTGGCTGGTTTGATGCGGCCCGCCACGAATTGCACTCCTGTGCCAACATCTTCATCTCGGAGTAACACTTGTAACCTATGTCCTCAATTATTTGCTGGGTGTACTAATGAAAGTTATTCCTTGATGCCTGAACAGTTTTCCGACCATCCTGCCGGCCAACGTGGCCGAGCGGTTCTAGCCGCTTCAGCCCGGAACCACGCGGTTGCTACAGTCGCAGGTTCGAATCCTGCCTCGGGCATGGATGTGTGTGATGTCCTTAGGTTCGTTAGGTTTAAGTAGTTCTAACTTCTAGGGGACTGATGACCTCAGATGTTAAGTCCCATAGTGCTCAGAGCCTACCATCCTGCCCCTCCTTTTTGTCAGTGTTTTCCATGTACTCCTTTCGTCACCCATTCTCCGACGAAACCTCCTGATTCCTTACCTTATTAGTCCGCCTTATTTTCAACATTTTGCTGTAGCACCATATCGCAAATACTACGATTCTATTATCTTTCAGTTTTCCCACAGACCATGTTTCACTACCATACAATACTGTGCTCCAGACGCACATTCTCAGAAGTTTCTTCCCCAAATTATGGCCTATGTTTCATACTACTACGCTTCGCTTGGTCACGAATGCCCTTTTTTCCAGTGCCAACTTGCCTTTTATCTTCTCGTTGCTCTGTCCGTCAGGTTAGTTTGCTGCCTAGATAACATAGTTCTTAACTTCACCTACTTCGTGATCACCAAACCTGATGTTAAGTTTCTCGCTGTTCTCATTTCTGCTACTTCTAATTACATTCGTCTTTCTTCGGTTTACTCATTAGACTGTTCATTCTATTCAACAGTTCCTGTACTTTTTTCTTCTCTTTCTCTGTGGGTAGTAATGTCATCCTTTCAATTTGAATTTTAATCCCGTCTTGAAACTTCCTTTTATTTCTATCATTGCTGCTTCGAAGTATAGATTAAACAATAGGGGCGAAAGACCACATCCCTGTCTTACAGCCTGTTTAATCCGAGCACTTTCTTCTTGGTCTTCCACTCTTATTTTTCCCTCTCGGTTCTTGTACATATTATATGTTACCCCTATTTCCCTATATCTTACCCCTATTTTACTCTGAATTTCGAACATCTTGCAACATTTGAGATTGTAGAACTCTTCTGTTCAGGTCGACAAATCCTATGAATCTATCTTGATTTTTCGCGAGTCTTGCTTCCGTTATCAGCAGCAACGTTACAACGGCCTCTCTAAAGCCAGACTGATTGTCATCGAACAAATCCTATATTCTCTTTTTGCATTATTCTATATATTACTCTCGTCGGCAACGTGGATGCATTAGCTGTTGAGCTGATAATTCTCGCACCTGTCAGTTCTTGGAATCTTCGGAATTGTGTGGATGAAGTTTCTCGAAGGTCTGATGGTAATCGTCAGACTCATACATTTTACGCACCAGAGTTGTCACTTTCCCAAATAGCTTTAGAAATCATGATGGAATATTGTCTATCCTTCTCCCTTATTTGATCTTAAGTCATCCAAACTTCCCTTATCTCTTCTATATCAATTTCTTATTTCTTCTCCCATGATCTCTTCAGACAATCTTCCTCCTTACAGAGACCTTCAGTGTACTCTTTTCGCCTATTCGCTCTCTCCTCTGCATTTAACGGTGGAATTGGCATTGCATTCTTAATGTGACCACCACCCTTGTCTCTAATTTCACCTGAGGTAGTTTTGACTTTTCTATATGCTTAGTCAGCCCTAGTGACAATCATTTCTCTTTTGATTTCTTCACGTGTTGCATGTAGCTAGTTCGTCTTAGATTCCATGCTCTTCATATTCATTTCATTATTATGTGACTTGTATTTCTGTTTTCCTAACTTTCCCGGATCACTTTTGTACTTGCTTCTTTCACTGATCAGCTGAAATAGTTCTTGTTACCCATGGTTTCACTGTAGTTACCTTCTTTATACCTACGTTTTTATTACCAACTTCTGTGACTGCCCTTTTTAGAAATGTGCATTCCTCTTCAACCGAACTGCCTACTGAGCTATTCGTTATCGCAGTATTTGTAGCCTCAGAGAACCTTAAGCGTATCTCTCCGTTCCTTAGCACATCTGTATCCATGATAACTAATTGAAACCCTCAGCTGCGGACAGGTGTTGTTGACATACCTCGTTGGGGTCAGCTAAAAACGTGTCCCCCGCCAGGGATTCGAACCCGGGATCTCCTGTTCATATGGCAGACGCTCTCTCCATCTGAGCTACCGAGGACACAGATGAATAGCGTGACTGCAGAGACTTATCCCTTGCACGCTTCCCGTGAGACCCACATTCCCAACTGTCCACAATCTACATACGTAATGCACATAATAGATATTTGTCCATCCACTCATTACTCGCGCACACTAAGGTGACGATTCCCGTACGGGCAACCTGTGCGCATTCGCACAGACGAAGGTCAATGGCTGGGTAGCCTTTAGCTATATATATGAAGATAGTAACTGTTCTCGAAGGAACAGATACCATTGATGACTGTGCAACTTCTCTATAATAAATGATAATTAACTGAAACCCTCAGCTGCCGACAGGTGTTGTTGATATACCTCGATGGGGACAGCTGAAAATGTGTGCCCCGACCTTTGGGAATGTGGGTCTCACGGGAAGAGTGCAAGCGATAAGTCCCTGCAGTCGCGCTATTCATCTGTGTCCTCGGTGGCTCAGATGGATAGAGCGTCTGCCATGTGAGCAGGAGATCACGCGTTGGAGTCCCGGTCGGGGCACACATTTTCAGCTGTCCCCATCGAGGTATATCAACAACACCTGTCGCTAGCAGAGGGTTTCAATTAGTTATCATTTATTCTAGATAAGCTGCACGGTCATCAGTGGTACCTGTTCTTTCGAGAACAGTAACTATCTTCTTATATAAATCAGTATCCCTCTCGTGTATCACATTAATTTTTGCCTGACAAGCCTCTTAAGTTTCAGCCTATTCTTCAACACTACCACATCGTGATCTGTCTGGTCCTGGGTACACCTTACAATCCAGTATCTGATTTAGGAATCTTCCCGTATCACCTGGTCTTTTCCAAGAATATCTCCTCCTCTTCTGATTCTTGAACATAGTATTTGCTATTACTAGCTGAAAATTGTTGCAAAACAAAATCTTTCTCCTCTCTCATTCCTATTTCCATCCGATATTGTCCCGTAACGCTTTCTTCTTCTCCTTCCTCTCAACTGCATTCAGACCCTCATGACTATTAGAGTTTAATCTCCATTTACGTACTGAATTACCTGTTCAGCATCCTCATATATTTTCTGTATAACTTCGTCGTCCACTTGTGACGTCGTATGTCTACCTGAAATGCTGTTGACGGTGTTGGTTTGCTGTCGATTCAGATGAGAACAGCCCTATCACTGAACTGTTCATAGTAACTAACTCACTGCTCTATCTTTCTATTCATAACGAATCCTACTCCCGTCATACCATTCTCTGCTTCTGTTGGTATTACCCTATACTCATCTGACCAGAAGTCCTGGTCTTTTTTCCATTTCACTTCACCGACCCCCACTGCATCTAGATTGAGCCTTTGCATTTCCATTTTCAGATTTTCTAGCTTCCCTACCACATTCTGATCCGCGCTCCGAATCGTAGAATGTTGTCCTCTCGGTCGTTATTTGATCTTTTTCTCATGATCACCTTCTCCTTGCCGCCCCGTCCCTAAGATCCGAACGGGGGACCAGTCTGGAATCCCTTGCCAATGAAGAGATCATCACGATACTTTTTCTATTACAAGACACATGATCAGTGGATACACATTATGAGTATTGAATGCAATGGTTTCCACAGTCTTCTCCTTCCTGATGCGGTGAATCATTTGCTGATTCATCCACATTTAGGGCAGTTTCTCACCCCAAATGGCAAGAGAGTGTCCTGAACGTCTGTCCGGTCCTCCGTCCTCTTTGACAAGGCAGGTGGCAGAAAGAGGGATACTTCTTATGCTGGAAGTCTTCGGTTTCCATTACTGATGATATTTATTCAAATTTTAAACAGTTGCGCAATTCGAACTGGGGAGCGAGGACGTTTTGGTTTCTAATCAA
This sequence comes from Schistocerca piceifrons, assembly GCF_021461385.2. Classification (NCBI taxonomy): domain Eukaryota; kingdom Metazoa; phylum Arthropoda; class Insecta; order Orthoptera; family Acrididae; genus Schistocerca; species Schistocerca piceifrons. The sequence continues at coordinate 192,597,956 of NC_060138.1, forward strand.
AGACAGTACTCGTGGACAATTACAAAAGCTAAATCCACTGAAAGATACCATGATACGATCATATATCAAAATTTAAATACTTTTCAAATTTTAATAACTTCTATAAAAGCGAGGAAAATAAAATAAGAGAAGAATGAGGAACTGCTGGAGTAATGTTAAAAATGGTTCTCAGGGCGTGTTGTTGTTGGATTAGCTAACTGGGACCTATGTTACAGCAGAATTCGTTTACTCTTGATGAGAAGTAAACATTTCTACGTGTAACTAGCTCCACTTCCAATCATAACGTTTAACGTGATTATGATTTATGGAAAAGGTAGGAAACTAACTAACGCAAGAGCGAACCGGGACAGGCGTTAGTGTGTTTTCTGAGGTAGTGCAATTAATTGCCTTATAGTTGAACCTACAAATTCATCTGTGATGAACTTTGTTGGTTATAATACCAAAAGCCTTCTGATTTACCTGGATGGATGGATGTCCTTAGAAACAACCGTTGTGTGACTCAGTCGTCTGTCTTATTTTATATTTATTTTGTGTCGTTTCTTACCTCATTCTCTATGCTTCTTTTTTGCTTCTGATTATGTGCGAACCTATTGTATGGAATATTAATGAGCTATATATCTCCGTTACTGTTACCTATTTATGAAGTGGATATTCGCAAAACTTCTGCGTAACAGCTGTGTTGATGAGGAAGTACGATGGAAGTACAAAATCGGCATCGGAGGTTGTAAAATGTAAAGTGAATTTCAATAGCTCTGTATTTTACGCCTCATTGACTACAGTCCGCATAATACATTGACATAAATGTGAAAGGTTTATCTGGATAGTTTATCGCAGCTCTGCGATGCAGCACTGTTTAATTTTGAGCACTGCATCACATTTTCTGGTTCACCGCCGACACACTTGCTGTCCGCTTCTGGGATTAAATTCATTGTGCGCTAGTCGCTTCTGTCAGTCAACTGGAGTTTTATGCTATTTCCTGTTACAGACTACAGTGGCAATGGCAACGTATTCACAGTTCATTACAACTTCTTATCCGCGTATCTCTTTCATTGTGGGAAAGTTCACTGCAACGTTATCAGAGGTGAGACAGATGCCTTACAGAGAACGAATGACAAAACAGCTTTCATTCGGTGCTTTGACCTCTTATCTTTAGCGTGAAGAGCGAAACTGGAATCCAGGAACACTATCTTTGTTAGATCCTCGGAATAACATAGCTCTACTGCGATGTGTCCATACGGACAGAACTCTAATTACACGTACTAGTGCTGTGAGACGATTCACTAAGCTAAATGAAATAGACAGCATTGTACGGCCGCTCTCATACAGTAACACCTCAGTACTGTTTCCATTGCTGTCAGTTGGAACACGTTACTGAATAAGCGGGCGAAGTAGCGCCGTGGATAGCACACTAGACTTGCGTGCGCGAGGACGACGGTTCAAACCCGCGTCCGGCCATCCTGATTTAGATTCTCTGTGGCTTCCCTAAATCGCTTCAGACAAATGCCGCCATCCATCCCTAGCCCTAGTTTGTGTTTTGTCTCTAATGACCTCGTTGTCGACGTTGAACACTAATCTCCTCCTCTTCCTCCGTGCTGAAAAGTAAGGCCTCCGAATTTTTTACGTGTGAACTCTCAAGTCTTTCTAAGTAAAACAAACGTTATTAACACTCTGTATCTTTCTTCTACATGATTACATATTTATTTCTCGGCTTAGTCATGCTGACAACTGAAACGCCCCCTTAGAAAAATTATAAATGACTGCGCTTAAACTGACACACAATATTTTTAGCGCAACGCAATCTGACTTTCAAAAATCCCTACAAAAGAATGGCCCTGACAACAATAACCTATACCTCGCAAAAATCTTCGTTGCTAGAACTACTGCAATACAGCGTGCGCCTATACTGCCAGCTAAATGAAAGATTCTAACTACTGAAGGCTCTAACTACTGATAGGCATAGTTAGCAAATGAAAGATTTTGATAGAGAACAAACAATGTATTTACCTTAATAGTGTTCAAAAGTCATAATATACAGGGTGTTACAAAAAGGTAAGGCCAAATTTTCAGAAAACATTCCTCACACACAACGAAAGAAAATATGTTATGTGGACATGTGTCCGGAAACGCTTACTTTCCATGTTAGGGCTCATTTTATTACTTCTCTTCAAATCACATTAATAACGGAATGGAAACACACAGCAACAGAACGTACCAGCGTGACTTCAAACACTTTGTTACAGGAAATGTTCAAAATGTCCTCCGTTAGCGAGGATACATGCATCCACCCTCCCTCGCATGGAATCCCTGATGCGCTGATGCAGTCCTGGAGAATGGCGCATTGTTATCACAGCCGTCCACAATACGAGCACGAAGAGTCTCTACATTTGGTACCGGGGTTGCGTAGACAAGATCTTTCAAATGCCCCCATAAATGAAAGTCAAGAGGGTTGAGGTCAGGAGAGCGTGGAGGCCATGGAATTGGCCCGCCTCTACCAATCCATCGGTCACCGAATCTGTTGTTGAGAAGCGTACGAACACTTCGACTGAAATGTGTAGGAGCTCCATCGTGCATGAACCACATGTTGTGTCGTACTTGTAAAGGCACATGTTCTAGCAGCACAGGTAGAGAATCCCGTATGAAATCATGATAACGTGCTCCATTGAGCGTAGGTGGAAGAACAAACTAAAATGAGCTCTAACATGGAAATTAAGCGTTTCCGGACACATGTCCACATAACATCTTTTCTTTATTTGTGTGTGAGGAATGTTTCCTGTAAGTTTGGTCGTACCTTTTTGTAACACCCTGTATATATCAGTTCATGACATCCTGTCTTACAAATTTACTCTTTCTGATGGACAGACGTCCAGATCATCCGTTCTCAATACTCCGCCATCTCACTCCCCACATCCTTCACTGCTGGCGGCTCACCTCCAACCGCGGAACGCTTCGCGCTGTTAACAGCCAACTGTCCAACACTATAATAGCAAATTCCAACAATGCAAACCAGCGACAGACTGCACACAGCACAGCCAGTGATTTTCATACAGAGCGCTACGTGGCGTTACCAATATAAAAACCTAAACAGCCTACTTACACAACCAGCACACTTCTTCCAATGAGAAACTGTACAATGTTTGACTTTGTCGACGGAGCCACAACCTCACCTCTGCTTGCACCGCCTTATCAATATCAATGTGTCGTCCTCGAAGGTGTACTTCAAGTTTTAGAATCAGCTGACTGAATCCAAGGCGTAGGGGGTGCTGCTGATGTCGCAGCAGTCGAGTTTGGTCTCAAATTGTCTTGCTGAATAAGAGGGTCCTCCATGTGTGGATGAATTCGAATTCGAAACTTGATTACAGCAAACTGATTCTGACACACTGACATAGTTACGTTACACACCACCATCTTACACGTTACAATTCGGAACCCTCTAACGGCAGAGAGCTGCTAGTATGAATACATGAGAAAAAAAGATGTAGACTGTCAAAAACGTTTGTTTTACTTAAAAGCCATAAGAATTTTCCCATAAAATGCGTCAATTCTGAGCCATTACTTTTCAGCACACCTTCGTATTACCTGAATGGAACCGGGACATAACTCTACCAACTGTACATTTTTTCTCATAGCGGGTGAAATAAGGAAGCATTAGACTGATGCCTAAAGATGTTCAAAACTGGTTCAAATGGCTCTAAGCACTATGAGACTTAATATCTGAGGTCATCAGTCCCCTAAACGTAGAACTATGTAAACCTAACTAACCTAAGGACATCACACACATCCATGCCCGAGGCAGAATTCGAACCTGCGAAGCATGTTCAGGAGCTAAGCCATGTAAAGAAGACCACAGACAGGTAAGTTCTGAGGAAAGGGAATGATAGCTGGCTTTGGTATGTGCTACAGCTCCAACATCTAGAGCTTCCAAGATAGTCCAAATGTGTAACACCAACTTAAAATAGATGGACAACACGCAACTGCTGCCAATCTCCGAGAGCGTCGAACAACATGACACCCAGTTACAATGTAAGAGACAACGTGCAACTGCATCCAGAGCCGCATGAAGCATCATTTCAAGCCATGAGGGATTTAGTTAGACAAACACGCAATTCAATTCACACAATACCAATGAAACAGATGAAATGTGTATCACCCCATCCATCACTTATCTGGTTTTGGTGTGTGTTCACCCCAGCTAATTGACTAACAGATCAACAGAGAGTGCAAAACTGCGGCAATATTGGATAACACAAAGAAAGTAATAAGGCCCTGCGACTCCTGATTGAACTGCAGTGGCAGTGTTCACATTAATTGATTCAGAATTGATCACTTTTAATTAAAAAAGGGATGCACATTAATGTTATATGCGGCTATTGAACACCAGATGCAAATGTTGAACACAAAATTAATTAAGAAAGTGACTTGGGATTTCAACTACTTGACTGAAAACAGATGCAGTCGATTATCACAAATTTATTTTAACTTACGACCTTCAATCATCACATTACATGACTCTCTTACCAGGCAGTGGTAATAAATTGCGTTTGCGTGGAGTAAAGCTCGATAAATCAAAAGTAATTCCTATCGACAGACCCAGGCGCAATGCGAAGTGCGAGAAGAATTCTACAGTACACGGCCCATGAAACCCTCATGGAAACTTTGCCGACGTGATCCAACAAATTAATCAGTGGCCGGAGCGGGCGCAATATCACCGAATACAGCGTGGCGGAGTGGCGTGTGGACGTCGGCCGACCTCATGGTGCTGCAAGGCTGTGCTCATCTATTCACTCCTAGCTATCTTGCTCAGTACATAGCTGAACCAAAACTTTCTATCTCCAAGCTCAATCGTTCCATTTGCTAAGTCCTAAACTGCAGAGATGCTCACTTTTTCTCAGGCAAGCTGAGTGAAGAACGCCACGTCCACACTCTAGGCAAGGTGGGAACAGATGACCTCTACTGAGACTTCTGACAGTCCATTCTTCGCCTCAGTTTCCCCTCCAGCAAAATCACTTACGCCAATTGCAGCACAAGTCGCGTTAATTATGCGTCGCTTCCCAGCGCCAACCAATGCCTGCTCTGGGAAGTGAACAAATTCCCACAAAATTTCCCTTCCTCTCAACTTCTTCTATTTAGCTCCCCCCCCCCCCCCCCCCCCAGGCCACCCATCAAAGTTAGTGTCTGCACAAACACCAAGTTTTCCGGAATTCTGACTCCCAGGAGAGTACTTCAAATTCCTTGGTCCTACATTCCCATCGGAGGCCGGCGTATTTCACGCTGTCGCTTTTCACCCGATTTACTTCAGGCTCTGTGGACCGTGAATTCAGCATGAAGTTGCTATAGTCACAAACATGCATATTTTGACCTCTGTTGACCGCTGCACCGTAGCTTTGCGCGGCTTTCTCGCATGTTTCACAGAAAACGGGACGACGGACATTTATCAACAGTCATACAAGTTATGCGTCTGTTTCCCGGTACACCAGCATGGAGTTGCGGTCAACCACCCACTCACTGTCACTCATCTTAAGGTGGCTGGAGGCCACACCACGTTACCGCTTTCTCAGAGCTTGAGCCGCCCTAAGATGCCTATTGTCGCTTCCCTTCGCCGTTCCCCAGCCGTAAACTAGTGTCCAGTAAATCGACTCATTTCCACAAAGTTTTCGTGTCGTGTGAATTACTTAAAAACCATCACCCGACATTAATTATTCCAATACGTCCATACTATACCCTCTACAAGATGCATTGTGCCTTGTCAGTCATTTTTTGATCAGCCCTACTGTTCGCTCAACGTGAGTTAGGTGATCTTTAATGACTTCATGTAAGGGGCATAGTTCTTGCCATCTTACAAATGCATTCAAAGTTTGAACATGGACAACGATCAGCTGTATAATGAATGAGGACAATGAAAATTTGTACCAATCCGGGAGTCGACCCCGATTTCCCACTTATTGCGAGTGGTCGTTTTACCAGAGCACGACCCACGGTCAGACCTATACTTCCATATGTCGCCAAATATGTGCCAATAACTTGTACACGTATATTTATTATGTATATTCCTATACAGGGAACAGCTTTAATTGAGATTCACTTGCCCGGTGTCTGCAGATAAATACGATATTGCAGTGCCTGTGTCGTCCAGACGTATAAGTACAATGCAAAGTGTTTCCAAACATGCATGCTTGTCCGGAGGAATGGGCGCTATGGCGACTACAGCCACTATACCATTTTCATACAGGCACTATGAACCACATGACCGGCGATATGTTGCGTGCATTTTATTGTTGACACTCGCAACTAATGAGATAGTTATATCGTTCTGAATAAGGGCACTAGGTGCCTGAAACTGGCTAAGAAATTAGATATCTTTTATGCAACTGGTTGCTGATGATTTCAACATACACAATCTACAGTTGCTAAAGAAGATAGATGAAATACTAAATACAGGTAGTGTATTCACAGTTGCGAATATGGAAAACCATCAGCTCGATAATGGAAAGACATCAATGAGAATTTGTGCTGGACTTTGATTTGTACCCTGATTACCTGCTTATCGGGAGCAGTGGCCGTATCGGAGCACGACTTGCAGTCAGACCTATATTTTCATGTGTCGTCAACCATGTGTCTACAACCTACTATCGTACGTTCTTGTTGTATATTCCCATTCAGGGGAGAGATTTTTGTTAAAAGTCTCTTGACCGCGATCGGCGGATAAATATGATATTGTAGTGCCTGTGTTGTTAAGAATTACAATGCATCGTTGCTTCGGACGTACATACAAGATTCCAACCACGGAAAGTTTGTCTGTGTTGGAGACTATGTGAGCAAAGATAGTCTACAATACACCTCTCAGTGTGCTGTTTGATACTGCCTCCCTCCATTAAGAAATGTCCGTTAAAAAAATTGTTTTCCTTGGTACATACATCCCATACCGATTGACACATGCATTTTGTTTATGATGTATGGTCAGTCCTCCAGCACAGAAATGGAATCAGATGTGTAAAAAAGATTACCGCCAAGTGTCAGTGTACAATACGGCCTGTCATTCCCGTTTTTTAGTTGAGTAACGCTGTGTGTGGCACTGCCTCCTGTCACAGCTTCTGTATGTTCTTATTGCCGCAGAATAGCACTAGCGGTTCGTACATTTTTTTTATACTCGAAAGGCGTTAATCTTCGGTCAGTTTCGCTTTGTAGCAATAGTAAACTTGTTGCAGTACGCAAATTGTTAAATGCCGACGAACGCTCATCAGCTGTTCACCTACTGGCGTCAGTCTCGCAGTTGACCTACCACATATTGAGCGAATATGCACCGGTATTCGCACAGATCACATTTTTAGGCAGCCGGCCGCTGTTGCCAAGCGGTTCTAGGCGCTTCAGTCTGGAACCGCGCGACCGCTGCGTTCGCAGGTTCGAATCTTGCCTCGGACATGGATGTGTATGATGTCCTTAGGTTAGTTAGGTTTAAGTAGTTCTAAGTTCTAGGGGACTGATGACCTCAGATGTTAAGTCCCATAGTGCACAGAGCCATTTGAACCCAGAAAAGGCGTGCGACCATTATAAATAAACCCTAAACTACAAAGACAAACACAACATAACAGAATGAAGTATGGACAAACAGATTTTGTTCGTTCAATCTCAAACCAACTTCAGACAATAGTTCTGTAGTATTTTTGAACTGCCATTGCTGAACTAATAGAGGGGGTAATACGGACAAAAATCTGCATTTACATACTTCATTTGCTTTGGATGTCTTCTCCTGTATATTTTATTGTTTATTTAGCAACTTTTACCTCTTCACCCAGGTTCCTAGTTTCATTTTTTATTATATGTTTTCTAAATGGTTCAAATGGCTCTGAGCACTATGCGACTTAACTACTGAGGTCATCAGTCGCCTAGAACTTAGAACTAATTAAACCTAACTAACCTAAGGACATCACACACACCCATGCCCGAGGCAGGATTCGAACCTGCGACCGTAGCGGTCGCTCGGCTCCAGACTGTAGCGCCTAGAACCGCACGGCCACTCCGGCCGGCATACGTTTTCTACATAAAATATTTTTATTGCTAAACTCTTTATGGATTCCAAACTCGTCTCTGCCATATACTGGCATTAATTTTCATTTAAAATGCATGAAAAAATCTGTGGAGATTTTATGTCAGTTATTGTAATACGACGATGTATTGATGTACCACATTTCCGTGAGAGCTCTGATTTCTCTTGTTTTGTTATGATGATTGTGTCTCCCTACGTAGATCGGCGTCAACAAAATAATTTTACACTCGGAGGAGAGTGTTGGTGATTGATATTTTGTGGGAAGAGCCCGTCATAACTAGAAATAGCTTTGTTTTAATGATGTCCACCCCAAATCCTATATCATGTCCGTGACACTCTCTCCCCCATTCCTCGATAATACAAAACTTGCTGTCTTTCTTTGAACTTTCTCGGTGTACCGCGTTAATCGTATCTGGTAAGGGTCCCACATCGCACAGCAGTACTCCAAAAGAGGACGGACAAGTGTAGTGTACGTAGTCTCGTTAGTAAATCTGTTGCATCTTCTACGTGTTCTGCCAATTAAACGCCGTGTTTGCTTCGACTTCCGCACAACTTTTTCAGTGTCTTCTTTCCAGTTTAAGTTATTCGTAATTATATTTCCTAGGTATTTAGTTGAATTTATGACCTTTAGATTTGATTAATTTATCATGTAATAGAAGTTTAATGGATTTATTTAAGCACTCATATGGAATACTTCACAATTTTTATTATTTAGGGACAACTACCAATTTTCGTACTATACCGATATCTTATCTAAATCGTTTTGCAGGTGGTATAGATCTCCTGATGACTTTACTAGACGAAAAACTACAGCATCATCTGCTAAGAACGTAAGCGGCTGCTTAGATTGTTTCCTAAATCGTTTGTATACATAAGGAATAGCAGAGGATTTTAAACGCTACCTTGGGGAACGTCTGGTGTCATTTCTGTTTCACTCGACGATTTTCCGTCAATTGCTACGGACTGTGACCTCTCCGACAGGAAATCACGAATCCAATCACATAACTGAGACAATATTCTTTAACCACGTAACCTGCTTATACGCCACTTGTGAGGTACTATGTCAAAAGCTTTCTGGAAATCTTGACATACGGAATCAGTTTCAAATCCCTTGTCCGTAGCACTCAACACTTTCTGTGAGTAAAGAGCTAGTTGTTTCACAGGAACGATGGTTTCTAAATGTGTTTGCCGTTTTCTTGTAACAGATATTGAAATTACACTTACAGTTACGTGTTTGCCATTTACGGCAGCTCCACAACACTTACGCCACCTAGCGTCTGAAAGACGCCAGTCACGTCACTCGCCTGAAAGGAACTCACACATTAGGTCATTAAGTTACTTGCTGTGTGGACAAGTAAACTTTATGTTTCTTTCGTTTTAATTGATGTTCTTTTTTATATTCATTCCGTTCTAAAGGGTATCTATCTTGTTTCAAATGTCTTTGATATTAACACATGTTTTAGCATATATCCTCTTTTAAGGCACTCGCTATCTTGTTTCAAATGTCTTTGATATTCACTCATGTTTTAGTATACGTCCTCTTTTAAGACACTCGCTTAATTTTGCAAGATTGAAAAATTTTTTCTATTTTACCAATTTGTCATCAGGCCACTTGAAAATGGACAAAGCTGTAAACGCAAAATAAGTAATAAATGGGCCCAGAAACATTCTTTGAAATTATGCTTATGACCAACCAACTATTTTAAAGTAATTTTCGTCACTGCTCACTTATGATGGCAAAGAGAACCTATTCCTTGAGGCAGCAGATCAAGTTTTGTGCCATGATAGCAAAACAGTCTGATGAGTTATCGCGGCGCTTGGTAAATGTTCGTCAACAAACTTATACGAAAAGAGCTGTATGTTTTCTCTTTGAAACTTGATACAAAACGCAACTTTTCCTACGCTTATCTCACACATCGGGTAACTCTTGCGGGGATTTTCGTACATACGTATCGCCCATTTGTGTGGTCGGTTGCAACCAGCACAGGAGGTAACATCATTGAATACGATTACAGAGCATCGATGGTAGGCAATGAAAGCCTCGTAACTTTTTTTTTTAAATTTTATAGAGGGAGCAAAAACGGTTTCTTAAATACATGTGATAGAGTTAATGTTGCTACATGTGTGGTCCACACAAATAATGTTATTACATGTGCAGTAGAAATCTAGTTACTGACAGATTTGAGAAATCCATGCACTTTCAAATCTCGTTTTTGTAATGAAGTCGCTGATTACTGTAATAGGAGGTTATCACAGGCAGTTGGAGTTACGAAGTGTTCATTATCTACCATCGATATGTGTGTCACTAGTGGCCATGTTCAGGCAGGAGTATGTTCCGCACATGCAGATCAGTCTTCTGCCAATAAAACCTTTTAAATGTAAATAAAAGAGGAACACAAATATTTCTATCAGAACATACAACGTTCACGAATATAGCACGAAAAATTTCATTCAAGAATTCGCTCACACTATCAATGCTGAGAGGCGATAGCAAGTCCGAAGACGTTTCTAATCTCGAGTATGAAACACTTTATTGGGCTTTCACCCGCATCTGTGGACGTAACTCCGCTAGAGAGCTTGTTAAGCAAACGAGTTTTACAAACACGATGATATTTGCTAAAAAGGGCACGTGTCTCGGAGTCGACGGCCTTTTATCTTAATACGTCTCTGCATACGGCGTGGAATCTCGATATCTTCGTCGCAGGTGCTGGACCTGTCGGCACGTGCGGTCTTTGGCTGATGTCTCACTTTACAGTATTATCATTAGCGATCTGGGGTGCGACATGTAGACAACCTCCAAGATGGTGCACCTCGAACAACGGACTGCGATAGCAGGACGGCAGAAAGTTTACACAAATGGCGGCCGAACTAGATCATTGATCTCTCACGGCCACACACAGCGACAAAACAAGAAAAAGAAGAATGCTATCATCGAGAAAGGCTCTTCTGAGAGCCAACAGACTAAAGATATTGGACCCATCGTCCATGTTCTGCAAATTAATGTAGAAGGCCTAGCAAAATGGTTCAAATGGCTCTGAGCACTATGGGACTTAACATCCATGGTCATCAGTCCCCTAGAACTTTGATCTACTTAAACCTAACTAACCTAAGGACAGCACACAACATCCAGTCATCACAAGGCAGAGAAAATCCCTGACCCAGCCGGGAATCGAACCCGGGAGAAGAAGGCCTAGCAAGGGATAAATGTGATTACATAAGCAAGCTGGCTAACGATCATAAAATCGACATCATAGCACTCCAAGAAACTCATCAAGTGCAGGAGCGCATAACAGCATGCACCATTCCAGGCTACAGGATGGTCGCAGCACTACCATCGCACATTCATGGATCCGCTCTGTATCTTGGTAACAACATTGCTGGGTACAAAGAAGTGATATGCCAAGAAATTAATGACATAGAAATAATTGCTATTGAACTTCATGGAATGACCATAGCAGCCGTTTATATGCCCCCACAAAGTAAATGGCCAACACCAGCTTTACGAGTACTGCCCAACCCCTGCGCGTATGTGGGGGATTTTAATAGCCTTCATACTCTCTGGGGGTATGGCAACGTCGACGAAAACGGAGAAACTCTGTCTGAGTGGACTGAAGCACAAGACATGTATGTGATATATGATGGCAAGGACCCTAAGACATTCCAGTCGGCCAGATGGCAAATAGATACCAATCCTGATCTCTGCATTGTGTCCACTGATCATAATAGAGTCCCACTATACCATACAAAAAGAGTCCTGAAACACTTTCCAAAGAGCCAACAAAAAATGGTTCAAATGGCTCTGAGCACTATGGGACTCAACTGCCGTGGTCATAAGTCCCCTAGAACTTAGAACTACTTAAACCTAACTAACCTAAGGACATCACACACATCCATGCCCGAGGCAGGATTCGAACCTGCGACCGTAGCGGTCGTGCGGTTCCAGACTGTAGTGCCTTTAACCGCTCGGCTACTCCGGCCGGCAAAGAGCCAACATCGTCCCACCATACTTAACATAGGCCTCCAAATCCCAGTAGTAAAATCTATTAATAAACCGCGATGGAACTTTAAGAAAGCTAATTGGACAAGAAGTTGATCAAAATTTGCGCTGGATTACCCCAAAGCAAGAAAACTATCAACGATTCACTGGAGTCGTCATCGCTGCAGCCAAAAGGAATGTACCACCCGTAGTTAGACAACAGTATATTCCTTGCTGGGACAATAATATTAACAAACTTTATGATAATACCAAGGAACAGGAAACCCTGAAATCGGTGGCCAAATATTAGAGGGACTATACACACACAGAAAACACAAGTGGCAGGAACTCACGTCCCAGCTGAATTTCACACATTCCAGCAGAAAAGCCTGGTCATTATTGAGGAAACTTGGTAACTCCTCTTCAGCACGCCACCAGGAACCTAAAATAAAACCGTCGGACATGGCATTGCACATAAGGCGCGTGCTGAGAAAACCGCTCTTGATCCAACAACTGAAGCAGAAACTAAAGAAGAACTAAAAGAACTTAACTCTGAATGACGATACATCGCTTTCGTCACCATTTAGCGAAGAGGAAATCAAGGGTGCGATAAAGACCTTAAAAATACGCAAAGCGGCGGGATTGGACGGTATATTCCCAGAATTTATAAAAGACCTCGGACCTAATGGAAAAGCGTGGCTAAGAAACTTTTACACCAACATTTTAAACACTGGAATAGTCCCACCACAATTTAAAATAGCCCACACGCTAGCAATCCTTAAACCTGGAAAGCTACCACAACATCCAACTAGCTACCGCCCCATCGCCCTCTTGAGTGTATGAAGATGTTGGATCGCCAAATACTTAATAAAATTCAGGACATCGTGGAGGTTTCAGAAACAAGCGCAGCTGTTGCGAACAAGTTTTAGCCCTAACATCATATATAGAAAGTGAATTCCAGAACAGGATGAAGTGTAGCTTTTGTTGATCTGTCGTCGGCATATGACACTGTGTGGCTTCAGGGTCTTATGCTTAAGTTCAAGAGACACATACCTAGTTTAGAACTGGCAATCTTAATGAACAACATGCTGGCGGACAAGTCTTTCAAAGTGAGCATCTGCCACAACACCAGCAGATCGTATAAAATAAAAAATGGCCTTCCTCAAGGATCAGTGTTCACTCCAACCCTTTTTAATTTGTATATTAGCGACCTGACAAATACAGTTAGCAGGAAATTTTGCTACGCCGATGATTTGGCATTAGTTGTACAAACTAAAACACTTGGGGAAGGAGCGAACGTACTCACAGAAGATCTGGAGTCCTTGAATTCCTGTTATAAAAAATGGCGACTCTGCCCTAATCCAACCAAGTCTGAGGTGTGTGCTTTCCACTGGAACAATAAAATGGCCCACCAGGAACTGAATGTGAACTTCTGTGAACAAAGAGTCAGACACAACCCCTTGGCACAACACTAGACCGCTCCCTGACTTACAAAAAACATCTAGAAAACGTAAGCCAAAAGCTTAAGAGTCGCAACAACATCCTGAGAAAATTGGCTGGCTCGACTTCGGGAGCTCAAGCATCCACCTTACGTACTGTCGCAATAGCCCTGGTGTATCCTGTTGCCGAATATTGCTTTGCTGTCTGGCATTCGAGCACTCACATTAAGGAAATCAACGTCCAGTTGAACTAGTGTATGAGGATAATAATGGGTACTATTAAATCCACCCCAGTCCCTTGGCTGCATACTCTAAGCAATATCCCACCTCCACAATTGAGAAGGCAAGAAGCAGCAGCAAGAGAGTGGTCAAAAATTCATGACTCAATTTACCCACAGAATCTACCAATCCATGATGTTTTGAACGAAATACCATCGACCCGCTTGAAGTCACGGAAGCCTATATGGGTTAATACACAAGAACATCAACCTGACATCAAGGAGGAATGGCGGCACTTTTGGAATGATTCTGGAATTAATAAACAAGGTATCCAAATCCTACTCCTGAATTGCCGGGCTTTGACTTGAAGAGATGTACCAGGACTAAATTAAACCGTATCAGAACGGGCCTTGCAAGCTGCAATGCATATAAGTACAAGTGGGGTCTATGCGACTCACCAGCCTGTGACTGTGGAGCACCAGAACAGAACGTCCGCCATATTATTGAGGAATGCCTCTTAAGATGATACGCAGGACCTGCGCTCTGAGGTTATATATGTGAAATCCTCTGCTTTGGATTGGCTGTGCAATCTAGATATTGAGCTTTAAGTATATGAATAAGTTTCTAGTCAGGCTTGCCAAGCATTTAACGTGTAGTTATATTGTCTTGAGTGTTTGTACTTTATCCTTTTGTGCTATTGCTTGTTTTTTTTACACATGTACCATTTACACATTGTTTTGTTTTCTACATTTCGTTTACATATTGTTGTATTATATAAAATATTGTCGCTGTATTGTCATACGCAAAATAAAATAAAATTAGCGATCTTTTACAGAACCTCTAAATTTAGCATGGACTTCTATGCGAGGTGCTTATAATAGTTTTCACAATGACACTTTGTCTCGAAACCTGGACGAAAATCCAAAGAGATTCTGTTCATATGTGAAGTATGTTAGCGGCAAGGTACAATGAATGCCTTCTCTGCGCCATAGCAATCGATATACTATCAAATACAGTGCTGCTAAAGCAGAGTTACTAAAATACCTTCTTAAATGCCTTCACAAAAGAAGACGAAACAAATATTGGAGAATTCTAATCAAGAAGAGCTGCCAACATGAGTTACGTAGAAGTAGATGTCCTCGGAATAGTGAAGCAACTTAACTCACTTAATAAAAGCAAGTCTTCTGTTCTAGACTGTATACCAATTATGTTCCTTTCGCAGTATGCTGATGCATTAGCTCCATACTTATCAATCACATACAATCGTTCGCGCGACAATTGTTCCGTACCCAAAGACTGGAAAGCTGCACAGGTCACACAAATATTCAAGAAAGGTAGTGAAGTAATCCAATAAATTACAGGGCCATATCATTAACGCGGATATGCAGCAGGATCTTGGAACATATATAGTGCTCGAACATTGTGAATGACATCGAAGAAAACTGTCTATTGACACACAGTCAACACGGATTTAGAAAAACATCGTTCCTGTCAAACACAATTAGCTCTTTACTCGCACGAAGTGTTGAGTGCTATAGAGAAGGGATTTCGGATTGATTCCGTATTTCTGAATTTATGGAAGGCTTTTGACACTGTACCACACAAGCAGCTTGTAGTGAAGTTTCGTGCCTATGGAATATCGTCTCAGTTATGTGACTGCATTCGTGATTTCCTGCAGAGAGGTCACAGTTCGTAGTAATTGACGGAAAGTCATCGAGTAAAACAGAAGTGGTTTTGTCGTTCCCCAAGGTAGCGTAATAGGCCCTCTGCTGTTCCTTATCTATATAAACGATTTGGGAGACAATCAGAGCAGCCGTCTTAGGTTGTTTGTAGATGATGCTGTCGTTTATCGGCTAGTAGTCATCAGAAGATCAAAACAAATTCTAAAACGATTTAGAAATGATATCTGTATCGTGCGAAAATTGGAAATTGACACTAAATAACGAGAAGTGTGGGGTAGACCACATGAGTGCTAAAAGGAATCCGTTAAACTTCGGTAACACGATAAATCGGTCAAATGAAAAGGCCGTAAATTCAACTAAATACCTAGGAATTACAATTACGAACAATTTAAATTGGACGCAACACGTAGAAAATGTTGTGCGGGAGGCTGACGAAAGACTGCGTTATATTGGCCGGACACTTAGGAAATGTAACAGATCTACTGAGGAGACAGCCTACATTACGCTTGTCCGTCCTCTTTTAGAATACTGCTGCACGTTGTGGGATCCTTACCAGATAGGGTTGACGGAGTACATCGAAAAAAGTTCAGATAAAGGCAATATGTTTGTAAGTAGGCTGTTTAGGTTTTTACATTGGTAACGCCACCGCCACGTAGTGCTCTGTATGAAAATCACTGGCTGTGCTGCGTGCAGTCTGTAGCTGGTTTGCATTGTTGGAATATTCGCTATTGTAGTGTTGGGCAGTTGGATGTGAACAGCGCGTAGCGTAGCGCAGTTGGAGGTGAGCCGCCAGCAGTGGTGGATGTGGGGAAGTGAGATGGCGCATTTTTGAGAGCGCATGATCTGGACGTGTGTCCATCAGAAACACTACATTTGTAAGAATGGATGTCATGAACTGCTGTATATATATTATCATTTTTGAACACTATTAAGGTAAATACATTGTCTGTTCTCTATCAAAATCTTCTATTTGCTAACAATGCCTATCAGTAGTTAGTGCCTTCAGTAGTTTGAATCTTTAATTTAGCTGGCAGTAGTGGCGCTCGCTGTATTGCAGTAGTTCGAGTAACGAAGATTTTTGTGAGGTAAGTGATTTGTGAAACGTGTAGGTTAATAATAGTCAGGGCCATTCTTTTGTAGGGATTACTGAAAGTCAAATTGCGTTGCGCCAAAAATATTGTGTGTCAGTGAAGGCTACAGGTCTTGTGTCATTCAGATCGTCACCTACCTTTGTAGATAAGTTAGTGAACTGATCTGAAAGTTTGGCTACTTTATCCGATAGTGAAATTATTTCCTCTGTGTGTTTTTCTGAACCAAGTTTCAGAGTGTCCATTTCTGTTGAAATCGTATCTACTGTGTCCTTTAAGTTTTCCTGAGTTTTTGCAAGTTGCGTAACCGAATCGGTAGATGCAACTGAGTCACTTTTAGCTTGCAAGGTGTCGTGATTTTCGTGAACAATAGTTTGCAGTTCTTTTAAGGCTGCTTCGTGATTCTGTAATGCATTTTTATGACGCGAAAAAATAGGTTGGAAATGCTAACAAATTTGTGTTTTTATGTCATTACAGACTTTTTGACATTTCGATTCGATTTTAAGTAACTCAGCAGTTAAACCTTCACGTGTTTGTTCAAGTGTGGTGTCTAACTTTCGAAGATTTTCTTCCATTGTGTCTAACTTTTGAAGCTTTTGCTGTGTTTGTCTCTGATTTTGTTCCATCGTGTCTAACTTTTGAAGATTTTGTTCCATTGTGTCTAACTTTTGAAGATTTTGTCCCATTTGTTTCTGATTTTGTACAAGCGTTGTGTCTAACTTTTGTAGCCTTTGTCCCATTTGTTGCAATAACTGCAATAACAGTGCACTGGTGTCTGAAAAATGTTCCTCAGTGGTATTCGGCAGTTCATTTGAACCGGCAATATTCGCATTTTGAAAAGCAGAAAATGTGTATTGACTTATTTGAGAAAACGGTGAGGACGCAAAACCTGAATCTACAGTATTTGCAAGATTGTGTCCTGTCATTTCGGAATCCTGAGGCGAGCTGTTGCCGACCGATCGATCGATAATGCTTCCCTGTTCACTTATTGTTTTACTGTCTACACCATTATTTGCAGCCCGCTCCATTTCCCTATGCACAATTACCAAGTTACTACTATGAACAATAGTTAATTCATTACTCGGTGGCGCTAACGCACTGCTTTCGTCGTCACTGTCATTTCTCAGTTTACTTTGGAGCCTAGTATTACGTATATCACACGCCATTATTGACACAATATTTCACACGATAACACAGGAAAGGACAATTTGAAGAGCAAAAATAAGAGAACACATTAACATAGCACTGAAAATAATATCTCGTTAATTGCAAGCGCAGCTGCGAAATACTTGCTGCAAATCTACATGCATGCCACAACTGTTTTACTGTACAACAATGAAAAACTACAACTACAAAGGAAATTCTCTCTATAATTACGCGCTAGCAATAAACAATACCTACACTAATTACAGAAACTACAAGAAAAAATCAGAAGATTCCAGTGAGGTATCCTCGGATAAGGGTCGCCATATGTAACGTCCCCTTAGAAATATTAATGAATTGGTGTGCTGGTAAACCTCTTACATTATTTGCTTTTCAAACAGCTGAGGAAAACTGAACGCACTCAGACATTACTCTCTTTACTTATTGTGATCAACACTAAACTGACACACAATATGTTTTAGCGCAACGCAATCTGACTTTCAGTAATCCCTACAAAAGAATGGCCCTGACTGTTACTAACCTACACGTTTCACAAATCACTTACCTCACAAAAATCTTCTTTACTCGAACTACTGCAATACAGCGAGCGCCACTACTGCCAGCTAAATTAAAGATTCAAACTACTGAAGGCACTAACTACTGATAGGCATTGTTAGCAAATAGAAGATTTTGATAGAGAACAAACAATGTATTTACCTTAATAGTGTTCAAAAATGATAATATATATACAGCAGTTCATGACATCCATTCTTACAAATGTAGTGTTTCTGATGGACACACGTCCAGATCATCCACTCTCAAAAATGCGCCACCTCACTTCCCCACATCCACCACTGCTGGCGGCCCAACTCCAATTGCGCTACGCTACGCGCTGTTCACATCCAACTGCCCAACACTACAATAGCGAATATTCCAACAATGCAAACCAGCTACAGACTGCACGCAGCACAGCCAGTGATTTTCATACAGAGGCCGGCCGAAGTGGCCGTGCGGTTAAAGGCGCTGCAGTCTGGAACCGCAAGACCGCTACGGTCGCAGGCTCGAATCCTGCCTCGGGCATGGATGTTTGTGATGTCCTTAGGTTAGTTAGGTTTAACTAGTTCTAAGTTCTAGGGGACTAATGACCTCAGCAGTTGAGTCCCATAGTGCTCAGAGCCATTTCATACAGAGCACTACGTGGCGGTGGCGTTACCAATGTAAAAACCTAAACAGCCAACTTACATGTTTTGTACTGTCGCGAAATAAAGGGAGAGAGTGTCACTGAAATGATGTAAGATTTGGGATGGACATCATTAAAACAAAAGCGTTTTTCGTTGCAGAGGAATCTTCTCACGCAATTCCACTCACCAACTTTCTCCACCGAAATCTAAAATGTTTTTTTGACGTCGACGTACAAATGGAGAAACGATCACCACGACAAAATAAGGGAAATCAGAACTCTTACGGAAAGATATAAGCGTTCGTTGTTTATGCGCGCTATACGAGATTGGAATAATAGAGAATTGTGAAGGCTGTTCGTTGAACCCACTGCCAGGCACTCGAATGTGATTTGAGAGTATCGATGTAGATGTAAATGTAGATGACACTCACTGCGGAACCTTCTTCTACTTACATTGTAATGGCCCGGTTATGTTCACCGTACGCTCACTTTTTTTATTCCCTGGCAAAGTGCTAGCTCAAAACTTGGCATTGAAGCGATGCATCGAAAATGTTTGCTGAGTGGTGGGATTAAGGACTTTCAAGTGGAGGAAGTTCCGCTTACAAGTGGAGGAAGTTCCTATTATTAATTGCTTCTGGAAAACCTGTTATATGTTGAGTTTACGAGCTGCCGCGCAGCAATCCAACCTGGCGGACTGAGTACTTGGACGGAGGATGCGTTAGCGATGGAGGCGAGGAAACAATAAACCGGACTGCACGGAGTCTAGAGACACTGATGCCGTGACAAAAGAAGATACAAATAAAACTTCATATACGCCAATCGTTGTCCTGTGACAATTCCGGTCTAACGTTGGTTTTTTATTTCTCCAGGTCAGATTAAAACGAATTTAATCTTGACTGATTCTCATTTAAAGACAGACAATGGGATATTAAAGGAAAAAGTACATGTAAACGTGTTTTCATAATATATGCAAGAATTGTTTTGTTGAAGTAACTGTTTTTGTTTTATACACCGGTGGGAAAATCTTAAGAACGAAAGTAGCTTTTGCATGATGTGTCACTGCCCAGTCAGATATATCGATAAGACTTAGACCGTCCGTAGAAAGAACTGCAGCGGTATAGTATAAAAGGTAGCTGAAAGTAATATGCAACGAGAGAAACAGAAATGACGCTTTTATTTAAAAACAATAATTACAAAGGAGTCACGCCGTTTCATGTTAGTCCTCTGGACATTACAAGAGAAGGGGCTTTGTTCATAGCAGGGTGTCTCATCATAACGGACGGTAACGCATGCTCTGAAAAATGCTCCCACTCTGGTCGTAAGCTTGGTAAGGGGTTCTTGTGGAAAGGTGCTTCATTCCCCAACCATTGTGGTCCACAACTGCTGGATGATCGAAGAGTATCTCCACATGTGCAGTTTCTCCACATGTGCAGTTCGATGCGGTCCCGACTTGCAATCCATGGAAATGAATTAAGGGCAGAATGCACCTCTTAAAAGACGCACCTGGAGAACGAGTTCAGTGTTACAATAGCATTGACTGTACCGCGTTCGAAGACTGGAGATCAGTACAGCGCCGGCCGGAGTGGCCGAGCGGTTCTAGGCGCTACAGTCTGGAACCGCGCGACTGTTACGGTCGCAGGTTCGAATCCTGCCTCGGGCATGGATGTGTGTGATGGCCTTAGGTTAGTTAGGTTTAAGTAGTTCTAAGTTCTAGAAGACTGATGACCACAGCAGTTAAGTCCCATAGTGCTCAGAGCCATTTGAACCATTTGAAGCCAATCAGTACAGCTTTGCAACATTATGTCCTAGAACACCATAGCACCTGAACCACAAAACCAAGCATGCTCGACACTGTACCTGGGTACATTATGCATCCTCGTATCGCAATCCGTTGCAGCATGTATCCTCATATGCCAAAAGGTAGGAACACGTAACGCACTCATTAACGTTGTCGAACGTCTTAGTTTTGTGTGTCCTGGCCCACCCTGAGGACATACATTTATTGCGCTAACTTACCTTCACCTTTTCGTAATTGTCATAGGCCCCAGGTGTTGAAAGACAGCCCGTGACGGCCATACTTTAATTACTCTAACCTGCTTTCATCTTTTGGAGGTTGTCCTCAGCCGTGATGCAAGAAACACAAAACTCGAGGGTGTAAGGCTCTATGTTACTTCACAACAGCGCCTAAGTACTCTAAGCTTCGAAGCTCTTGAGTTCGACACCTGGCAATTGTGTATAGAATTTCGGCACACGTACTAAACACAACAATTATCGAACAGTCCGCAAGCTATGACAGCGTATTTAATAGCCTACAGCCCAGGAACCTACATACACCTAAGCTTTGTAATGAAATGGTTTTGTGTTCGACCGCTGACGTGCGTGATTTCCAGCGACTTTCGACACACGTACTATTACAAACTAATTACTGAACAGCCCCTAGCTTGAATGGCAACGTACTTTAGAGCATACCACTGCAGAGGGTTCGGCAAGATAGTGATGTAGTTGCAAGGCCCTAGGCATGTCGAAACAACTCCTAAGCTTCGGAGCTCCAAGGCCTTTGGTTCAATCTCTGGCATGCGTAATTTCATCGGAAAAGACAGAGAAGTACCCAGCTATAATCAAATTTCAAAAGCTTTGTAGTCGGATTGCTTTTGTTTCGACATCTGCCAAGAGTAATTTTCTTTAATTTCAACCAATTTTGCTGATATTTCGCAGTGCAAATACTTAATACACCGTGTAAATTTGGAAATTTTATCCAAAATTTTGGGCAGTAGGAGTAACTGCACTATTGTAATATGTCTGCATCGGTGCTCCCAGGGTTCAGCCCTGTGGCCTACGAGTCGTGTCGTGTAATTTCGCAACAAACCCCCGCCATATTCTCCGCTACCCCCTCAACTTTCTGCTACCAACGCCATCGAGAGATATTAAAGGAGGAAAATGTGGCACTGGCTGACGCCAACCCCGGTTCAAAGTAATGGAATTGGAGCTCAACCAGTACTGGTTTAATCACTTCCTGGAGAAACATTCTGTTCTCATTTTGAACGACATTTCCACTCGGTACTGATGTAATTGCATTCTTTACAAAACATTGTCTTTACACTTAGAAATTCACTATTACCTGGCACTGGGGTGTACACTAACAAACAACAATCATAATACAAAACTTAGTCACTGTATAGTTTTCCAGCAGCAGCTATACTTTTCCAAGAGACACACGAAACGTATGGTTTCTTAAAAGAAACGCGCCAATTGAGAGCGTATACAATGTAGGTGGAATGCTTAAGTACTGAACACATCAGAACGTAGAAAAAAATAAGCTTCCATGCTGTACATACGCAAAGGGAACAGCATCTGCACAGACTTTCGCCGTAGTGTCACAATAGCATAAATACACTACTGGCCATTAAAATTGCTACACGAAGAAGAAATGCAGATGATAAACGGGTATTCGTTGGACAAATATATTATACTAGGACTGACATGTGACTACATTTTCACGCAAATTGGGTGCATAGATCCTGAGAAATCAGTACCCAGAACGCGGTTAAAGGCGCTACAGTCTGGAACCGCACGACCGCTACGGTCGCAGGTTCGAATCCTGCCTCGGGCATGGATGTGTGTGATGTCCTTAGGTTAGTTAGGTTTAAGTTTTTCTAAGTTCTAGGGGACTTATGACCACAGCAGTGCTCAGAGCCATTTGAACCAGTACCCAGAACAAACACCTCCGGCCGTAATAACGGCCTTCACACGCCTGAGCATTGAGTCAAACAGACCTTGGATGGCGTGTACAGGTACCGCTGCCCGTGCAGCTTCAACACGATACCACAGTTCATCAAGAGTAGTGACTGGCGTATTGTGACGAGCCAGTTGCTCGGCCACCATTGACCAGACGTTTTCAGTTGGTGAGAGATCTGGAGAATGTGCTGGCCAGGGCAGCAGTCGAACATTTTCTGTATCCAGAAAGCCCCGTACAGGACCTGCAACATGCGTTCGTGCATTATCCTGCTGTAGGGTATTGCGGGGATCGAATGAAAGGTAGAGCCACGGGTCGTAACACATCTGAAATGTAACGTCTACTGTTCAAAGTGCCGTCAATGCGAACAAGAGGTGACCGAGGCGTGTAACCAATGGCACCCCATACCATCACGCCGGGTGATACGAAAATATGGCGATGACGAATATACGCTTCCAATGTGCGTTCACCACGATGTCGCCATTACGGATGCGACCAGCATGATGCTGTAAACAGAACCTGGATTCATCCGAAACAAAACGACGTTTTGTCATTCGTGCACCCAGGTTCGTCATTGAGTACACCATCGCAGGCGCTCCTGTCTGTGATGCAGCGTTAAGGGTAACCGCAGCCTTGGTCTCCGAGCTGATAGTCCATGCTGCTGCAAACGTCGTCGAACTGTTCGTGCAGGTGGTTGTTGTCTTGTAAACGTACCCATCTGTTGACTCAGGGATCGAGACGTGGATGCACTATCCGTTGCAGCCATGCGGATAAGATGCCTGTCATCTCGACTGCTAGTGATAAGAGGCCGTTGGGATCCTGTACGGCGTTCCATATTACTCTCCTGAACAAACCGATTCCATATTTTGCAAGAGTCAGTGGATCTCGACCAACACGAGCAGCAATGTCGCGACACGATAAACCGCAATCGCGATAGGTTACAATCCGACCGTTATCCAAGTCGGAAACGTGCTGGAATGCATTTCTCCTCCTTACACGAGGCATCACAACAACGTTTCACCAGGCAACGCCGGTGAACTGCTGTTTGTGTATGAGAAATCGGTTGGAAACTTTCCTCATGTCAGCAGGTTTTAGGTGTCGCCACCGGCGCCAACCTTGTGTGAATGCTCTGAAAAGCTAATCATTTGCATATCACAGTATCTTCTTCCTGTCGGTTAAATTTCGCGTCGGTGCACGTCATGTTCGTGGCGTAGCAATTTTAATGGCCAGTAGTGTATATACCTTACGTATTATTAACATGCAGGCTGACGGGTGAGCTATCAAAATCAGAGTAAACAGATCGGAAACAAATTACAATTGCACAGGTGCTACACATACTCGCTCGCGCTTCCAAAGAAAAAAAGTCGCAAAAATTCACAGCCGTGCGAGCAATCGATGAGACGTACTAGTCGAAAATTAGATCTAAACAAAATTTCCAAAGGGATTTACTTTATTCAGACACACTCGTTCATGCATGCATATTACATATAAGCAGGTTTGACAGTTTACCAGTGCCTCTCATTCTCAAGGCCAAGTGCTTGAATTATGCGAATGCAATTACATTAGCTGTGGACTGAAAGATGTATCAAACAGTATGCTCACTGCAGACTTACGTTACGGAGATTTTTGAGGCACAGATATAAATACAGGTTTCTGTATTCCATGTTCCGGACTCTAATAATTACGTCAGCCGCAGAGTGGGTCGTCAATTTGAAGGTAAATTTAAAACTTCTACTCCATAGCGTGTTTTTCGCGGTAGTTAAAAGAACAGATTTTGTTTGTTGCTTATTTGTAGCCGCGAATACCATTAGAAATATAAAAAATATCTTTTATAAGAGTCGATTTCAATACAACATTCGACACATTCCAAGCTGTCTTGTACTATAGTCTACGATTTTTTTTTCTCTGAATTTGAAGTATCTATTGACTCTCTTGACAGTCAGACATATTGCAGACATCATCCCTCACAACTGCATAAGAGTGATGTTAAAATGTGCATCTCAGATCCAAGATGACTGAGTGCATGATAAATATATCCTGAGGTAAATAAATCTTCGTTGAAATTATATATTTATACCAGGACAGTCTACAACTAATCAATACATAGCGAGAAGAGGAGGGATGTGACTCTCCTTGGAAATTTTAGTCAAATAAGAGGTAGCGCTGTGACGTACACCAATGAACAGTGGTTCCAAGGTACTTTGAACATGAGAGTCCACTGATATAGAAGCCGGCCGGAGTGGCCGAGCGGTTCTACACGCTACAGTCTGGAACCGCGCGACCGCTACGGTCGCAGGTTCGAATCCTGCCTCGGGCATGGATGTAGTACTTAGGTTAGTTAAGTTCTAGGGGACTGATGACCTCAGCAGTTAAGTCGCATAGTGCCCAGAGTCATTTGAACCATTTGAACTGATGTAGAAGATATATATACAACTGTATAACTAGTATAACAACAATTGAGTTCACGACATCCAGAGATTTATGGCTCCATTAGACATTTTAGTTGGTTTGGGGAGATGCATATGCGGCCTGAAGATGGCGCAATGAAATGCTGAAACTGGTAACCTTCAAAATAAAATAAAGTAACATCTTAAGTTACACGGCAGTTGGTGGATTTCATTGACATTGACAAGTGCTTTATGGTTGGTCACTATTTTGAATTTCTTGCCGAACAAATATGGTCCTAAGTGTTATACAGCCCACACGATGGCGAGAAATTCTTGCTACACCGTACTACAATTCTGCTTCGTCTTGTTAAGAGCTCTTGGTATAAAAGATATGGATAAATCCTTTCCCAGTATTCCCTGACTGAGGTACTCTTCCAAGGGCAAAGTTGCTAGTATACAGTCATTATCAACTCCTTTTGGAAGCTGGGTACTGCAATAGTGGCAGACAGATCAACTTTTCTTTTAGTTGTTGAAATGCCTCCTCCTGGTACAATTTCCGGCTATAAGAAACTCCTTTCTTTAACAAGTCATGCAATAGTTTCGCCACTTTACTGAAGCTTCTTACAAGCCAGCGATAATATCTGACGAGACCTAGGAGGGCTTTCAGCTGTGTCGTCGTCTTCAGTTGAGGATATTTTTTCCATAACAATTTCCACTGGTAAGTCAGACTACGGTCCTGAAGCTGTCAAGACATATCCTAACAAGGTGACTGATTTCTGCAGGAATTCACACTTAATCACTAACAACTTCGAATTGTCTGCCAGTGTCGCTCAACCTACCTTCCCATTCACAGCCCATCTGTTGCTCTGAATCTGCCTCTACAGTGAATGAAGGTGCTGAGTCTAGCAAAACAATCAAAGTCCAAGGTCTGCAAAACTCGACACAGACGGTGGTGACTGGATGCTGCCGTTATCTACTCTGATTTTATGTGCTGATGTATTCCTATTTATGTGGAGCGTAGGTTCACTATCACAAGAAGGCTTCCAGAATACTCTGTGATTCCCTAGCCGAGGCTGGTCATGTACACAGAAAGCTTTCATTACCAGTAAGGCTGGGTCTGGAAAACTCATCCTTGTGCTACCCAAGTGTTGGCATGGCGACGGTCACACCGTCCTGTGTGTAGCTCTGTTTGTTTGTCGCATGGCGTCACAAAGTCGTCCCTCGCTGTTTTCTTTTTCAAACGCTGTGGTAACACTTCCCGCTTCCGCTGTGGATGCTTTCTGACCTGTTTCTGTGGAACAACTTTCAAGTTTTCTAATGAATATTTCTGATGAGATTGGCAACATCACATTCCGTTCCTAATCTATTACGTATTGAAACATTTCTATACATCTTTCTTCTGTTCATAGTGCTAAATTTGCACCTAATCAATTTCCCAGCATACATCGACTCTGCACTGACGTTTACAATATCCATAAAGTTTCGTTGTCATACGGTAATTACAGCCCACACTGGACCTCTGTGAATAGCTGCACTTAAACTGTAACCACCCGGTACATTTTCCTTACCAAATCTTTCTTGCCCATATGGTACATTGCCAACTGAAATGTACGAGTGTGCACACGTAACTGACATTCAGTGAATTTTTGCTCAAAAATGTGCTGTGCTCAGTATTCCTCTCCTCCAAATACTTTGTTGAACAAGAGTTGTACCTGAGTTGAAGTTCACTTCTCACAGGTTTAGATGGGTACAGATCGATACTGTCATTACAATGGTATAATTATGTCGTAGTGCTGCCTTACAAAGAGGCACAATTAAATAATTAGGTGTCATGAGCATTGAGAAATGATATCCATACTAACCACTATGGGTATAAAATTTTTTTATTTATTTCTGTTGATATATTTACGTATAAATACTGTACATTAAATACTGCAAACAACATAAATACTATAACGCATAAATTAACATGTAACTATCTTTCACGTTTTCCAGCAGAAAACAGATGAGTATCACTGCCTTAGAGTGATGTCGGTGTTGTTGGCTATCCACTGGAGGTGGGAGGTGACCCTGGCGTAGACGCTGGGGAAGTGACTCTCGCACGAGCTGATGCCGAAGGACACAGCACCCACCAGCGTGGGCTGCCCGTCTGCCTCCAACACCACCAGGGGTCCGCCGCTGTCTCCCTGCACAACACAAAACAAACACAACCTGTTTGAAAACTGGAGCAGCCGCACTCACAGTCAACACGCTGCATAGCGCACTTGTTGACTATTTTGCGATATGCCGGCTCATAGCAAGGCTATCTACACACTGGTTTTCTGCATGATATAGTGCGTGTGACTGTCTAGGTAGGTTCTTCGTGCCCATAAATACGAGAAGTACGTTCTAGCTCGAAAAGCGTCGATTTTAAAGTAAATGCACTACTGGCCATTAAAATTGCTACACCGAGAAGAAATGCAGACGATAAACGGGTATTCATTGGAGAAATATATTATACTAGAACTGACATGTGATTCCATTTTCACGCAGTTTGGTGCATGGATGCTGAGAAATCAGTACCCAGAACAACCACCTAATAACGTAAACTGCCTTGATACGCCTGGGAGTTGAGTGAAACAGAGCTTGGATGGCGTGTACAGCTACAGCTGCCCATGCAGCTTCAACACGATACCACAGTTCATCAACAGTAGTGACTGGCGTATTGTTGCTCGGCCACCAGACGTTTTCAATTGGTGAGAGATCTGGAGAATGTGCTGGCCAGTGTAGCAGTCGAACATTTTACGTATGCAGAAAGGCCCGTACAGGACCTGCAACATGCGGTCGTGCATTATCCTGCTGAAGTGTAGGGTTTCACAGGGATCGAACGAAAGGTAGAGCCACGGGTCACACATCTGGAATGTAACATCCACTGTTCAAAGTGCCGCCAATGCGAACAAGAGGTGACCGAGACGCGTAACCAATGGCACCTCATACCATCACGCCGGGTGATAAACCAGTATGGCGATGATGAATACACGCTTCCAATGTGTGTTCACCGCGATGTCACCAAACACGGATGCGACCATCATGATGCTGTAAACAGAACCTGGATTCATCCGAAAAAAATGAGGTTTTGCCATTCGTGCTCCCAGGTTCGTCGTTGAGTACACCATCGCAGGCGCTCCTGTCGGTGATGCAGCGTCAAGGGTAACCGCAGCCATGGTCTCCGAGCTGATAGTTCATGCTACTGCAAATGTCGTCGAACTGTTCGTGCAGATGATTGTTGCCTTGCAAACGTATCCATCTGTTGACTCAGGGATCGAGGCGTGGCTGCACGACCTGTTACAGCCATGCGTCTAAGATGCCTGTCATCTTGACTGGTAGTGATACGAGGCCGTTGGGATCCAGCACGGCGTTCCGTATTACCCTCCTGAACCGACCGATTCCATATTCTGCTAACAGTCATTTGATCTCGACCAACGCGAGCACCAATGTCGCTACTCGATAAACCGAAATCGCGATAGGCTACGATCCGACCTTTATCAAAGTCGGAAACGTGATGGTACGCATTTCTCCTCCTTACACGAGCCATCACAACAACGTTCACCAGGCAACGCCGGTCAACTGCTGTTTGTGTATGAGAAATCGGTTGGAAACTTTCCTCATGTCAACACGTTGTAGGTGTCGCCACCGGCGCCAACCTTGTGTGAATGCTCTGAAAAGCTAATCATTTGCATATCGCAGCATCTTCTTCCTCTAGTTTAAATTTCGCATCTGTAGCACGTCGTGTTGTCCTAATCATCATCATTTCATCCCCATCGACGCGCAGGTCGCCGAAGTGGCGTCAAATCGAAAGACCTGCACCAGGCGGGAGGCCCTAGCCACACGACATTTCCATTTCCATCTTCGTGGTGTAGCAATTTTAATGGGCAGTAGTGTACATGCAACAGAAACTCCCGTTTTATTTGTAATTTGGATAACTGGTGCTGTACCAGGCCAGAAGGGGAATGGAGAAACATACTAGAATGTTGGTGTATTAGACTGTAGATGTAGCATCCCGTGTATTCTTGTGTGGGTCAGCAGGCAATTGGGTCGTCTGGCTGTCTACTAGAGTAGCTTATCCTTGGATCGGAACTGGAAAGAATGTCTTAAGCAACTCTCCTCAATGAAGTGAGCCAGCCAGTAGGTTTATGAAGAACAATTGATTAGAGAGTGTCGCATGGACAACATGGCCAACAAACAAAGCATTCTGCTTCATGCCCTGAGGATGTCCTGATCTGTTTAGAATAGGCGCTTTGTGTTGTGGTACAGAAATGGGCACATTTGAAGCAATATCGTTCTAGAGCATGGTGAAATAGTTGCTTGCTTGCTCCGCATTTGCGTGGTTTTCTTTGTGAAAGATCAGAATTACTTACGCGAGATAAATGGTTCAAATGGCTCTGAGCACTATGGGACATAACATCTTAGGTCATCAGTCCCCTAGAACTTAGAACTACTTAAACCTAACCAACGTAAGGACATCACACACATCCATGCCAGAGGCAGGATTCGAACCTGCGACCGTAGCAGTCCCACGGTTCCGGACTGTAGCGCCTAGAACCGCACGACCAGCGCGGCCGGTATTTACGCGAGATACTTCGCAATCATGTATAAAGTGAGCAATATTAATTTTTTGATTGAGTTCACTGCTTTTTTGGAACTCGTGAGAGTCAATAACCAATTTATATTCAGTCATCCTGACTTAAAAAATGCCGAACTGGTTAGCCGCGCGGTCTCGAGTGCCTTGTCACGATTCGCGCGGCTCCCCACGTCGGAGGTTCGAGTCCTACCTCGGGCGTGGGTGTGTGTATTGTCCTTAGCGTAAGTTATTTTAAGTTAGATTGCGTAGTGCTTAAGCCTAGGGACCAATGACCTCAGCAGTTTGGTCCCATAGAATCTTACCATTAATTTCAAAATTTTTCTGACTTGCAAGTTGATTATGTCATTACTTTCAACTCCTTAAATACGAGTAATATCATTTTTATTGGCTTTCAGTGTATACAGCCATATAAACGGTGGAAAGTCAGTTATAACAGTACGAACGTCAGGACAACACAACACCCAGTCCCTGAGCGAAAAAAAAATCTCCGACCTAGCTGGGAATCAAACCCGGGACCCTTCAGTTAGCAATCCATCGCATTCACCGCGGAGCTATCGAGGCAGACAAGTAATATCATGGGCGTTCATACATATATATGTGGATTTTCCCCCTTTTTTGCGCATGTATGACTATTTAAAGACACGTGGTCCGTTGAAGGGTACTTTTGTGTTACACGTGAGATTTTGTGTTCGTTTTTATAAAAGTATATTTTGACGGTTTTTATATAATCTGAGATTCTTGTTACTCTGATTTTTATGCAAATCTTTACATGTGTTTACTTACGAATTAAGCTCTCTAATGAACTACGTTTTTCTTTCCCTGTGTTTCAGGCAGAGAAGGAAAAAAACTACGTTCAGTAATTATCGTACTTGCTTACTTTTAAGTTAAATAACCAGCTAGTCAATTAAGGTGCAGTGAAACTTCAAGGCACGTGGTTGCAGCGGTAGAGATTTCGGTATTTTGCTGTCACACTAGCTCAAATATTTTCTGTTTATTACGTGTTTTAAGGTACAGAGTGCATACACATTTGTAGCGTACGAGTCACACGTATAAGCTATAATTGAATGATAGCCAATAGCAAGAGATCTGTTATACGGATTATAGTTTCAGTTTTGTCTCAGCTTAGCTTACTTTAAGCCCCCCTATGATTGAAAACCTGGGTCTTTGTCTTTTATTAAACCACAGACAAAAACAGTGATAGGCTTTGAAACTGTACTGTGTGCAGATGCGGTGGCAGACAGGAAAAAGAAACATAAAGGGATGAGGAAAGCAGGAGATAGCCGAGCGATCTAAGGCGCTGCAATCATGGACTGTGCAGCTGGTGCCGGAGGAGGTTCGAGTCCTCCCTCGGGCATGGGTGTGTGTATTTGTCCTTAGGATAATTTAGGTTAAGTAGTGTGTAAACTTAGGGACTGATGACCTTAGCACTTAAGTCCCATAAGATTTCACACACATTTGAACATTTGAACAAAGCGCGAGATACTGGACAGAAGAAAAACAACTGCAGTGTGTCGAGAGGGAAGCTATGACAAAGCAAACATATAAAGTTTCCATATCCTCTTTAATGCAGAACGCTTTCGAGTAACACATCCGTTACCAAATAATATCTTCCAGACTACTACGGAGAAAACATCGCGAAGATCGGGTCATCTATCCGGTTCTACCCGCCCTCATTGTGTATGATGATCAAACAATCCAATGTTACACATATAATACGCAAGCACTTACGGCTAACTCGAGTTCTCTACAATTTTCACTATATGCACCGTGTTGGATGACTACACAGAAGAAAGATTCGCCACGACTAATGGCAGGAATACTTTTATTCTCTTTTACTTGCAAATATTGCATTTTCGGAAGGTATGAACGACATTTCCGTACAAGGCCTTATTTAGATTACTTCACAAATGTCTCACTGTGGTATCTTTGTGAGGGGTGAGCATATTTTTATGTTATAAGCAAAAATTTCTCTCAGATTTGGGAACACCAAAGCTTTTCTTCACGGTCCAATCTCACTAATGTGACTACCTGTCAAAAGCATGAATAGCCACCTTTACAACCTGGACGTGCAGGAAGTGTGTCAGTGAGGTTCTGCAAGGTATCGATAGGAAGGTGGGCCGTACCGCCGCGCACCTTATGGTGATTTGTGAAGTATCTATGTAGATGTAGATGTACTGACTCCAGTGCCGTAGCAAGCTACGGTAGATTTCTCTGTTGAGGATCCTTGGCGCAGATAGCCCGATCGACTTGGTCCCACAGATTCTAAATTGGGTTTAAGTCTGGGGAGTTTGGTAGCCTGCGGAGTACGGTTAAAACATCCTGGTGCTATTGAAGCCACGCTGGTACACTGCGAGTTGTGTGCTACACTGCACTGTCTTGCTGGTAGAAGCCATCCTGCGGAGGAAAACAAACAGCATGTATAGATGGACATAGGCTCAAAGAATAGATGCCAATTGTGCTGATCCTTTGTGTCTTCCAGAATGACGAGTTCAACCGGGGAATTCCACGAAAATATTTCCCAGATCATAAACATTCTTACTCCGGCCTAGACCCATCCGACGATTGATGCAGGGCCACACACGCCAACGGCCATCTGTCCGATGGAACATAAAACTTGATTCACCTTACGAGTGCGTCTCTGGCCACTCACTGGACATCCAGTTGCAGTACTGCCGCACAAATTCCAGCCTGAATGGATAGATCAGGCCCCAGCTGCAAAGGCCCATGCGCAGCAACATTAGCTAAACAGTAGTTGAAGGGGCACTGTAGGTCCATGTGGGTGATAAGTTGCTCAACAGTTGCATGTCTATTTGCTCATACACATCTCCACAGCCGTCGTTCAGGCAAGTCAACTACGGTGCATGGTGCACAACAGTTGTCTCGGTGCTGGTTTGGATAGCGTCATTTTGCCGTGCACTGTGTACTTTAGCCACTAAGGTACACGAACAATTTACACCTTTAGCCGATTCGGAAATGCTTCCACCCTTGGCCCGAAAGTCAATGTTCATGCCCCTTTGCATGTTAGATAAATCGCTACGTTTCCGCATTACGATAACTACTGCTCTGTTTTTTGCGTCCCCCGTCCCCTCCCTCGACATGCTTTATATACACTCCACTGCCAGTGCTGCCACCTGCTGTCTGGGAGTGCCTATTGCACATTGACGTTCGACATAGGCGTAATTCACATCAGTGTGACTGGACCGTATACGCCAGCTGCTGTGGCCGAGCAGCTCTAGGCGCTTCCGTCCGGAACCGCGCTGCTGCTACTGTCTCAGGTTCGAATCCTGCCTCGGGCATGGATGTGTGTGACTTCCTTAGTTAGGTTTAAGTAGTTATAAGTCCAGGGGACTGATGACCTCAGATGCTAAGTCCCTTAGTGCTTAGAGCCATTTGAACCATATTTTGGGCCCTATACAAACTTCGTATTATGCGACGGGGTAAGTACCCCTGGTCTAAGGGTAGCGTCTTTGATTCATAATCAAAACGTCTACGGTCCCGGGTTCGATCCCCGCCACTGCCTAAATTTTGATAAATAATCAGCATTGGCGGCCGAAGAATTCCGGCATAAGAAGTCAGCCTCATTCTGCCCACGGACTTGTCAAACAGGGCGGAGGAGCGGACAGAGGTTCAGGGCACTCTCTTGTCCTAGGGGTGGGAAATTGCCCCTAAAGGCGGAAGAATCAGCAATGATCAACGACATGAGGATGCGGAAGGCGATGGAAACCACTGCATTAAAGACACGTAACGTGTATCCACAGGACATGTGGCCTGTAATTGGAGAAGTGTCATGATTATCTCTCCATTGGCAAAAGATTCAGGAATAGTCCCCCATTCGGATCTCCGGGAGGGGACTGCCAAGGGGGAGGTTACCATTAGAAAAAGATTGAATAATCAACGAAAGGATAACGTTTTACGAGTCGGGGTGTGGAATGTCAGAAGCTTGAACGTGGTAGGGAAACTAGAAAATCTGGAAAGGGAAATGCAAAAGCTCAATCTAGATATAGTAGGGGTCAATGAAGTGAAGTGGAAGGAAGACAAGGATTTCTGGTCAGATGAGTATCGGGTAATATCAACAGCAGCAGAAAATGGTATAACAGGTGTAGGATTCGTTATAAATAGGAAGGTAGGGCAGAGGGTGTGTTACTGTGAACAGTTCAATGACCGGGTTGTTCCAATCAGAATCGACAGCAGACCAACACCAACAACGATAGTTCACGTATACATGCCGACGTCGCAAGCTGAAGATGAACAGATAGAGAAAGTGTATGAGGATATTGAAAGGGTAATGCAGTATGTAAAGGGGGACGAAAATCTAATAGTCATGGGCGACTGGAATGCAGTTGTAGGGAAAGGAGTAGAAGAAAAGGTTACAGGAGAATATGGGCTTGGGACAAGGAATGAAAGAGAAAGACTAATTGAGTTCTGTAACAAGTTTCAGCTAGTAATAGCGAATACCCTGTTCAAGAATCACAAGAGGAGGAGGTATACTTGGAATAGGCCGGGAGATTCCGGGAAGATTTCAATTAGATTACATCATGGTCAGACAGAGATTCCGAAATCAGATACTGGATTGTAAGGCGTACCCAGGAGCAGATATAGACTCAGATCACAATATAGTAGTGATGAAGAGTAGGCTGAAGTTCAAGACATAAGTCAGGAATAATCAATACGCAAAGAAGTGGGATACGGAAGTACTAAGGAATGACGAGATACGTTTGAAGTTCTATAACGCTATAGATACAGCAATAAGGAATAGCGCAGTAGGCAGTACAGTTGAAGAGGAATGGACATCTCTAAAAAGGGCCATCACAGAAGTTGGGAAGGAAAACATAGGTACAAAGAAGGTAGCTGCGAAGACACCATGGGTAACAGAAAAAATACTTCAGTTGATTGATGAAAGGAGGGAGTACAAACATGTTCCGGGAAAATCAGGAATACAGAAATACAAGTTGCTGAGAAATGAAATAAATAGAAAGTGCAGGGAAGCTAAGACGAAATGGCTGCAGGAAAAATGTGAAGACATCGAAAAAGATATGATTGTCGGAAGGTCAGACTCAGCATACAGGAAAGTAAAAACAACCTTTGGTGACATTAAAAGCAACGGTGGTAACATTAAGAGTGCAATGGGAATTCCACTGTTAAATGCGGTGGAGAGAGCAGATAGGTGGAAAGAATACATTGAAAGCCTCTATGAGGGTGAAGATTTGTCTGATGTGATAGAAGAAGAAACAGGAGTCGACTTAGAAGAGATAGGGGATCCAGTATTAGAAAAGAGCTTTGGAGGACTTATGGTCAAATAAGGCAGAAGGGATAGATAACATTCCATCAGAATTTCTAAAATCATTGGGGGAAATGGCAACAAAACGACTATTCACGTTGGTGTGTAGAATATAGGAGTCTGGCGACATACCATCTGACTTTCGGAAAAACATCATCCACACAATTCCGAAGACGGCAAGAGCTGACAAGTGCGAGAATTATCGCACAATCAGCTTAACAGCTCATGCATCGAAGCTGCTTACAAGAATAATATACAGAAGAATGGGAAAGAAAATTGAGAATGCGCTAGGTGACGATCAGTTTGGCTTTAGGAAATGTAAAGGGACGAGAGAGGCAATTCTGACGTTACGGTTATAATGGAAGCAAGACTAAAGAAAAATCAAGACACTTTCATAGGATTTGTCGACCTGGAAATAGCGTTCGACAATATAAAATGGTGCAAGCTGTTCGAGATTCTGAAAAAAGTAGGTTTAAGCTATAGGGAGAGACGGGTTATATACAATATGTACAACAACCAAGAGGGAATAATAAGAGTGGACGATCAAGAACGAAGTGCTCGTATTAAGAAGGGTGTAAGACAAGGCTGTAGCCTCTCGCCCCTACTCTTCAATCTGTACATCAAGGAAGCAATGATGGAAATAAAGGAAAGGTTCAGAAGTGGAATTAAAATACAAGGTGAAAGGATATAAATGATACGATTCGCTGATGACATTGCTATCCTGAGTGAAAGTGAAGAAGAATTAAATGATCTGCTGAACGTAATGAACAGTCTGATGAGTACACAGTATGGTTTGAGAGTAAATCGGAGAAAGACGAAGGTAATGAGAAGTAGTAGGAATGAGAACAGGGAGAAACTTAACATCAGGATTGATGGTCACGAAGTCAATGAAGTTAAGGAATTCTGCTACCTAGGCAGTAAAATAACCAATGACGGACGGAGCAAGGAGGACATCAAAAGCGGACTCGCTATGGCAAAAAAGGCATTTCTGGCCAAGAGAAGTCTACTAATATCAAATACCGGCCTTAATTTGATGCCCGCAGCACGTGGTCGTGTGGTAGCGTTCTCGCTTCCCGCGCCCGGGTTCCCGGGTTCGATTCCCGGCGGGGTCAGGGATATTCTCTGCCTCGTGATGGCTGGGTGTTGTGTGATGTCCTTAGGTTAGTTAGGTTTAAGTAGTTCTAAGTTCTAGGGGACTGATGACCATAGATGTTAAGTCCCATAGTGCTCAGAGCCATTTGAACCATTTTTTCTTAATTTGAGGAAGAAATTTCTGAGGATGAACGTCTGGAGTACAGCATTGTATGGTAGTGAAACATGGACTGTGGGAAAACCGGAACAGAAGAGAATCGAAGCATTTGAGATGTGGTGCTATAGACGAATGTTGAAAATTAGGCTGACTGATAAGGTAAGGAATGAGGAGGTTCTACGCAGAATCGGAGAGGAAAGGAATATGAGGAAAACACTGATAAGGAGATGAGACAGGATGAGAGGACATCTGCTAAGACATGAGGGAATGACTTCCATGGTACTAGAGGGAGCTATAGAGGGCAAAAACTGTAGAGGAAGACAGAGATTGGAATACGTCAAGCAAATAATTGAGGACGTAGGTTGCAAGTGCTACTCTGAGATGAAGAGGTTAGCACAGGAAAGGAATTCGTGGCGGGCCGCATCAAACCAGTCAGTAGACTGATGACCAAAAAAAAAGAAATTATGTGACGCATTAGAGTTTACTGGAAATAGCCACTCACGTCGCAAGGGCTGGCGTACTCCGATTCACTGGGACTGATGGTACAGATCTGGTTGGTCTGCACGCCGTACAGCAGTGTCAGGTAATACACCTGGCACACTGGAAGTGACGTCACTTTCGTTTGTGCCGTCTTCAGCACGGGGCTCATATAGTCGATGGCTGCAAAGACGGGAGGAAAGGTAATACGAAAATCAACATTGTGTTGTAGCTATTGGCAAGATTAGCTTACTCTGTATACTTACAGTCATTGTATTTGCCCCATCCGCTGACAGTAGCAGTCTCTTCTTCGAAAGTTAGGGTACTCTGACTGATACTTGGTAAACGGACTGTCTTGATTTCTTCTGCAATGAGAGAAGGTTATGAGTACACTTGACACAAGATCTTCCAATGCGTGTTAAGCAGTGGATAGTATATAATACAGAAGCATAATAGAAATGTAGTATACTTGCATGAGCGATCAAAACATGTTAGAGGAGGACTTGAAGTTGCGAAACTGCGGCATCGTTCGTCAGAAGACAAAGTAGGAGAAATGTGAACGGTCAGTGATGTGGAGGAGAGAGCAGACGCAGATCAGTAAAGGTATCTGTGTGGGAATGGCAGACACATTCACATTCACCAACAACGGAGATCGACTTCAATATCTCCGGCCGCTGCGACCCAGCGGTTCTAGGCGCCTCAATTTGGAACCGTGCTGCTGCTACGGTCGCAGGTTCGAATCCTGCCTCGTGCTTGTATGTGTGTGATGACCTCAAATGTTAAGTCCCATAGTGCTTAGAGCCATTTGAACCATTTTCTCAAAAGCCTCTATCGGCTGCGATCACGCTTCTCTCTCCGTATGGTGATAATATACCCACTGGAGGAAAAATTAATCACCCTCAGGACAGATCTCGCTGATGCAGCGTAGCATCACTTCTAGCCTTGACAACAATCTTAGTTCGGAGAGGAAGAGTGGCTGTGAAACGTATGCCATATCTAGCTGAAGACACTCATAGACGCACGGATTCTGTAGGCTACCAAAATTCGAAGATGTCGGTTGTGACGTTTCATCCGCTTTTCCAGTTAAGCTCAGACATTTCCTATGGGATCAAAACAGATCGTTTACCAGCCTGGTGCATGAGTATTCGCCAAAGTAGGAATACACTCTAAGACATAAACACGACGCTCCACGAAGGAGTTATATAAATTGGTCACAAATTGATATTTGTGCTTGGATCGACGGAAAATGCAAAACTCTAAACTTAGTCGGCGTCCGGATAAATGTCTGACGCTGCAACGCAACTTCACCGCGCATCTAGCAAGAACAGTAAACAGTGGCCAGTTCGATACCAGGGCATAAATTCTTTGAAAACTTCATTCCGTGTACTCAGTTGGACAGTAACTATGCCTGGCAGACAGGTGCGTGAACAATATACATAGATGCCGGTATCTGAGAGAGGACGTGTAGCTGGGCTCAAAGAAGGCGGTTGGAGTAAGCGGCAAATCTCTCGACATTTTAATAGGAACAGTGCAACTATTCGACGATGTTGGCAGGAATGGGTGAACTACGCCGGATCATAGCGTCAAGAAGCAAGCTGTGGACCTAGAGAGAAGACAGGACGTGAAGACCGAGAAATCGTCATTACCATCGATCCGACGTGCAATTGGTGCTACAGTGACCACAAGGACCATTAATAGGCGGCTGACAGAAACGGAGCTGAGTTCACGGGGCCCCTAGCTCCGACTACCATTGGCCTATGTACACCAAGAAGCCCGTTCGCATCGTGTCGGGAATGCCTGGTATCTCATAGACTGGAGTAGAAATGTCTTCAGTGATCACTCCAGCTTCGAAATTAGGTTTCGATGATGAGCGGAGACGTACACAGGCAACGGTGGAATACCAATCCGATCCTCGCCCGCCGTAAGGCCTGACAACCTCGAGTGATGGTCTGGGGTGCCATTTCATTTAATAGCTAGACCATTGTGGTTCTCATACGCGGACACAAGAGCTCAGCGGTTCATCCACCATATTCTACACCCCGTTTTGTTGCCCTACATTGCAAGCCCCCCTCATGGGCTTACGTTTCAGCGAAATAATGTCCACCCCCATAGGCGAGAATTTCTATTGCTTGTCTTCGTGCTCGCTAAGCCCTGCCTTGGCGAACAAGGTCGCCCAATTCAGAACATTTGGAGCATTATGGGCAGGTTCCTCTAATCAGATGGAGACTTTGACGATCCAACTCACCATTTGGACAGAAGACAGACTTTGGAACGACATCCCTATAATTCCTTCGTGGTGCATTTTTTTGTGTGTTTCGTTTTTTGAGTGTTTATCCACGAAATCTTGCGAAAGTGTCTGTCGCCATCTTGGAAGACGATGGTGTCCACAGCACACTCTTCATGGAGATGGAAGATGTGTCAGAAAGGACAACACTTGATCAACGGAAGTGTGGAAATAAACATATTGGTTCATATTCACGATAGCAGGTCCAAGTAGTGGCATAAAATAAATAAATAAATAAATAAAATCCCCAATACACCACAGAATCGCATCAGGCCCTCGTAACAGAGCCAGTTAAATGTCTCAGAGTTCTGTCAGTTCACCCGTTCCGGAAATCGAGAATCTCGTTGAGATTTGTCTGTTAATGACATTAATACTCAGAATATAACGGTCCCGGGGATGCCAGGACTTTCGAGAACGTTTTAATTTCATGCTTGAAGTTGGATAACAAATGAAAGAGAAATACTTTTTTCTTGTAATATAATTATAACAATTTTCAGATTCTTCTCATTTACTTATATCGTAAAAATTAGCTTCTTACATAATTTCGTGATTCTACGTCCACGGGAAGTACCCTATATGTTTTAATGAGTGAGTTTGCAAGTATCAATATATCTGACATAACTGGCCGTATGTTTTGATTTAATTGACTTAGAAGCTTAAGGGCTATACGCCACCAAAGGACCATAGACTTCAGTAAAAGGCATAAATTTCAGCATGACTCACTCGTCTATCTATTTCTGATAAAAAAGGGATTTTAACACACGGAGGAACGAACAGACAGTCGGACAGGGAATAAGAGATCTTTTTTCGTGTGATATAATTACAAATTTCGGATTTTTCTCCTTTAATTGTGCTGTGAAACGTTTCTCTTTGCAAAATTTAATTATTCTAGACCAGCGGGAAGTATTCAATAGCTTTTGATGAAGGAGTTTGTATCGAAATATGTGACATAAATCGCAGTATCTTTTGGCTGCACGGCGAACAAGCTTACATTTATTACACAGCCAAGGGAATATAAACCTTAGTAAGTGACATAAATTTCTACTTGATACGCCGACCCATTCGTGAGAAAAAGTGTCTTTAACACACGGACGGACATAACAGACAGACGGACAATGAATTGCCCATATAAGGGTAACGTTTCTACCGACTGAGGCACACAATCCTATAAAGTTAATTTTCTAGCGGATACCGGCACCGGAAATGAAAACTTAAAATGTGAACTGCAAACATCTCAGAAGCTTCTTGCGGAGTTTAAGTATGTTTCTAGCGCAGGCCGTATTGGAGAGAGGTGATGAGATTGTGTAGAAAAAAAATTGTGTTCTTTCCTGCGAGTCGCTTAGAGTTTCGTTGATTTCGGATACGCGCCGCTGGTGGTACCATCTTACCTGAGAGAGGAACTGGTTCCGAGAGCTTGAGGAGGGCGATGTCGTTCATTTTCTTCCTGGCGACGTACTGGGGGTGGACAATTGCGGCGCTGGAGTCCATCGTCCTCGTAACGTGGTTCACGCCATCCGACGCTTCGAAGACGCGGTATCCACCCAGGATGACTGTAAACTCAGTAACGCTGAAAAGATATTTCCCGTGTACTCATTAGTGTGTTCGTCATGTCATGAGAGAGTACCGAGGCTCTTTTGCCCCGTCTACTCTGTCAGTGAGGACGTTAATTTAGGAACGCACACTTTACTCTTCCAGCAAGGGGTCCCGTCATTGCCTGTCTTGATGCCTTGTACATTTTGCGTCCTGTATAATATTCTGATGGAGATAACTGTTTTTTGTAATTTTGAACAATAATTATTATGTTACAAACACTCGGAAAAGGAAGATAAAGAGTTAGACCAAAAGCATACATGTAGTGTATAAACTGGCGAAATGCATCACGCCTGTTATGCTCACAATGTTCCACGTTGGAACAAATCTTGTTTTACGGTATAGGAAAAGAAGGGTAATATGCAATGTGTACAAAACGAAAGAGGAAACAATAATGCTGGAGAACCAAGAACTAAGTGCTAAGATTAAAAAGGATGTAAGACAACGAGTCTTTCGCCCCTACTGTTCAAACTGTGTATCGAAGAGGCAATGACGGAATAAAGGAAAAGTTCAAGAGCAGAGTTAAAATTCAAGGTGAAAGGACATCACTGATTGCTACTATTCTCAGTGAAAGCGAAGAAGAAGTACAAGAACTCTTGAATGAAATGAACAGTATAACGGGGACAGAATGTGGATTGAGAGTAAATGGAAAAGACGAAAGTAATGAGAAGTATCAGAAATGAGAACAGCGAGAAATTTATCAAAATTTGTGGTGCGCGAAGTAGATGAAATTAAGGAATTATGAAACCAAGGCAGCAAAATAACCCATGATGGACGGAGCAAAGAGAACATATAAAGCCGACTAGCACTGGCAAAGAGGGTATCCCTGGCCAATAGAAGTCTATTAATATCAAACGCCTAAATTTCAGGAAAAAATTTCTGAGAATGTACGTCTGGAGTGCAGAATTGTACAGCACTGAAACACGTTCTGTGAGAAAAATGGAGGAAAAGAGAATCGTAGCAATTGAAATATGGTGCTACAAAATAATGGTGAAAAGTAGGTGGAGTGATAAGATGGAAGGAATGAGGAAGTTGTCCGGAGAATCAGTGAGGAAAGGAATATATGGAAAACACCAACAAGAACAAGGAATATGATGGTAGGACATCTGTTAAGACAGCAGGAAATAATTTTCATAGTACTAGAAGGAGCTGTAGAGGGTAAAAACAGTGGAGGCAAAAAGAGATTCGAATTTGTAAATAATTGAGGACGTATGTTGCAATTGCTAGTATGAGATGAAGAGGTTGGCACAGGAGAGGAATTCGAGATGGGCTCCATCAAAGTTTGAAATATTGATTATTCAAAATTACTCAAAAAAGGAAAGAAACAGTTTGACGGACATAGTTCTTCAAAGAACAGAAAAATTAAAATCTTGGGTCGCGAACTTCTCCTTCAGTAGCTTCTGCATGGTATCTGATGGACGCGATCCGTGGTTTCTTGCAATCCCAGCAGTATACGAGGAAAAAAATCTTCCTGGCGGATTATAACTGTGTGACGGGCCGAGACTCGAACTCGGAACCTTTGCTTTTCGCGGGCAATTCCTTTACAAACTGAGTTATCCACGCATTACTCGTGACCTCTGCTCACAGATTTACTGGTGGAAGTAAAGCTGTGAGGACGTATCCTGAGTTGTGCTCTGGCATCTCAGTTGTTAGCACCCTTCCTCGCGAAAAGTATAGGTCCCGAGTTGGAGTCTCGGTCCGGCACACAGTTTTAATCTGTCAGGAAGTTTCATATCATAGCACACACAGATGCAGAGGGAAAAATTGATTTTGTTGTCAAAGGCAAAAGGTTTCAGAAATTAGTGATAAAGAATGAGGTCGTTTGTGTGTATAACACATTTGGCTCTTAGTAAAAAGCCGTAATGGGAACGCTGTAGATCGGAAGTTGGCAACCTCAATTTTGTAATAGGAGAAATAACGTGATGGAATGAAGAAATAAGTATTTTGACGTTTGTTAGGAGCAGGAATAATGTCAAAAAGAGTACAATATAATGAGGACGGCAGACTAAGTGGATGAGAAGAAGTGTAGCTGCGAGTTGAGGAGCAGTTAGAGCAGTGAGGGAGTTGTTAAAGGTACTCACTTGACGGTGCAGTGCGCAGCTGTAAGGACGAAGCTGGGTGCGATGAGCGAACCGCCGCAGAAATAGTCCAAGCCGTCGATGGTGAGGTAGATAGCCGCCTGGTACGGTACTGATCCCTCAGCGGCTTCGGAGCCGCCCACTACTCGGGGACTGCCCGTGTCTGGTGACAGATGATCCATGTATGTCGGTAAGGAATTCGAATTTACCTGCGTACTCTGAATCAGTTTGTTATAAGAAATTACTAAGAATCTTAACTAATGAACCAAAACATTATCACTGCTTATCACCGCGAGATAAAATATTACCAGGTGTCGTTGCAGGCACATGAAGCAATAAGGAAAGTACACTGCCTGACAAAGAAAGTGGAGCAGTAATAAGACATGAACGGATGTCGATTGTACACTAACGGCGGGATTGCCATTCTCTGTGACGGAACGGCCGCTACAGTGCATTAGTGTTGTTCATGTTTACTGCTGTTACCAAGCCTGCTAGGATGTATAAGCACGTGAACAGCGCCAGATATTGACTGCTACGGAAATCAACGTAACCGTGTGAGACAGCATTATCAGCACCTGACAGACTTTAAAAGAGCTCTCATTTGTGGTCTCAATTTGGCCGACTGGTAGAGCCGTGCAACATCTAGGTTTGTGGTGTATTCGGTGACACAGTGGCCTGATATTCATGGCAACGTGAGGGCAGGCATACTCGTCATCAAGGTTCGGGTCAATCTCGTCCTGCAACCAGAAGGGAATGTCGCCGTATTATACACCAGGCACATCGTAATCCCTTCACATGTGGACCTGGCAACGAAGAATAAGTAATGAACTCCATGCAGTAGCATCTGACATCTCGTAACATTAGCCAGAGACTAGCTGCAACTAGAGTTACCATCCCATGCGTTGGATCCTGTTAACTCCACGGTACAGACGGCAGCTTTTGGAGTGATCCCGAGACCAGAAAGCATGGACTGCTAATTTACGGCGTCCCATCGTGTTATACGATGAATCCTGGTTTTCCTCTACACCAGATGACCATTGGTCGAACGTGGTGACGACGTGGAGACAGCTCCCCTTATTCCAATATTTTGGAGATGCGTGGCAATGTTGTTCTTGGCTTCTTGGCATAGGGCGCGATCGGGTATGATTTCAGGTCTTGGTTGTTAATGACTGAGTGACCTCTGATGACACAGTGGTACATCACGGACTTCTTCTGTCTTCATATGTTACCTCTTTTGCGACCGTATCATGGTGCTATTTTTCAACAGGACAACGCTCGTCTACACACGACACGTCTCTCTACGAACCATCTGTGTGATACTGAAGCATTCCTGTGGCCAGTAAGATCTCCAAATCCGTCCCCGGTGGACTGTGTGTGGGACCAGTTCAGACGTCAATTCCGTTCCACTTCCAGTGTCAAGGATATCAAGGACCTGTTAAAACAGCTGTGTGCCATGTTGCTTCAGGGGAAGATACAACGGCTCTTTAATACCCTT
The DNA here is from genome assembly GCF_021461385.2 of Schistocerca piceifrons. Classification (NCBI taxonomy): domain Eukaryota; kingdom Metazoa; phylum Arthropoda; class Insecta; order Orthoptera; family Acrididae; genus Schistocerca; species Schistocerca piceifrons. Next base: position 192,641,916 of record NC_060138.1, read on the forward strand.
TCCAACAGAATCAGTGTGTGGATCCTTTCCAGAAGCGCCACCACGTTATACTGATAAGTCAGCTAATAGTGCCTCGTTCATTCTAATTTGACTCATTTCGTAATAAATGAAATAACATCGCATGCTCTGTCAAGTCGTGATGTTTCGTTTCGTCTCCTTCTACCCTTTTGGGAGCTTCGCTTTTCTGTCAGTTAATGTTTTAAGAGGAGCAGAGGTGAATGTGGAACCACTCTAGCAATGATACGGGGAAATCGACTAACATGAGCGACTTTGTCATAAGGAGTACTGTTATTTGGACTGACTCTCTGAGAAGAGGCGAAGCTGGCCGGCTGTTCGCCTGCTACTGTCACAACCATCAATGGAAAGTGGTTGATGGATTATGAAGCCACAAGGGGTTGGACGACCACAACTCATTGCAGACCAAGAAGATCAGAGATTCGTCTACTCTGTAACGTAGGAAAGCAGAAGTCTGTGGCAAATCTCATGTGAGGGTACAATGGTGGGGCAGGTAAAATGTTTGAGAGCATATCGTTCAGCACACATGGGTACTTCGTGGGACTCTGCAGCAAACGACACTTAAGTGTTCCCAAGTCTACCGACCGACATCGTCAATTACGATTGCAGTGCAACAGGGATCCTGAAGACTGGGCTGTAGATCAAAGGAAACGATGAGTTACGTTTATTGTTACACCAGGATACTAAGTACGTGAGGTAATACACAGTAGAGTTATGAACAGGATGATGAGATTCTAGATATTTTCATTCTGGAGCACTGAGCCTCTAGTCTCGCAATCCAAAATTAGCTGTTCCGGGGTTTCTCTGTGTCACATACGTATACTATACCAATTGTTTCTTTGTACTCTTCACAGCTGATTTCCGCCTCATCGTTCTCTACCCACCATCAACTCCATCAGTTGTGACTTCGTGGTCGATGGGTCGCTAACCGTCATATTCCGTCCATCTTACAATGAGGATCCTCCTAAGCATTAGAGGCAAGTTAACGCTACGCATGTAATTCCGTAAACAACAGTGGAATGCATTTCTGTTTTTGGTAAACATGTTTTATGATAGTATCCTTCATATTTCGTTACAAAAGATAACTTTATCATCAGCAGCAAATAGAAAGGCATGTCTGACAACAAGTACAATTTTGAACTGTGGACTAGCCTCACTGCTAGAAACTGCCATCATTTTGCAATTTACAGCTCTTGTAACATATTTGATGGTGACTGCGCACGGCTAACTAATGACTGAAATAGCATGTGTTTGGCTTGACTGCTACCCAGAATTCTTATTGGCTCTACATTCCTTAGACTGTCTGTTTGGAGGTTAATAAAACTTGCTCTTTACCGACGGACATTGCAAACAAGACATTTTTTTTCACATCGTTGTGATATAAAGATATCATAATGATGTCCGTAAGGTAAGACGTTTGAGTGTCTTTCATCCACCCCATTCTGTAAAGATTCTTACAACGACAATACGCACCGTGAATCACTGCATAAAGCAAACTGCGACGCAAATGTGGAGATGACAGATTAACACCGCTTTGGGATCACTATATTTAGTGCTTTTTTCTCTACTATGATGTCTCCATAGCAGCTGTGAAGTCTGGGCATAATTTGTTTCATTTATCGCCCTTGTTGCTTCGGTTCCTCAGTGTACCGGACATCGTCAGTAGACGTGGCTAGTCTCCATTGTTATTCCCATGAAGCGTTCGCACTTAACTAAACATAAAGGTTTGTCAGACACTATAAAAAGACCAGCTGTCGGGTGCAGCAACGCTAAAATTCCACAGTGGCGAAGAAGATTTAAAATTTCGGTATTTTCTCGAGCTACTTAAGTGAAATTTCAGGACAGCTTCGGTCACATTCCGCCATAATCGGCACTTGCGTTCCGCGTCTCAAGACCTCACCTCCATTGTGACGTTAAACTCTAATCTGCCGTCCTTTTAAGCTTGAAGAAGTCCGGAACATTCATCTACGTTGCAACCCACATCTACATCTTTGTTTATACTCTGCAAATCAACTTACGGTATGTGGCGGAGTCCAGCTGTTAACCACGACACACACCCCCACCCTCATTTCCTGTTCCAGTCACGAATGGTATGCAATATGAGCCGTGTGATGTCGGATCTATCTAATTATGCCTTCACGGCTTTTCCGATATATGTGTGTCGAGGAGAGAAACAATTGGTTCATTCTGCTAGGAACGTACACTCTCTGAGTTTTAAAAGTGAACCACAACAGAATGCGCAACGCCTCTCTTGTATCATCTACTTCTCAAGTTGGACGAGCATCTTCGTGAAGCTTTCACATTTCCAAAAAGAACCCTTGACGAAACGAGCTAATCTTCCCTAGAACTGCTCTATTTCTTCTCTCAATTCTACATGGCTTGTATGCTACCTCCTTCTTGGGTGGTTTACAAATCCTGAGAATTCTTCCACTGAATTTCAGTCTGCGATGTCCCTTTCCTGCTGATAGTTCTACGTCGTAGTTTCATTTTAAATCTCGCCAGTTTGTCAATCGTACATTCATACAAAGACGGGGCTTTGTGTCTCTTTATGCACAGTGAATTAAGTTTGTTAATGCAGAGGAACAAGTGTCGATACCTTCATCATGCGTCGATCCTCTGCCGATTTCCCTACATTTCACTACATATTTCTAGCGTTGTGATTTTCTGTATACGACAAGATCATCAGCGAACAGCCCCATGGTCTTTCCGACATTATATGCTGCGTCGTACATATAAGGGCCAATGAAAGGATAACGAGATAGATGGAAAAATGTTCAAATGTGTCTAAATTCCTGTGGGACCAAACTGCTTAGGTAAATGGAAATGAGTGTTTGGCGTCATTGGCCGGGAGGCCCGTAGCAGGACAGGTCTGGCCGCCTTGATGCAGGTCTTATTACATTCGACGCCACACTGGACGATCTGCGCGCCGGATGGGGATGAAATGTTGATGAAGACAGCACAACACCCAGTCCCTGAGCGAGAAAATCCAAGACCCAGCCGGGAATCGAACCTGGGCCCGTAGGACGACAATCCGTCACGCTGACCATTTTTTTATTTTTTTATTTTTTTAATAGTTCGTTGCGTTTGGTCTGGGCGGACGTCACAAGTCATCCGTTCAAGTTGATCGTTGATTCATTGACTCAGTTTTATTATCACAGGGAACACGCAGTCCGCTGACTGAACACGCTGAGCTACCGTGCCGCGAATTGGTGCTGCGGCCGGGACTCGAAACTCCGGCGGGAGAGGCCGCAGATAGATGGAAAACAAGTAAATAAACTGTTTATTATTTCAAAAGCAATCGCCATATTGTCAATACATTTATACCGCTGTGAGACAAGACGGTCAATGCCTTCATGAAAAAAAAGAAAGAAAAAGAATGTTCCCGATTGCCCAAGGAACGATGGTTGTGCCATGGAGAGCATCTCTTCGTTCGAAGCAAATGCCTTTCTTCATGGCTGCAATAACACGGAAATCACATGGGGAGAGATCAGTGCAGCATGGTAGATGTCTAAGGGTTCCTATCGAAACTTCTGCTGCACAGTCGAAACAACATGCCAACAAAACGCCTGCCCACTTGTAGCACAGATTCTTTCGACTACGCTGCTGAAGTTTTGCTGGGAACCCTAACACATCTGCCATACAGCTCCGATCTCTGCCCATGCGACTTCCGTATTTTTTCGAGTCCTGAACAAAAATATTCATGGACGTCGAATCGCTTCGGACGAAGAGGGGCACTTCTTGGTACAGTCATGTAGGCAGTGGCAAAAATTTTCTCATGAAGCCATAGGCCATCTTGTGCCCCAGGGCGATTAATGTGGCTAGTAGTTATGGAGATTTTTTCCACTAGTCCCGTTTCATTTGACCACCCTTGCATAAGTATACTGAACTGACCGACCCATGCTGACTGCTCCAGCAACATAGCAGCGCTGCTCACTAGCTGCTGGAGTACCAGCGCTGCTCACGCGCTAGTGGAGAACCGGTTATTTTTTTCTGTTTCACTGCCTCTGTTGATGTTGTTGTTGTTGTGGTCTTCAGTCCTGAGACTGGTTTGATGCAGCTCTCCATGCTACTCTATCCTGTGCAAGCTTCTTCATCTCCCAGTACCTACTGCAACCTACATCCTTCTGAATCTGCTTAGTGTATTGATCTCTTGGTCTCCCTCTACGATTTTTACCCTCCACGCTGCCCTCCAATGCTAAATTTGTGATCCCTTGATGCCTCAGAACATGTCCTACCAACCGATCCCTTCTTCTAGTCAAGTTGTGCCACAAACTTCTCTTCTCCCCAATCCTATTCAATACCTCCCCATTAGATACGTGATCTACCCACCTTATCTTCAGCATTCTTCTGTAGCACCACATTTCGAAAGCTTCTATTCTCTTCTTGTCCAAACTGGTTATCGTCCATGTTTCACTTCCATACATGGCTACACTCCATACAAATACTTTCAGAAATGACTTCCTGACACTTAAATCTATACTCGATGTTAACAAATTTCTCTTCTTCAGAAACGATTTCCTTGCCATTGCCAGTCTACATTTTATGTCCTCTCTACTTCGACCATCATCAGTTATTTTGCTCCCTAAATAGCAAAACTCCTTTACTACTTTAAGTGTCTCATTTCCTAATCTAATCCCCTCAGCATCACACGATTTAATTTGACTACATTCCATTATCCTCGTTTTGCTTTTGTTGATGTTCATCTTATATCCTCCTTTCAAGACACTGTCCATTCCGTTCAACTGCTCTTCCAAGTCCATTGCTGTCTCTGACAGAATTACAATGTCATCGGCGAACCTCAAAGTTTTTACTTCTTCTCCATGAATTTTAATACCTACTCCGAATTTTTCTTTTGTTTCCTTTACTGCTTGCTCAATATACAGATTGAATAACATCGGGGAGAGGCTACAACCCTGTCTCACACCCTTCCCAACCACTGCTTCCCTTTCATGCCCCTCGACTCTTATAACTGCCATCTGGTTTCTGTACAAATTGTAAATAACCTTGCGCTCCCTGTATTTTACCCCTCCCACCTTCAGAATTTGAAAGAGAGTATTCCAGTTAACGTTGTCAAAAGCTTTCTCTAAGTCTACAAATGCTAGACACTTAGGTTTGCTTTTTCTTAATCTTTCTTCTAAGATAAGTCATAAGGTTAGTATTGCCTCACGTGTTCCAACATTTCTACAGAATCCAAACTGATCTTCCCCGGGGTCCGCGTCTAGCAGTTTTTCCATTCGTCTGTAAAGAATTCGCGTTAGTATCTTGCAGCTGTGACTTATTAAACTGATAGTTCGCTAATTTTCACATCTGTCAACACCTGCTTTCTTTGGGATTGGAATTATTATATTCTTCTTGAAGTCTGTGGGTATTTCGCCTGTCTCATACATCTTGCTCATACATCTCTGTTGATATGTATATATAAAACAAATATCACACTACACCAACAGGGGAACACTGTCGAACGGGCGTTTAACATTCCGCTTTACAGCTAAATCTGTGTCTAATGGGAAACAAATCGAAGCTTTCCATCGACATTGGGCATGGCATGAAAGACGTGATGAGGAGCATTTTTTTTCAGGATTCTCTAGGTACACATTGCTAAAACGAAGTTGCACATATATTCAGAAACATCGGGGAAAATACGCCTCACGACTCTTAGGAGGTAGACCAAGACATATATATTTTCGTTCAAATGATTCTGAGCACTATGGGACTTAACAGATGAGGTCATCAGTCCCCTAGAACGTAGAACTGCCTAAAACTGACTAACCTAAGGACATCACACACATCCATGCCCGAGGCAGGATTCGAACCTGCGACAGTAGCAGTCGCGCAGTTCCGGACTGAAGCGCCTAGAACCGCTCTCCCACCGCGGCCGGCTACATACATATTTTGACCATTAGTGTATCTATAAAAGTCCCTTGATATTTTGTGTTTATCGTTACGTTTTCTGGTTGCAGCCTGCTATTTTGTAGGAATATACTGAATCGATTTGTCGGTTTGAGGATGTTAGTGTACCTGTTTTATACTAGAACTGTTTAATAACTCATAGGTAACTATGAAAGTATAGCACTTTGTGCGGTTATGACTCAGACATTATGAATATCTTCATGAGCCATTATTTGATACTGACGTCTACAATACATATGAGTATATACGTTGTCCTAATTCACAGCGTGTAGTACACGCTGATCAAACGATAATAGAAAGTGACAGCTCATTCAGATACAGCGGAGGCATTGTCTACTCACCTCTGCTGATACCAGGCAGGTTAATGGTAGGCGCAATGTCTGGGTACAGGACAGAGACAGGCCGCGCTCTCTCTATGTCCACTCCGCGACCCATCTGCAATAAAAGTGAACGACACTTGAGCAGTTGCTGCACACTGCAGAATTAGCTTACCTGGAGTGCACTGCCGTGCCATGCCACTTAATAGCATAATATTTCGTATTAATTCTTTAGTATATTAGTAATATTACAAGAAAAAGAAAGAAGCTTTTTCGAAATAATCTGGTCTCACTGTACATATTACATTTCAAGAGAAGTGCCTGACATATAAATAAATGCCAGTTTATACCAAAGAACTGGATAGTCAGTGAAAATTTTTAGAGGTAGGAAATATCAGCAGACACTGTTTTTATGAAACAAATAATGTCGCACAGATTTTCCACTAAGGGATTCTTTGACACGCTATTTGTGTTCTGTGTTCTAAGTTGGCTAAGGCAAGGAGAAAGTACGAGTTCTATAATTTTGTGGCTGGAGAAGTGGGAGTCAAGAAGAAAGTTTTGCACTGAAGTAAAACAAATGACCATGGAAAAACATAGAAAATGAAAATATATGAAAATAAAAAAAAAATGAGTATAGAAAATGAAATGAAATACATCTGGATGTGATACTAGAAGAAAATGTTACGAATTATGTGAACAAATAAAAGTGCGAATAGACAAGACTAGAAAAAATAGCGAGGTGAAGCGTTTTTGTGTAATAAAGGAATAGTTAATACAACGTGCGCTAATGCGTCCCTGAATCAGGGATGTATACAGTCTGAAAAGTTTAGAATTATATGGAGACACAAAGGTTAGATTTTATGTTACCGTGAAAGAAATGTGCAGGAGCTACACACACCAAAGGAGTTGAGCACAAAATAGAGTAAGGTGGAGGGTGGTATGTGTAACTCAGTTTAAGTGCGGCAGGGAGAATGGCTGCGCTGATGGCGGGGAGCTAGTGTTTACCTGTGCAGAAGCGACAAGCATCAGGGCGAGCTGCAGTGCAGTCCGCGACAAAGTGTAGAGGCTGTCCATTGTGACGGCTGCAGTGAAGGCAGTGTTGCTGGTAACTAGTGAGAGCAGCCTTCCTGTTTTATATGGCCACACACGGCTGATGTAACCGCGGCTGTCCCCGTGTTCGCAGCGCGTGATTTCCCGTGATTTACGACGGAGGCAGCGGATCGACCTATCGCAAAGAACGTCACCCAGATACCCACGGCTGCGCTACGTCTCTTCAGCCTTCTCACTTATTGTCTGGCCTTTGCGTGGAGAGTGATGACCTCTTCAGCTGTAAGAACGTACACTCGAGACCATGAAACCGTCGTCTCGCCGTCTTCTGCAGATTCTCGTCTCTACAAGAGGCGTTTCCATTTTAGTATGGGCGTTGCTATCTTTTCGATACCTTCAGCATCCTCAAAGAGTTTCCATAATTAATAAACATATTTTTTTCCGTAAACATGACAGAGATAAAAGTGCTGGCGATACCACCTCATCTTGTAAATTTTGTAAAGCACACAATGTGACGAAAGCTATCTGGACACCTGCGAGGGGCGTTCAAAATGCAACACATTTTTTCTCAGCCAATTTCGGTTTAAGAAATACGGAATTTATCGTGAGACATCGTGGAGTATGCCCGCTTCACTTTCGATCTGTGCCGGTGCTATGCGCTATGTGATCAAAAGTGTCCGGACACCCCCAAAAACATACGTTTGTCGTATTAGGTGCATTGTGCTGCCGCCTACTGACAGGTACTACATATCAGCGACCTCAGTAGTCATTAGGCATGCACCTCTACATCCGCATCCAGAAGCGCCTGTGGACATGAGGTTGACACGGCGGCCGGTCGGTACTGTTGGGCCTTCATGGCCTGATCGGGAGGAGTTTAGCTTTAAGCAACCCTAGGTCTACTATTTCCGATGTGGTAGTGAAGCGGAAACTTGAAGGGACACGTACAGCACAAAAACGTACAGGCCGACCTCGTCTCTTGACAGACAGAGACCGACCACAGTTGACGAGGGTCGTAATGTGTAATAGGCAGACATATATCCATATCATCACACAGGAATTCCAAACTGTTTCAGGATCCGCTGCAACTACTATGACAGTTAGGCGGGAGGTGTGAAAACTTGGATTTCATGGTCGGCGGCTGCTCATAAGCCACACATCACGCCGGTAAATGCCAAACAATGCTCGCTTGGTGTAAGGAGCGTAAACATTGTACGATTTAACAGTGGAAAAACGTTGTGTGGAGTGACGAATCACGGTACACAATGTGGCGATCCGATGGCAGGGTGTGGGTATGGCGAATGCCCGGTGAACGCCGTCTGCCAGCGTGTGTTGTGGAAACAGCAACATTCGGAGTCGGTGGTGTTATGATGTGGTCGTTTTTTTGACGGATGGGGCTTGCACCCGTTGTTGTTTTGCGTGGTACTATGACAGCACAGGCCTACATTGATGTTTTAAGCACCTTCTTGCTTCCCACTGTTGAAGAGCAATTCGGGGATGGCAACTGCGTCTTTCAACACGATAGAGCACCGGTTCATAATGCACGGCCTGTGGCTGAGTGGCTATACGACAATAACATTCCTGTAACGGACTGGCCTGCACAGACTCCTGACCAGAATCCTATTGAACACCTTTGGGATGTTTTGGAACGCCAACTTCGTGCTAGGCCTCATCGACCGACGTCGATACCTCTCCTCAGAGCAGCACTCCGTGAAGAATGATGTGCCGTTCCTCGAGAAACCTTCCAGCACCTGATTGAACGAATGCCTACGAGAGCGGAAGCTGTCATCAAGGCTAAGGCTTGGGCAAACACCCTATTGAATTCCAGCATTACCGACGGAGGGCGCCACGAACGTTTAAGTAATTTTCAGCCAGGTGTCCGACACTTTTGATCACGTAGTGTACGTAGCCTTCAAAATGGTGTCTGCTTTCCAAGGAGAGATCTGTAATTGAGTTTCTTTTGGTGGAAAACCAGAGCATCTCATACATTCCTAGGCACTTGCAGAACATCTACGGAGTCCTGGCAGTGAACAAAAGCACGTGAGTCGTTGGGCGAGTTGTCTGTAATCATCGCAATCAGGTCGCGCCAACATGTCTGATCCCTCACGTGCCGGCCGGCCACATACACCTCTAACTCCTGCAGTGCTGGAACGTGCGGACACTCTTACTCTCGGTGATCAATGGATCAGAATCAGACATATCACCGCACAAAAGGACGTCTCTGTTGGTAATTCTGGAGCACTCGTCCTCCATTTGGGTCACTGATCCACGCTACAACCCAGATCTCGCTACTTCCATTTCTTTGGACCAATGCAGGAAGCACTCTGCAGGAAGCAGTACGTGGATGACGCGAAGGTTATTGAGGCAGGAAGGCATCGACTCCGATGTCGACCAGTAGAGTGCTACCATGCGGACGTACAGGTCTCACAGTAAGGTGGCGTAAGGCCGTCGCATTGAACGGAAGTTATGTTGCAAAATAGGGATTTGTAGCCAGAAGAGTGGGCAATAATGTTGTATATTGAAATTCTGAATCAAACCAACCCACTTTCAGAAAAAAAATGTGTTACATCATTTATTGAACACCCCTTGTATTATACTAAAATGCCCACCCTTTGTCGTCGGCTGCTGTGTCCTAGCGGTCCTAGGCGCTTCAGTCCGGAACCGCGCTGCTGCTGCGGTCGCAGGTTCGAATCTTGCCTCGGGCATAGATGTGTGTGATGGCCTTAGATTAGTTAGGTTTAAGTAGTTCTATGTCTAGGGGACTGATGACCTCAGATGTTAATTCGCATAGAGCTTAGAGCATTTTGAGCCCACCCTTCGTCTTTATGAGAGATTGAACTCCGCTTAGGTTCGTGAATGTCTGTGCAGGGATGGCAGCCAATTCTTCCTCAAGAGGTGAAATAAGTGAATGGAGGATGTTGAACACTCTGGTCTAGCTAATCCCAAAGATGTGCCACACTGTATGCAATGTTTCATTACTGAAAATCACACGTTTCCGATGGTGTGTTCGTATATGAAGTTACACTGACTTCCAGCATGCCTTTTGGGTGCTTCACCTTTCTTTCACGTAGTGTATGACAAAATAATTCACCCGTCTGCGTCCAAATCACGTCCTTTGGGCGGAACATTTCGGCAAATGACCACGTTCCCATCACCAACGCTCTTGAGAGTGGCAACTTGATTATTTGCCGAAATATTGTGCCCGTTACATGCCGAGGTCCGACGGACCTGCGAATCAATATGTCATCAATTATGCTGAGAGAAATTGAAGAGTCTTATCACTGTACGGAAACAGATTTTAACAATAAAATAACAGAATACCTTTACAAATTACAGTGGAATTTCAGTGTGGTCAGAATATTGGAATGTCAGCAGACATGAGAGGTACTGATTATAACCGCCCACGACATACGTGCGTCATAAATGGAAGCCTCTGTATTGGACAGAAGTGTTTGCAGGACTGCGCAGTTATCCAGTCCTACACAGTCGATGAAGTGGCCGGTCACAATTACGAATTTTCCGGTTAAATGAACTGGGGTGCTCTATTTTCGTGAACACGAGACAAAGCGTATAAATTAGAGCTTTGCGTTCCCAAACCACTCAATTTTGATGATGAATTATATACAGAGTCTGAGAACATAATGGCGTAGTACCAGCCATTGTCCTGGTTAACTTTGGTGCTGAATGTTTACAGTCAGCATTTAACTTTAATCGTAATTATGAATTCAATAAAGCTAAATCTTGTTTACTCCAGTACGACAAAAAAATAGATTAAAATATAATTCACACGCCTACTTTGCATTTTCTGAGTGTCCTGAACGTGTCCACTTTGCTTACATTTCCGCCATTGTACAACACTAGGTAAGGTATACTTAGGGGCTCCAGTATTTAATGTTAATGCGTTAGTTATGACTATATCTGCAGTCGCAGGGGTAAAATGCAGGGAGCGAAAGGCTATTTACAATTTGTACAGAAACCAGATGGCAGTTATAAGAGTCGAGGGGCAGAAGAAGTGGTTGGGAAGGAAGTGAGACAGGGTTGTAGCCTCTCCCCGATGTTATTCAATCTGTATATTGAGCAGGCCGGCCGGTGCGGCAGTGCGGTTCTAGGCGCTTCAGACTGGAACCGCGTGACTGCTATGGTCGCAGGTTCGAATCCTGCCTCGGGCATGGGTGTGTGTGATGTCCTTAGGTTAGTTAGGTTTAAGTAGTTCTAAGTTCTAGGGGACTGATGACCATAGCTGTTAAGTCCCATAGTGCTCAGAGCCATTTGAACCATTTATATTCAGCAAACAGTAAAGGAAACAAAAGAAAATTTTGGAGTAGGTATTAAAATCCAGGGAGAAGAAATAAAAACTTTGAGGTTAGCCGATGACATTGTAATTCTGTCAGAGACAGCAAAGGACTTGGAAGAGCAGTTGAACGGTATGGACAGTGTCTTGAAAGGAGGATATAAGATGAACATCAACAAAAGTAAAACGAGGATAATGGAATGTAGTGGAATTAAGTCGGGTGATGCTGAGAGAATTAGATTAGGCAAGGAAAGCGTTTCTGAAGAAGAGAAATTTGTTAACATGTGTAGCCATGTATGGAAGTGAAACATGGACAATAAATAGTTTAGACAGGAAGAGAATAGAATCAAACGAAATTTGGTGCTACAGAAAAATGTTGAAGATTAAATGGGTACATCACGTAACTAATGAGGAGGTATTGAATAGGATTGGGGAGAAGAGGAGTTTGTGGCACAACTTGACTAGAAGAAGGGATCGGTTGGTAGGCCATGTCCTGAAGCATCAAGGGATCACAAATTTAGCACTGGAGGGCAGCGTGGAGGGTAAAAATCGTAGAGGGAGACCAAGAGATGAATACACTAAGCAGATTCAGAAGGATGTAGGTTGCAGTAGGTACTGGGAGATGAATGAGCTTGCGTAGAGTAGATTACCATGGAGAGCTGCATCAAACCAGTCTCAGGACTGAAGTCCACAACAACAAACAATATCTTCAGTGAGCGAATGTGTATTTACATGAATATATGAATTAATGTGACATTTTCATTTTAGAGTCTGGTTTATTGTCGATCTACTTTCCAAGTAACCCGTCTTATGTCATACTAGGATTGCTTCATTTAAGTCAGTTATTTTGGCCAGTGATGTGTCTAACAAGTACGACATTCAGCTTTTTCTTTATTTGCCTTTCACAGATTAGGCCTACAGGCCTGGTCTGGTTTCAGTTCCTTCTTTTAACTCCCCGTCCTTTCCTTTTTTAACCGTAAAGTCATCTTTGGAATCCTTGTTTCTTTGATTCGTTCCAGGCGTCCCTTCCCATTTTCTTTGTGTTCTTCTATCTTGTCTGCATACAGTAGAACAAGTACAGCAATCGTTATAGATAATTCATCTTTTTTTAATCATCTCCTTATAGTGCTACACGTACTCTGATATCTCAGTAATTTAGTATTTCATATCTTCGTTAAAAGCAATATAGCTCCGTAGGTATGTGAAGTGCTGGAACTGTTCCAAAATCTACTGTTCAATTACAATTTTGTTCGTAGGGGATAGCATTGTACTTTGGAACACTTCAGACTTCCTCCTCCAGTTAGCCCTGTAATAAAAGTTTAAGATGTTTTCTTTTTCCTTTTTTGAACGATGGCTTTCGTTTTTATGTTCTGAAGTCGCTTTTCAAATGTGAAAAAATGTTCCAGCGTACAACGGGGTTATGCATCTAGGGATAAATATTCTCCTGAAATTTAAAAGCGTTCAAATCGACACAGTCTTCTCAGTGCAGTATGTAATCGCCTGTCTGTTACATCAGCACTCAGCTGCATCAGGAACCAATAAGTAAAATCTAATTAAGCAGAAGTATTGTCAAAAACCCGTTCAAAGTTTAATATATTTTCAGACTGGAGCTATTAGAAACTAAAAAAAATGTCCGTTTTAAAGTCAGATAAACCTGTTACGACATAACTAATTTGGAAATATCACATGTTCCTTGGTAAACGAGCTTATTCTGTTTCAAGGTTCAAGATTGTACGCGACCGGAGAAGCTCTAATTAACCGCCCACATGTTATATAAACAGTTCTAAAAATGCATGGAATTTTACTTGCCAGAAAAGTTTGTAACTTAAGAACTAACAATATGCTCGAAATAGCATTCATATATTTTACAGCAATTAAAAGTGTAAACCTCGAAATATTTGCAGTTGTTGGCAAAAACGTAACCTCATCTCTAACAGCGACAAGGACTTCAGGAAATGGCGGAATCTGCTTAGGGTGGTTAGTGCGAATCCCAAAATGTGATTCGATGATGAGCCATTGGACTGAAATACCGACCATCATACATCATGTATTTCAGGGTACCCTGTGCTTTGGATACAACATTCTCCCTTGCTATGTATTTCCCATGGAATGTCATTATTTTAGTTTTACTTAATGCTGTCTTAAAATTATGATAATTTCCATTTAAGTTTAAACGATGAATTGATTTTTGTAGTTCGTTTTCAGTATTTGCTTTTAACACAACTGCATGAGCATATATTAGTATTTCAGTACATTGTTCGCCTCCGTAGCGCAGCGAGCCCGGGTTCGATTCCCGGCAGGGTGTTTTGTGTCCTTCACAATCATTTTCATCAACATTGTCACTCAAGTCGCCGAAGTGGCGTCAACTAAAAAGACTAGCAATATGGTAGCCGGACCCCGAAGGGAATATCCCGACCAATAAATGCAACACGGACATTTCATTTCAGTTCATTTATTCCTGGAGTTCTGTATTTCCATTTTCGGATAGCGTCGTCTATGTAAGCATTAAAAGCAGACGCGATAAAGTGTATCTTTTCTCATACGTTGGTTTATTAAAACCTCTCCCCTGTGTAGTTGGGCACGTAAAGCACAATATAGCATGCTTCTCATGAAGTTCATTAATTGATTTTGGTATCCAAGTCATGTCATAATTTCCCATGGGCTCACTCTATCCACCCTGTTAAATGCTTTCTCAGAATCAGTTAGTGCCATGTCTCTTCTTTTCTATGTTATGTATCGTATAGTAAATATATAATCGTCACGTGAACTTTCCCTTATGAAGCTGCTTTGTTCTTCTAGAAGTGACACTTTCGTAATAATATTTAATCTGTTATGGAACACACCTAAATTTCTTTTTGTAGGCAGTGTTTTTTTTGTTTTTTGTTGTTTTTCCTACCTCTAGTTTTGCTGCGCTAGTGGAAACACATTTGCTGTTAGCTAGTCTTCCGGAATTTGTGTTTAGGCAACGTATATTGATTAGGTGTAAAATTCGAAACTTAAACAGTAATCTACCATGTTTGATTAATTCTAGATTAATACCGTTATTTTCTGGGCATTTAGTGCATATTTGATTTTTAATTACATCTTCCATTTCGTGTAAAATAATTAAATCTGTGTAAACATAATCAGTGTTTTTATACTGGCTTTGGATCTTTGGATTATACCACAGATTCTTCTAATGTTCTGTCCATTCTTTCTGACTTATAACATACATTTTTGCTGTATCTTTCTTTAATTTTTTAAGTGTCTTAATATTCTGAAAGCGGGTTCTTGTACATCATGCTCTAATTACTGCTACAGATTTATACGAGCTATCTCGATAACCCTTCCTTATTTGGAACTCTTCTGTATTTCTCATAAGCCTATAACTTTCTGTTGTTTGGTATCTAAGAGACTACAGCAAATACTCGTATTCTCTTTGTTTTACTTTAATTATTTCTTCAATTTCTTCATTTCAAGTTTTAAGCAATTACTTACTTTGCCGTTTAGACTGATTTCTTACGGCTTAACTTGCTGTTTTATATATACAGTTTATGTTGCTTTCCCATTTAAATTTGGGTAGGTGTTTTTGTTATATGAGCAGCATGCAGTGCAATGCCTCTTTTTCTTAAGTGGGAACACATGTACAAAGCAGTCTCATCTACATGTGCAAAGTAAAGGAAAGAAAATGATTTTTTGTACACTGAGCTAAATTTGAAAACTTTGTACAGGGGTTATATTCAAATTTTTTTATCTTTCCGTTTTCTGCAAAAACCAGTAGATTTTCGGCTGTTCCACTAGTGAGGAAAATAAGAGACAGATAGCGCATCACACTTTTAATGCATTCCAAGCCAACTAATTACCGGAAATAAATACTAACAGGTCGTTCCGGACGATCATACATGTCTACCATTCGCATGCTTGGTCACAACCCTACAAATAATGGGCAATGTACATACCAAATTTGACTGAATTTGCTCCAGACGTTCCTGAATTGTCTTTCTGCGTCACCCCTTCTTCATCCCCTCCCCTTTGGGTGGTAGGTGGCTTTTACCTAAACAGAAACCCTTACGGGCGCGCATCCAACAACTCGCCAAAGATTCACTGTAATGAGGTGAATAGTTCAGGAGCGCATAAAAGTCGAAAAAAGATTCATTTTTATATATCGGAGTAGACAATTCAATCTTTGATGGTAGAGACTTGGAGGCTCTCTTAGAAATATTAATGCAATTTTGTCAAATGATGACATGGTTGGAGACCGTGGCTGTTACTTGAAGACAAATGTTGATGGTGTTGAGACAGCAACCAGCCACAAATTTATTTTCAGTTCCTTTATTCAAAAGGTACCGTTACCGGTTTCGAATCATTACGATTCATCTTCAGACGGTTTCCATGCTTTCATTAGAACATGTGGTGCGTTTTCTTACAGATTAATTGTCCTAAAATATAAATAATACATAATTATAAGCACGCCACGCATATGGTTGCATTACAAAATGGCTCTGAGCACTATGGGACTTATCTTCTGAGCTCATCAGTCCCCTAGAACTTAGAACTACTTAAGCCTAACTAAGGACATCACAAACATCCATGCCCGAGGCAGGATTCGAACCTGCGACTGTAGCGGTCGCGTGGTTCCAGACTGTAGCGCCTAGAACCGCTCGGCCAAACCAGTTGCGTTACAGATTTGCATTTCACGTAAGTCACATGCAACACAAATCTGTAACGGCGTGCTTATAATTATGTATTATTTATATTTTAGAACAATTAATCTGTAAAAAGAGGCACCACATGTTCTAATGAAAGCATGGAAACAGTCTGAAGATGAATCGTAATGTTTCGAAACCGGTAACGGTACCTTTTGAATAAAGGAACTGTAAATAAAGTTGTGGCTGGTTGTTGTCTCAACACCATCAACATTTGTCGTAAAAAGATTACTTTAAAAACGGGTGATTTCTGTTATAAAATTGTTAGTGTTTATACATATTGTTGACCTCTGGCATATTTTGACAATATAATTGATATACATGTTATTATTGGCATTTGGTTACGAATTATGCCTACAGTACGAAGAGATTACGAATTTTAGTTGTCTCTGCTCTGTATTACGACACATTGTACGATAGACACATATTGCGATTACGACAGTACTTAACTGACTGGACGATCAGAGCTGTTTGTTCTTTTATCAGTATGAGTGAAGTGCACGGGTGATTATTTAATAGCAACTTACTCATATTCCGATTCAATTTTCTCTACAGAATTTGCCCTGAGTAATCGAACACGTCCATAGCGTTAATTTCTAAACACAATGCGAACCAGTCTTGCTATTACTGGTAAATCAGTGTAAAATATGACTGTTGGTTCTACACTACTGGCCATTAAAATTGCTACACCACAAAGATGACGTGCTACAGACGTGAAATTTAACCGAGAGGAAGAAGATGCTGTGATATGTAAATGATTAGATTTTCAGAGCATTCACACAAGGTTGGCGCCGGTGGCGACTCCTACAACTTGCTGACATGAGGAAAGTTTCCAACCGATTTCTCATACACAAACAGCAGCTGACCGGGGTTGTCTGGTGAAACGTTGTTGTGATGCCTAGTGTAAGGAGAAGAAATGCGTCCCATCACGTTTCCGACTATGATAAAGGTCGGATTGTAGCCTATCGCGATTTCGGTTTATCGAGTAGCGACAATGCTGTTCGCGTTGGTCTAGATCCAATGACTGTTAGCAGAATATGGAATCGGTCGGTTCAGGAGGGTAATACGGAACGCCGTGCTGGATCCCAACGGCTTCGTATCACTAGCAGTCAAGATGACAGGCATCTTATCCGCATGGCTGTAACGGATCGTGCAGCCACGTCTCGATCCCTGAGTCAACAGATGGGGACGTTTGCAGGACAACAACCATCTGCACGAACAGTTCGACGACGTTTGCAGCAGCATGGACTATCAGCTCGGAGACCATGGCTGCGGTTACCCTTGACGCTGCATCACAGACAGGAGCGCATGTGATGGTGCACTCAACGACGAACCTGGGTGCACGAATGGCAAAACGTCGTTTTTTCGGATGAATCCAGGTTCAGTTTACAGCATCATGATGGTCGCATCCGTGTTTGGCGACATTGCGGTGAACTCACATTGGAAGTGTGTATTCGTCATCGCCATACTGGCGTATCACCCGACGTGACGGTATGGTGTGCCATTGATTAAACGTCTCGGTCAACTCTTGTTCGCATTGACGACACTTTGAACAGTGGACGATACATTTCAGATGTGTTACGACCCGTGGCTCTACCCTTCATTCGATCCCTGCGAAACCCTACATTTCAGCAGGATAATGCACGACCGCATGTAGCAGGTCCTGTACGGGCCTTTCTGGATACAGAAAATGTTCGACTGCTGCCCTAGCCAGCACATTCTCCAGATCTCTCACCAATTGAAAACATCTGGTCAATGGTAGCCGAGCAACTGGCTCGTCACAATACGCCAGTCACTACTCTTGATGAAATGTTGTATCATGTTGAAGCTGCATGGGCAGCTGTACCTGTACACGCCATCCAAGCTCTGTTTGACTCAATGTCCAGGCGTATCAAGGCCGTTATCACGGCCAGAGGTGGTTGTTCTGGGTACTGATTTCTCAGGATCTATGCACCCAAATTGCGTGAAAATATAATCACATGTCAGTTCTAGTATAATATATTTGTCCAATGAATACCCGTTTATCTTCTGCATTTTTTCTTGGTGTAGCAATTTTAAAGGCCAGTGGTGTATTATGTATGTCTCGTTCGCCAGAAAATGACTAAGTTGGGTCTTGTGATAGTTGTAACATATTATAAATACGATTTGACTGTACAGCTTATTAACAGAAGCCTCATACTGAGACAGGGAAGCATTGATCAGAACGTTCCACGATGAACGCTGATAGTGTGCTGGCAGGATGTATCCAAATCCCAGCTGATTTCTTAAAAAGGGAGTCAGAACGTAGGAAATCGTTTAACACAATTCATGATACCCGCTAAACCCACAAAACTGGTTACAACCAGAACTGTCACGAGAGGCTACATATAAGCACAATGAATCTTTAGATTATCTTTGTCTGTCTTATCAAGCGTGCATCGCAAGCTGTACGTTGATATATGAAATCGAATAAAATACTAATATAGGACACGAAACGGTTTTTGGTACGAAACACGCTTAATTGAGCATCAGCTTCCTTCTACAACGTTGCTATGAAAAATGCCTTGGCCTGTTTGCCTACTGAATTATTTATCAAAACTTGGACAGAATAAAATAACTCTAGGGAGACGAGTAGAACGTGATTCAGTCTTAGCAATAGACGCTCGCTGCACATTTTCTGGTTTTAGAAAACGTTGAGAGAAAGTGAGCAAGGTTCTAAGAAATAGGGAACACAAATTGTTTTGAGTGACACCAGTGGAGATCACCACAATTTGATCGACTGTCGTCCCTAATGATTGCAAACTATTTGCCAACCACTTGCTGTCATCCATCATTTACTTCCATCACTCAATAAAAACAAGAGTGGTATGAACATACATTCACTAAACTACAGTGACACGCAATGCTCTGTTATGAAATAGTTCGGATTCTACATCTCCTCAGTTACTAAAGGAAACATTAAGTATGTATTATAAATTTGAATAGTTGCATCCACTGTTCAAACATGTTAAAAAGGCGAGAATTGGGACGTTTACATTTTTAATTTAACTAACTTAATAAAAAATTAATATTGCAATGTCGACGTCTGTGCACGTATTCGAAGGGAATTGAGTTAAATATGCCGGCCGGTGTAGCCGCGCGGTCTGGGCGCTTCAGTCTGGAACCGGGTGACCGCTCCGGTCGCAGGTTCGAATCCTGCCTCGGGCATGGATGTGTGTGATGTCCTTAGGTTAGTTAGATTTAAGTAGTTCTAAGTTCTAGGGGACTGATGATCACAGAAGTTAAGTCCCATAGTGCTCAGAGCCATTTGAACCATTTTTTTGAGTTAAATATTTCGATTATAGTTTCGTTGATTAGGTGAAGCAAATTTCGCTCTAAATACAAAATCCTTTAGTTTTACGTTTTCTTCAGGTAATATCTGCTGTGTTCAGCATGTCTCTTGTTTAGCCCTCGCAATGCTACAGACGTGCTCTCTGCATTCCGTGCCAAGGCAGCTTGCCACATGCAGGTGAATGTGCTGGGAGACGGCGTTCCGACCGATATGAAATCATCCGAATTATCGAAAACTATGAAGTGCAAAACAGATTTTAGCATATCATACAGTCAGATATCTTCATTCGATATAGAACTGAATTTCTTTTCGTTATTAACCATACTTACTACGCTGTAGGCCCGCCCGGTTAGCCGTGAGGTATAACGCACTACTTTCCGGAGTGGGAAGCAGAGCCCGGCGGACTTGTGCCGAGGTCTGGTGAGCCGGTCAGTCTGTGGGTGGTTTTTAGGTGGTTTTCCATCTGCCTCGGCGAATGCGGACTGGTTCCCCTTACTCCGCCTCTTACTGCGCGAACTTCTCCACGTACGCAACACTACCATTACTGTACCATGCAAACATAGGGCATACATTCGTCTGATATGAGACGTTCCCTCCGGGGAGGAGTGGGCGGGGGGGAGGGGGGAGGGTTCACTGGGGGCCGAACCGCATAATAGCCCTGAAAAGAGTGGTTCGGTGTGGGGTGACGGAGGGGTGAAGTGGAATACGGTAGTCGTTGTGGGGTTGTGGACCACTGCGGCTGCGGCAGGGACGGAGCCTCTCCGTCGTTTCCAAGCCCCAGGTTAACATACGATACAATACAATAAAATACTGCGCTGTATCAAATGAAGGAAAACATTACAGAATTTGCAGAGGTAAAAACGCACTGCGTAAAATTTGCGTGCGGTTGGTTTAGCTCATGTATAGCAATAAATGAAAGTTAGATAAGATATCGAAATTTCATTTAAAATTGAGTGCAGAACGACATCTCATTTAGTTCTCGAGTTACTGGGTTTTATTCACGTCCTTGCGCATCGCGAATCATGTGGTCATAATAATTGTCATACCTCATTAACGACTCAAGGTATCGAAATGAGGTTTTTCCCAAATGATAGCAAGCAATGGGGCACGTATGTTGTATGATAAGTACTCGACACTTCGTTATTTACCGAGATAAGGAACTCGTCCGCAGCAGTGAGAGGTCGACGAGTTAGGAATCATACAGACATCCATAGCAATGCACGAAAACGCAAGCGTCGCTCGTATACACGGACGCAGCACGTGGGGAACGGCGCGTGGGGCGTTAGAAAAGTTTGTGCAAAGCCCGAGAGATGGCACTACAGGCGCGTATCGAGGTCATGTTTAGTTAGTAGCAGCTTTGGAAAGAACGCACACCAAGTTTCATCAGCCATATTGGTCTATTTGTTTGTGTTTGGCATTCGTGTGAATCAAGTAAGTCGAGTGACTGTCAAAAAATTGACGAAAAAGAATTTCGTTTGGTGATTAAACATTACTTTATGAAAAACGAAACGCCTCAGGAGACTAAAGAGAAGCTTGATAAATATTACGGTGACTCTGCACCTTC
The DNA here is from genome assembly GCF_021461385.2 of Schistocerca piceifrons. Taxonomy (NCBI): domain Eukaryota; kingdom Metazoa; phylum Arthropoda; class Insecta; order Orthoptera; family Acrididae; genus Schistocerca; species Schistocerca piceifrons. The sequence continues at coordinate 192,663,052 of NC_060138.1, forward strand.
GATTAGAACAGTTTATAAGTGGTTTCAATATTTTCGGAGTGGCCATATGAGTACAAGTGATGCTGCCCTGTGGAGGTTACGACTCCAGAAATCATTGATGAAATCTATGATATGGTGATGGATGACAGAAGAGTTAAGGTCCGTGAGATTGCTAGTGCTGTGGGCATCTCGAATGAACGGGTACATAATATTTTGCATAGACATTTGGACATGGGAAAGCTATCCGCAAGATCGGTTCCGCGATTGCTCACGCTTGACCAAAAACGGAATCGTGTGAAGTGTTGCAAGGAAGGTCTGCAGCTGTTCGGGAAGAATCCGCAGGACTTTAAGCGTCATTTCGTCACTGTGGATGAAACATGGATACATTACAATACTCCCGAGACAAAACAACAATCTAAACAGTGGGTTACCTAGGGAGAATGTGCACCAAAAAGACCATTCCTTCGGCCGGACACGTTATGGTGGCTGTCTTTTGAGATTCGCGAGAAATAATCCTCATCGACTGTCTGGAAAAGGGTCAAACTATTACAGGTGAATATTATCCATCATTATTGGACCGTTTGAAAACCGAGCTGCAAGGAAAACGCCGGCAATTGGGCCGCAAAAACGTCCTTTTCCATCACGACAATGCACCAGCACACACCTCAGCAGTTGTGGTCGCAAAATTAATTGAAATAGGATTCCAACTCGTTTCACATACCCCTATTCTCAAGACTTGGCTCCCTTGGACTACTATTTGTTTCCCAATTTGAAGAAATGGCTAGCGGGACAAATATTTTATTCAAACAAGGGGGTGATTGCAGCAACTAATAGCTATTTTGCAGCCTTGGACAATTCCTGTTATTCGGAAGGGATAAACAAATTAGAACAGCGTTGGATGAAGTGGATGTCTAAAAGGAGACTATGTCGAAAAATGAAAAACGTTTACTCCAAACATGTAAGTAGTTTTAATTTTTGCACCGACTTTTCAAACGCCCCTATTCTTTTTCGTTTACCTTAAATCTAGTTTCTGTAGCATGTAGTTAATGGTTACAGGTCGCACTGTCGATACCACTTGTACGATGAAATTCTGCCGACGTTCATGAAAATTTCTGGCAGCTGTGTTGGAAAAAATCAAGAAACCAAGAGTAAAACTCCAAGCACTGTGTATAATAGCAAAGAAAAGAGGCCTATTGATCAACATCGGAAAGAGTGAATTAATTACCAGTATTGAAGACGCCCTTAGCACGATGGGAGTCTGCACTGCCAGATGTATCAAGAGACCCAAAACAGTGAAATACCTCAGAGAATTGGTGATGGTGTGGTGGCTCCCGAACAAAGGCAGACAGGGCATATTAGGCTTACGGAAAAATGTACGCCTCGAAACATCCATCGCTGAGTTTTAATCTAAGACAATCAGACCTCTTTGCAGCGGTGTGCCTATCCCTACCCAGGAATACCCGAAAAAGAGCTCTCGAATTCCATGTAAGGAAATATGTTAGAAAGACACTAGAACCAAGTATCCTACCAGATAGGAGACGCTGGCACGAACGTAATCGTGAATTCAATGAATGCCAAGAACACCTAACCAACACCATCAGAAGAAGGCGACTAGCTACCAATGGCCAATTGCACAGAATGAACAACCAGAGGCTGTCTCATAAATTCTTCAAGTAGCCACTGAATCGCTGTGGCCACGCAAATGGGATATATACCTTGTAGAACATCATATAAGGCAAGACGTAATACACTCCTGGAAATTGAAATAAGAACACCGTGAATTCATTGTCCCAGGAAGGTGAAACTTTATTGACACATTCCTGGGGTCAGATACATCACATGATCACACTGACAGAACCACAGGCACATAGACACAGGCAACAGAGCATGCACAATGTCGGCAATAGTACAGTGTATATCCACCTTTCGCAGCAATGCAGGCTGCTATTCTCCCATGGAGAAGATCGTAGAGATGCTGGATGTAGTCCTGTGGAACGGCTTGCCATGCCATTTCCACCTGGCGCCTCAGTTGGACCGGCGTTCGTGCTGGACGTGCAGACTGCGTGAGACGACGCTTCATCCAGTCCCAAACATGCTCAATGGGGGACAGATCCGGAGATCTTGCTGGCCAGGGTAGTTGACTTACACCTTCTAGAGCACGTTGGGTGGCACGGGATACATGCGGACGAGCATTGTCCTGTTGGAACAGCAAGTTCCCTTGCCGGTCTAGGAATGGTAGAACGATGGATTCGATGACGGTTTGGATGTACCGTGCACTATTCAGTGTCCCCTCGACGATCACCAGTGGTGTACGGCCAGTGTAGGAGATCGCTCCCCACACCATGATGCCGGGTGTTGGCCCTGTGTGCCTCGGTCGTATGCAGTCCTGATTGTGGCGCTCACCTGCACGGCGCCAAACACGCATACGACCATCATTGGCACCAAGGCAGAAGGGACTCTCATCGCTGAAGACGACACGTCTCCATGCGTCCCTCCATTCACGCCTGTCGCGACACCACTGGAGGCGGGCTGCACGATGTTGGGGCGTGAGCGGAAGACGGCCTAACGGTGTGCGGGACCGTAGCCCAGCTTCATGGAGACGGTTGCGCATGGTCCTCGCCGATACCCCAGGAGCAACAGTGTCCCTAATTTGGTTGGAAGTGGCGGTGCGGTACCCTACGGCACTGCGTAGGATCCTACGGTCTTGGCGTGCATCCGTGCGTCGCTGCGGTCCGGTCCCAGGTCGACGGGCACGTGCACCTTCCGCCGACCACTGGCGACAACATCGATGTACTGTGGAGACCTCACGCCCCACGTGTTGAGCAATTCGGCGGTACGTCCACCCGGCCTCCCGCATGCCCACTATACGCCCTCGCTCAAAGTCCGTCAACTGCACATACGGTTCACGTCCACGCTGTCGCGGCATGCTACCAGTGTTAAAGACTGCGATGGAGCTCCGTATGCCACGGCAAACTGGCTGACACTGACGGCGGCGGTGCACAAATGCTGCGCAGCTGGCGCCATTCGACGGCCAACACCGCGGTTCCTGGTGTGTCCGCTGTGGCGTGCGTGTGATCATTGCTTGTACAGCCCTCTCGCAGTGTCCGGAGCAAGTATGGTGGGTCTGACACACCGGTGTCAATGTGTTCTTTTTTCCATTTCCAGGAGTGTAATTAGCTATTGAAACCAGATCCCTTCTAATATCCCTTACAGAAATGAATCAGAATTTGATCGGGAAATGGTTCGAAGAACCCAAGGTAGAGTTAAGCAGGAATATCAAAGATTACTGACTTAACAGAAAATCTCTAGACGCAGAAAAGACAACAGCTAGTAAACTACTCCAACAACGCCAGAAGGGGTAGACAACAGCAAAATAAATAAATAGATAAATTAATAAAAAAGCACCGTGGTCCGCAGGTGGTGAAAAGGAATATTTTATTTTTTTAAATAAAAAGAACGATGTCATTTGATCTCAAAAAATTGGTTCAAATGGCTCTGAGCACTATGCGACTTAACTTCTGAGGTCATCAGTCGCCTAGAACTTAGAACTAATTAAACCTAACTAACCTAAGGGCATCACACACATCCATGCCCGAGGCAGGATTCGAACCTGCGACCGTAGCGGTCTCGTGGTTCCAGACTGTAGCGCCTAGAACCGCACGGCCACTCCGGCCGGCATTTGATCTCATACCTTGATTTTAGTTAGCTACTTATTTTACAATGACGTTGTTGTGCCCTAAGTACTTCACTGTCACAAATATCAGTTTCACTTATAAGGTATATTGCAGCTCTGAATCAGTATTTTTCTTTTCTTTCTTTTTTTTAATGCATGATACACCAGCAATTAGTGTACGTATGTTTCACATCTCCTCCTAAACCACTGGACTGATTTCAACGTCACTTGGTACACATGTTGGCAAAAAATCACTGAGGGGGTAAAAACTACCCACCTCTCAAAGGAGGTGTGGGTGGAGATGAAAAAGCAGTGTAGCCCACGGCGTGCGAATACCCATAGTTTAGTCATCCAGTATTTCAGTATTAGAGCACTTAGACTTGCAATAAACTTATTATATAATTTCAAACCTTTGCGAAACTATTTCTCGCTGACTACCCCCCAAGATGATGAAAGGAACAAATTTTATCGTTTACTACGTGTTCTCTATTCATCCAGTAGAACTGATGCATGATGCATCACTTTTAATTTGTTACTCCTCTAATAACAACTGCATTCGCGAAACATTTTGCACACAGTACTCACGTATACCACTGAACGCTTTAAAAAAATTACATCATTGTACGATTCTTAGTGCAGGAGATATGACGTCATAAAGACTGAGATGCCTGAGGAATTGCTGCATCGTGGAAATAGTATCAATTCATTACTTCGCTCCTACATGCTCTATTCTCAACAGTTTGCGCAGACAGTCTCCACAGCTGCCGCTGAATGTACCTACAAAAACATATCATTGTACGATATATACGCACATCAAAAAAAGTTTACGATCACCCAAGTTCCCTGAACTCCTGAAGGTAGACGTTGACTGTGGATATTGTATCACAGACACAGTCCCTTTGACTGTTCAGGGATGCCACTAAATCCACCCAAAGATGTAAAAAACCATGTATGTGCAGCGCCTATTACGGAGAGGGTCCGACAGTCGATGACTGTCCACCAGGATGGAAGTAACGGCTCCTGTTGTCTGTAGTTCAACCATGTCTAGACTGTCAACACCGCGGCTCGATCGTATCCGTACTGTTACTTTGTGCCAGGAAGGGCTCTCAACAAGGGAAGTGTCCAGGCGTCTCGGAGTGAACCAAAGCGATGTGTTTCGGACATGGAGGAGATACAGAGAGACAGGAAGTGTCTATAACATGTTAATAATGCTTTTCGTGTAGCCACAGGACGTCGTGTTACGACTCAAACTGTGTGCAATAGGCTGCGTGATGCGCAACGTCACTCCCGACGTCCATGGCGAAGCCCATCTTTGCCACCACGACACCATGCAGCGCGGTACAGATGGGCGCAACAACATGCCGAATGGATCGCTCAGGATTGGCATCACGTTCTCTTCACCGATGAGTGTCCCATATGCTTTAAACCAGACAATCGTCGTAGACGTGTTTGGAGGCAACCCCGTCAGACTGAACGCCTGTGACACACTGTCCAGCAAGTGCAGCAAGGTGGAGGTTCTCTGCTGTTTTGGGGTGGCATGTGAGGCCGACGTACGCCTCTGTTGGTCATGGAAGGCGCCGTAACGGCTGTACGATACGTGAATGCGGCAGCATATTGGTGAGGCATTCGTCTTCATGGACGACAATTCGCGCCCCCATCGCTCACATCTTGTGAGTGACTTCCTTCAGATAATTATATCGCTTGAATAGAGGGGCCAGAATGTCTTTTAGACGTTAACTCTATCGAACATGCCTGGAATAGATTGAAAAAGGCCGTTTATGGACGACGTGACCCACCAACTCTGAGGGATCTACGCCGAATCGCCGTTGAGGAGTGGGACAAACTGCACCAACAGTGTCTTGATGAACTTGTGGATAGTATGCCACGACGAATACAGGCAAGCACCAATGCAAGAGAGTGTGCTACTGGGTATTAGAGGTACCGATGTCTACAGCAATCTGGACCACCACCTCAGAAGGTCTCGCTGTACGGTGGTACAACATGCAATGAGTGATTTTCATGAGCAATAAAGGCGGAAATGACATTTATGTTTTTGTCTATTCCAGTGTTCTGTACAGGTTCCGGATCTCTCGGAACCAAGGTGAGGCAAAACTTTTTTTGATGTGTGTAGTTCAGGAAATATAACGATGTAAACACTGAGTCACGTGAAAAACTGCCGTTTCATGGATGACGTTTTAATTTATTACTTCTTTACTACTAACTCTATTCACAGCACATTCCACAGACACTGAATATACCTGCAAAATTATTCACTTGTGCAGCCCGTACTTCAGAAGCTACAACGCCATAAACATTGAGGTGCGTGAAAATGACACTGATGGGCGAAATGTTTTCGCTAAACTTTTACAGAACACAATCTGGAGTTTTTGTCGCAGCATGTAACTCGGTTGCCGGCCGGTGTGGCCGAGCGGTTCTAGGCTCGTCAGACCGGAACCGCGCGCTGCTACGGTCGCAGGTTCGAACACTGCCTCGAGCACGGATGTGTGTGATGTCCTTAGGTTTAAGTAGTTCTAAGTTCTAGGGGACTGATGATCTCAGATGTTGTTCCATCGTGCTCAGAGCCATTTCAATATTTATAACTCGGTTTTCAGGCTGTCGAGCCTCTTTCTTTCGTAGTAGGTTACGGAATGCTATTGTTAATATTTTGTGTAATTTGAAAATCATGTATTTCACTAATTTCTTTTGTATATCACTTGCAGTATAATGGGTCTCTTATTGCATCGAAATTTCCGTTTGTTGTAACCTACAATTTTTTGCGGTAGCTACAGGGCTGAAAACGCCAAAACCTAATTTTAGGAAACTTCCCTTGAGAGGCAGTTACACCTGATAGGCATGAAACATCACCTTCTGAAGAAAATAAAATTTTGACGTGGAAATTATGGCCACCTTTCTTGGCAGTGGTTGCACGCATCATCAAAATGCCTACTGCTACTACAGTGATTTTTCTTTTTTTGTTTTTTTTTTGTTTTGTTTTTGTAGGCATTGCCCAAAAGGAAAGAGGTCTTAAAACGGCGAACGCATGGGTAAATTCGACATCATCATAGGCTGCCAGTACGAGTTACATTATCGAAATTATTGCTTATCTCGGTTGAGCTGAACGCTGAAGTGCTGTTACGCGTTTGACAACATCTGCTGCAATAGTTCGCCGGCATTTTCTGTCATTTGCATTTACGCAGCATATCTGAAACGCCAGTCTGAAGCCGCGACTGCTCACAAAGCAGAAAGGACAGAAAGTGACGTGTTCATGGAAGCATATTGCATTGACCTATGAACTTACCTCCAGTTCAGACTTATTGAATGGAAGTGAGTAGTGTGGAGGTGATAACGTACCTTAGTAGAGTCACTCACTGGTGGACGGAATGGTGGACTGTGGACTGGTGTTCGGCTGAGTATAGAGAGATACCTTAGGTGTTATATTGAAACTTTGAAGGTTGTTCTCCTTTTCCTTTTCCTTTGTCTAATATGAGTTTTTATTCCTCCTTTAGTGGCGTTGTAAAATATCAATCCATACAAAATTTAACAAAAATATATAACGCAAGGTGAGTGAGCTTTTGCATTAATATAGAACAGAGGACTATTGACAACGAGGAGTCAACAAAGTGGACATAGAGATAAGAAAGATACGCGAAGATGTGTTTCATAGATTACAATGTTTGTCTTTATAATGTTTTTTAGTTTTATGTTTAGGTCTTTGTTCCTTATATGGACTCTTTTGTTTCAATATCAGCTTGTTCAGTCATTTTGTTAGCGCAATATAACGCCACTGTTATTACACTTTCACCTTCACCATGGGACAAGTTCTGTCACTCAAGCTTTGTAACGCCGTCTTCCTATCAGTTGATTTCTGATGCTGACGGCTCATACATGTGATACTATATTTTGTATGAAGGCTTTTATTTTTGGTACATCCATTCTACGATCATTTTTTTGTAACACCTAGCTCAAGTAATTCGTCGAGCAGAAATTACTTTTAAACTCCACGTATTACTTTTTCGGTAAAACCCGTCACAGTAGGTGAGAGCGCTAATGCGCTACTTCCTGGACTAGCGTAGGCGCGCCGGCACCGGTTCGAATCCACCCGGCGGACGGGCTGGTCCCCACGTTCCATCTCAGCTGCACGACTCGCAGCCATTTGAAAACGTTCGCACTATTCCATGGCTTACACTAGATGCAGACAGTTGGGGTAAACTAATTCCGTCCCGGGAGGTTCGCGGTGGTAGCAGGAAGGGCATCCGGCCACCCTCTGCAACTAACACTGCCAAATCAATAGTAACACGGCCGACCGCGCGTGCAACGGGACAAAGGCCACAAGAAAGAAAGAAAATTACTTTTTCGGTAAAGTATATTTTATTATCAGCGCTGCCCACATTTCCCGCCCACAAATCGATACTAAAGTGACTGTCACGTCTTGCTTGGAAAATAACCTAAGGATCTGCATCCACCCACACCTCTTTTGTGACATTTTACTATGCCACTCGTTATGTATCCCACCTAATCCATAAATGAAATGCGATGTGTGACCTGCGAATCTGCAATGTTGTGTTTTAGAATCCACTGACGAAATGTAACCTGGCATGGTGGTGTTGCGGCATGTGTGTTTCCAGGCGCTGTGCGTGGTATGGATAAAATAACTGCTCGTGCGAAATTGAGTACACAGAGATTGGTTTGTGCCTCCAGCAAAGCCAGTTCTTCACACACTTGTTTCAAGCTCGTCTTCTACTGTTCGCAACACTCTCTCCTCCCTGGGAGACGTGCAAAATGTGCGACATCTGCGGCATTTCAACCATGTTGTGGCTTCTCTGTTTACAGCAAGCCACCGGAACAACTTGCCGAATAGTTTTCTTTATATGTCATTACTTTTATGCAAGTCATAACTTGTTTTAGAAAAAGAAGACTCAAAGCCACACTTTATTTATTTAAAATTCACACTATTTAGATTTCATTTTCATCTGACTGTTTTCAGGGAAACTAATGTAACGGACATTCTTCCAGGAAGTTATTGTCAACATGGCGAGCAAGAAACCCCCGAATGCGCACCGTAGAAGAAGATCATTTGGCTGCAATGCTTGGACCATTTGCTTTTTGTACGCATTTGGCGTAGCCGCTTACGTAATGCTTTAAGGACGATCCTACAACAGCGTCTTCGAATTTTCTGTTATTTACACCTGATGATTTCATTCCGTTAAGAACGACGTGTTTTCTGTCTATTAGGAAGTCCTGTATCGAGTGATAAAACATACGCCGGATATTGTACACGCGTATTAATCCCGTGAAGGAAAGACAAGAATAGTAACACCCAAGTATTACTCCTGTGTACAGGCAGTCCTTAGTGTCTTGATCCATCCAGAGGAATTCAGTCTAAGCATACAGCACAGATTAGATCTCTGCTAAAAACTTTGTAGATATTCGCTCAGTATAGCTATGTAAGATTATATTTTCGCATCCCGTCGATATCTAAATCATCAAAGCCAAGAGGCTAACTCGACTGCACAAAGTAATGTACAGTAAAGTAGCGATCCAAAGATACACTGAAGCGCGAAAGAAAGTGGCGGTCAGCAATTCCTCTATAAGACAGTAAGTGTCTGGCGCAATTGTTAGAATGGTTACTACATCTACATCTACATTGATACTCCGCAAGCCACCCAACGGTGTGTGGCGGAGGGCACATTACGTGCCACTGTCATTACCTCCCTTTCCTGTTCCAGTCGCGTATGGTTCGCGGGAAAAACGACTGTCTGAAAGCCTCCGTGCGTGCTCTAATCTCTCTAATTTTACATTCGTGATCTCCTCGGGAGGTATAAGTAGGGGGAAGCAATATATTCGATACCTCATCCAGAAACGCACCCTTTCGAAACCTGGCGAGCAAGCTACACCGCGATGCAGAGCGCCTCTCTTGCAGAGTCTGCCACTTGAGTTTATTAAACATCTCCGTAACGCTATCACGGTTACCAAATAACCCTGTGACGAAACGCGCCGCTCTTGTTTGGATCTTCTCTATCTCCTCCGTCAACCCGATCTGGTACGGATCCCACACTGATGAGCAATACTCAAGTATAGGTCGAACGAGTGTTTTGTAAGCCACCTCCTTTAAACTTACTGCTACTACAATGGCAGGTTATCAAGATTTAAGTGAGGTTGAACGTGGTGTTATAGTCGGCGCGCGAGCGATGGGACACAGCATATCAGAGGTAGCAATGAAGTGGAGATTTTCCCGTACGACTATTTCTTGAGTGTACCGTAAATATCAGGAATCCAGTAAACATCAAATCTCCAACATCGCTGCGGCGAAAGAAGATCCTGCAAGAACGGAACCAACGACGACTGAAGAAAATCGTTCAACGTGACAGAAGTGCAAACATTCCGCAAATTTCTACAGATTTCAGTGCTGGGCCATCAGCAATGTCAGCGTGCGAAGCATTCAAAGAAATATCATCGATATGGGCTTTCGGACCTGAAGGCCCACTCGTGTACCATTGATGACCGCACGACACAAAGCTTTACTCCTCGCCCGGGACCATCAGCACAGACATTGGACTGTTGATGATTGGAAACATGTTGCCTGGTCCGACGAGTCTCGTTTCAAATTATATCGAACGGATGGACGTGTACGGGTATGGAGACAACCTCATGAATCCATGGAGCCTGCATGTCAGCAGAGGACTGTTCAAGCTGGTGGAGATTCTGTAATCAAATGCGGCGTGTGCGACGTGTGCGGTTGGAGTAATATGGGATCCCTGATACATGTAGATACGACTCTGACACGTACGTAAGCAACCTCTATGATCATCTGCATCCATTCATGTCCACTGCGCATTCCAACGGACTTGGGCAATTTCAGCAGGACAATGCGACACCCTACACGTCCAGAATTCCTACAGAGTGGCACCAGGAACACTCTACTGAATTTAAACACTTCCACTGGCCACCAAACTCCCCAGACATGAACATTATTGAGCATATCTGGGATGCCTTGCAACGAGCTGTTCAGAAGAGATCTCCACCTCCTCGTACTCTTACGGATATATGGTCAGTTCTGCAGGATTCATGGTATCAGTTCCGTCCAACACCATTTCAGATATTATTCGAGTCCATGCCACGTCGTGTTGTGGTACTCCTGCGTTCTCGCGGGGTCCTATACGATATTAGGCAGCTGTACCAGATTCTTTGGCTTTTCAGTGTAAGTCAAGATGTAGTGCCTGTTAGTGTTGACGTAATAGGTGTCTAAAGTACCATTATCAAATTTCTCTTTAAAACTTTTAAGGTAGGGACAGATCCTCACAGCAAAACATATAACCAAGGTCGCTGAAAAATCCACGAAAATTTTTGTTATGGGATTCAATTTTATTGTGTATAATTATCGCTTTTGAAATGTGGTGCTACAGTAAAGTTATTATTATCGGAGGGGTAGATCTAGTAAGTAATGAACGGATACTGAATCGAATAGGGAAAGAGGTAGGTTGACCCCTAGATAGATTACATTCCCTCATTCTAAAGGGCAAGAATTGTGGAGGGTGACCAAGGATAAACTTGTAATAAACAGATTCACTTGATTGTAGGTTACACTAGTTGTGCGAACACCAAGAGTGTTGCGCGAGATAGACCAACATGAAGGTGAAGGTAAACTTCTCTCCTTGCTCAATATAGCAACAATAACAATCCGTCAGAATGTCATTTTCTCAGTTTCATAAATTAAATAAGGGCTTTTTTAAAATTGTGTCTTTACTTCCCGTAGATCCCCTATGCCTTCTAGCTGCACTTCTTCTTATCCCGTAAGCCTTCTAGCTGCAATTCTTATTGCTTTTCTTACTTTTCTTGCTTTTTGCTGCATGCTTCGATTAGTATTGACAGTTAATATTTTGTGTAAGACGTATGTTTACGTTGTACATCTACATCTATATACATACTACGCCACCCACCATACGGTGCGTGGCGGAGGGTACCTCGTACCACAACTAGCATCTGGTCTCCTTGTTCCACTCCCAAACAGAACGAGGGAAAAATGACTGCCTGTATGCCTCTGTACGAGCCCTAATCTCTCTTATCTTATCTTTGTGGTCTTTCCGCGAAATGTTAGCTGGCGGCAGTAAAATTGTACTGCAGTCAGTCTCAAATGCTGGTTCTCTAAATTTCCTCAGTAGCGATTCACGAAAAGAACGCCTCCTTTCCTCCAGAGACTCCCACCCGAGTTCCTGAAGCATTTCCGTAACACTCGCGTGATGATCAAACGTACCAGTAACAAATCTAGCAGCCCGCCTCTGAATTGCTTCTATGTCCTCCCTCAATCCGACCTGATAGGGATCCCAAACGCTCGAGCAGTACTCAAGAATAGGTCGTATTAGTGTTTTATAAGCGGTCTCCTTTACAGATGAACCACATCTTCATAAATTCTACCAATGAACCGAAGACGACTATCCGCCTTCCCCACAACTGCAATGTCACACCCAAATATTTAATCGACGTGACTGTGTCAAGCGCTACACTACTAATGGAGTATACAATATCTATATTTAGAGTTAGCTGCCATTCTTTACACCAATCACAAATCCTGTCCAAGTCATCTTGTATCCGCCTACAGTCACTCAACGACGACACCTTCCCGTACACCACAGCATCATCAGCAAACAGCCGCACATTGCTATCCACCCAATCCAAAAGATCATTTATGTAGATAGAAAACAACAGCGGACCTACCACACTTCCCTGGGGCACTCCAGATGATACCCTCATCCCCGATGAACACTCACCATCGAGGACAACGTACTAGGTTCTATTACTTAAGAAGTCTTCGAGCCACTCACATATTTGGGAAAAAAATCCCATATGCTCGTACCTTAGTTAGGAGTCTGCAGTGGGGCACCGAGTCAAACGCTTTCCGGAAGTCAAGGAATATGGCATCCGTCTGATACCCTTCATCCATGGTTCGCAAGATATCATGTGAAAGGGCGAGTTGCGTTTCGCAGGAGCGATGCTTTCTAAAGCCGTGCTGATGCATGGACAGCAACTTCTCTGTCTCAAGGAAATTCATTATATTCGAACTGAGAATATGTTCGAGAATCCTGCAACAAACCGATGTTAAGGATATTGGCCTGTAATTTTGAGGATCCGTCCTTCTACCCTTCTTATATACAGGCGTCGCCTGCGCTTTTTTCCAGTCGCTCGGGACTTCACGTTGGGCAAGAGATTCGCGATAAATGCAAGCTAAGTAAGGAGCCAATGCAATAGAGTACTCTCTGTAAAACCGAATTGGAATCCCATCAGGACTTGGCGATTTCTTTATTTTTAACTCAGTCAGCTGCTTCACAACCCCAGGGATGTCTATCACTATGTCCTCCATACGGGAATCTGTACGAGACTCAAACGGAGGTATGTTTGTACGATCCTCCTGCGTGAAAGATTTCTCAAATGCTAAATTTAAAAATTCAGCTCTCGTTTTGCTGTCTTCTGTTTCCATGCCAGACTGATCAGTGAGTGACTGGATGGAAGCCTTCGACCCGCTTACCGATTTTACATAAGACCAGAATTTCCTTGGGTTTTCAGCAAGATCTTTTGCTAAGGTATGACGGTGGTAGTGGTTGTATGCTTCGCGCATCGCTTGTAAAACGCAAGGTGTCTGATTAGATCTGAAAGAGGAACTTCAGGTCAAGATAAAGGACTGCTAAAACAAATAACAAGTGATCGTAAATCGTAGGAGATAGTTGTTTCTGTCTGTAGTGTAAGGCATCGTTTCATAAAGTTATTGTCTCTCTCAAAGACGGTACAGGATCAGGTTTGCTGACAATTTTGCTGCTTTCGGAGAAAAGAGATGGGTTGAGCAACAAGAGATCGTGGCCGATGGCCGCTTATCTAGACACGTGTCGGCAGACGGCGTGGGACATCGATATCCTTAAGCTGTCCGTGCAGATTTAGCTCTATATCTGGATGCAACTGTCACTCTAGAAGTCCCATCTGTACGCTGCTGATTATCTGACTTGCGTCGGTTGTGAGCCATTCACGATAAGAGCTCATTTGCGAATGAAAGTACATCCAGTTATGTTCTTGTTTCCCCGTGTCAAGCCTTTGGCCAACATTGTTTTCGTTTTCGATTGTAATTAGCAGTATTACCTTCACAAGGCTTGTCTCTTCCAAGAACGTTCTGTGTAGAGCTATTTACAGTAAGTAAAAAAGTAATACTACCCAAAATTTGGAAAACAGTCAAGAAGGGTATAAGAAAAAAAGATATGTTAAGAAAATAATTGAGGGAGCACAAAAATCAGCTTGGGAGAAATTTGTAATCCAAATTGAGAATCGCATTCATGAAAGGCAGAATTGTGCGTACGAAATCTTAAGACACATCAACAAGAGTGAGAAGTACACAGTGATGTGGTAGAGAAGGATCGATGGGTTCAACAGTAGAAAGACCTAGGGTGCAGCGGCGAGAACAAGATCAGTCAGGAGAAGAAGAAGAAGAAGACGAAGAAGAAGACGGCGGACAACAAGACGTTGTTGCCCTGTTGCAATAGAAGAGCTTCAGAAAACTCTATGAGAAATGGAAAACAGGAAAGCAAATAGAACGGATAGAATGAATACAGAGCTATTAAAATAATGGGAGTTATGTTACAGAGAAGGATGTAACACGTACTCTACCAGTGTTAGCAGACAAGCGAAATACTTCAGTCACGGAAAACAGCGGGAGTACTTTCTTGTTCAAGAAAGGTGACCGGAAAGATTATAAAATCTATAAAAGTTAAGTCTCCTCAACTAAATCCATAAGTTATACGCAAGAATTATAAACAGTTGACTTAAAAATAAACTATTTTGGACGTTCTCATTACTGAAGAACATACTGGATTTAGAAAAGGAAGATCTGTCACAGACAATAAGTCATGGATAAACGACGAGAACGTGACGTACAAACACACATAGCATTACAAATATGGTTAAAGAATTTGACAATGTGAACAAATACAAAATTTGAACTGTAATAGAGAGCAACGAACACCCGAGAAAATTTGTAAAGATCGTATGAAGCCTATAGAGAGAATCAAAACTTAAAAAATGCAGGCGAAACTAGAACAGACGAAATTTTAATAAATAAAGGAACACGTGTAGGGTGCCCAATATCGCCCAATATTTATCTTATTTCTTCTCTTATTTTTTTATTTATCGTACTCCAGCTTCTTGGTAACGGTATTGTTTCGTTTGATATGAAATTACATGCGTGTGAGTTTCCTTGATAATCTGTTTTCTTCTTTGTTTCTATTATCAACACTAAATTAAGTTGAGGCATCCACAATAATATTTTTTCCTTACCTTCATTTCTTTTTACCAATCGCTCCAACATTTAGATGCCTACTTTTACGCTATACGCTTGTAGTTTACCTATGATATCTTTTTCGACCCTCAGTCGCGTCTTTCTTTACTGTGACAGAAAAGGAGCCATGGGTTTCTGATACTTTAAATTACACTGAACAACGTAACAAGTTATCTTTATACCTTCTGCCGTTAATACTGTTACAACAACGCATAAAATTACTACAATAAAAACTATGTAACTACTTCAATTATAAAAAGTCCATAGTATTACCCCACCATCTTGATTTTTCTTCAGCAATTACAACAACTACAGAAAATGTGTGTGTGTGTGTGTGTGTGTGTGTGTGTGTGTGAGTGTGTGTGTGCGTGTGTGTGTGTGTGTGTGTGACGTGTGTGTGTGTGAGGTACTAACCTTAAGAGGATAAGTAAATAGCAAATTGTCTTGATTATCTTGACGTCTTCTTTTTAATATTCTCTGATATCGACACACATACTCACACATAATTTACTGCCAAAGGGATCGAACACGTTAGTATTTGATATAAATCAGAAGTTTTCAGTTTTTTTTTCTTTTACCTATACCAAGAAAACCTTGCTTCTTTTCAAACTTGTTCATTGTAGGTCAACGGGAAGTCCCAGTAGGTTTTGATTAATGAGTTTTCGAGTCTCGAACTATGTAACATAAATGGCCGTATCTTTTGACAAAATTACAAATTACAAGCTTAAATTTTTTTCACTGTCAAGGGACCTTAAACCTTTCCACCTGTCACTTTTTTCAACTTGATACCTCTGTCCGTTTCTCAGAAGAAGGGGTCTTAACAGAACGACAGACAGACAGATGAACAACGAATGGCAAAGAAATGTTTCTTACATTATGTAATTATAAATTAAGGATTTTTGGATTTCTCGTTTACTTGTTGAATTAAATGATTCTAGGCCAACGGAGTCCTCCCCCGGTAACTGAGTGGTCAGCGCGACAGAATGACAGTACTGAGTGCCCGGGTTCGATTACCGGCTGGGTCGGAGATTTTCTCCGCCCAGGGACTGGGTGTTGTGTTGTCCTAATCAGTTATCATTTCATCCCCATCGACGCGCAAGTCGCCGAAGTGGCGTCAAATCGAAAGACTTGCACCCGGTGAACGGTCTACCTGACGGGAGGCCCTAGTCACACGACATTTACATTTAGGCCAACGGGAAGAACCCTAAAGGTTTTGATGAGGGAGTTTGTATCATATACGTGACATAAATGGCCTCTCTTTTGACTGCATTGACTTAGAAGCTTAATTTTTCCATCCCGCCAAGAGACCGTTGGGCTTAGTGCGTGACTTTCACTTCATGTTGATCCCTCTACCTGTTCCTGAGAAAAATGGGTGTTAACCGTCGAACACATAGACAAATGACAAAGTGATCCTATTAAGGTTCGGTTTTTCCCGCTTGAGGTACGGACCATAAAAAGAACGCGCCGTGAATATTTTCTCGAGGAATGGCGCGAAACACATCAGGTTATCAAGTCTCTCCCCTGCTCGACTATGGTGTGCGACGGTGTATTCCTAACATTCTTACGTTGTAGTGTTTCACTTTTGCTTAGGAATGGAACGTAGCTTCATCACTTCACACTAAACACGAATGGAAATTGTTGTCTACCATCTCCACATCCGAAACGATTTAAGAAACCCTATATATTGTTGCTTAT
Source organism: Schistocerca piceifrons (assembly GCF_021461385.2). Lineage (NCBI taxonomy): Eukaryota > Metazoa > Arthropoda > Insecta > Orthoptera > Acrididae > Schistocerca > Schistocerca piceifrons. Next base: position 192,679,710 of record NC_060138.1, read on the forward strand.
CACCATCATGAAGGACTTGTAGCGATTGTGTCCTGTATGGTTTAAGACACAAACTTCGCCATAAAACACACCAGACAGAGATATGAGGAATGACTAATTGTATGAAGGATAGCTAACTCTAGGCCGAGCCAGTTGCAACACTGACACCTGTACCGTTGAAGATATGAACTAGAATCTTACAACTGGCAAAAATATAACCGTTTACTTTCGATGGGCACTTCAAAATACCGCTATTCATGTAGCACGTACGTTAAAGTGAAATCGGATGAATGTTTGTGAAAGTCCCTATATTTCTACGTTGTTTGCACATGTTACAAACATTAAAGAGACTATCCTAAAGTTAACGCTCTTTGTGCCTTTTCCCATATTCATAGGAGTGGACCACAGACTTTTGATAACAGAACGATGACTAGAATACCTTATTTTCAAACTCTGAAGACACTGTTTTTTTCCACAATTTCCGGAACACTGCAGTGAGTATGATGTTCCGTCATGATCACCGCGACCGAGCGCTACCAATCTAATACTCCAGTATATCCAGGCTTCTGGGAAACATTTATTATTTTCAATATTTCCAGTGATAAAAGAAATTATTGCTGTAGATGAAGAAATGTGTACGTACGTAATGGATACTGGGTGTGTCTATTGTCACTGAAAGAACTATCACACATTTAAAATTGCCGCAGACAGCTAATATAAGATCAAGAGCCACGGAATTCATCAGTGACAAGAGATGTGGAACATATAGCAACCTCAAATTCCTGCTTGGAACTCGTTTACGACGACTCATTTGGACTGATAAACTATATACAACACCATTCGACTCCGCTTTAGCCATGACTCTTTTTCCCTACATCTATAAAGAATATTACGATTTACGGTTGAGTGTGATTATTAGTCATACGCTGATCCAACCACATCTTTTTCCTCATCCCAAATTTGACTATGAATGATTGCAATTATTGAAGCTCCTGATAAATATGGGATAACATCATTTCTTCAATTTTGTTTACTTAAAACGTTCGGGACTATAAACTGATTGTTAGTTTCGTTAAGAGTATAGCGTGAAATCTGTGGTTTGTGATAGTATTCATATTTCCATTTCTCTGTATTGTTTATGATTAACAAATAGCGTAAATATGACACGGTAGCTCACGAGCGGCTTGTAATCAAATTGCGTGCGTTTGGAATATCGTCTCGGCTATGCGACTGGATGTGATTTCCTGACAGAGAGGTCACAGCTCGTAGTAACTGACAGAAAGTCATCGAGTAGAACAGAAGGTAGTGTTATAGACCCTCTCCTGTTCCTTATCAATATGAACGATGTAGGATACAGTGTGAGCAGCCGTACTAGGTTTTTTTTTCAGATGATGCTGTCTTTTATCGTTTAGTGAAGTCAGCAGAAGATCAAAACCAGTAGTAAAATGGTTTAGACAGATGATAATTGACCCTAAATAACGAAAAGTGTGAGGTCAGCCACATGAGTGCTAAAAGGAATCGGTTATATTTGTGGTACACGATAAATCAATCAAATCTAAAGGCTGTAAATTCAGCTAAAGACCTAGAAATTACAATGACGAACGACGTAAACTGGAAATAACCCATGGAAAATGTTTTGGGGGAAGGTGGGCCAAAACTACGTTTTATTGGCAGAGCACTTAGAATATACGAAAGACCTACTATACAGCATGCCTGTACTACACTTATCCGTCCTCTTTTGGAGCCCTGCTGCGTGGTCTGGTATCCTCTCCAGATAGGATTGACTTAGTGCATCGAGAAAGTTCAGAGAAGGTCAGAACGTTTGGTATTATCGAGAAATAGGTGGGAGAATGTCACTGACATGGTATAGGATATGGGGTGCACATCATTAGACCAAAGGCGTTTCTCGTTGTGGCAGGATTCTGTCACAAAATTTTTTCTCTGAATGCGAAAATATTTTGTTGACGCTGATCTACATAGGGAGAACGATCATCATAATAAAATAAGGGAAATTAGAGCTCGCACGGAAAGATATGAGTGTTCCTTTCTTCCGCTCGCTCTTTGGAACAATAGAGAATTGTGTGATGGTTGTTCGATGAACCCTCTTCTAGGCACTTAAGTGTAATTTGCGTAGTAGCCAAGCAAATGTACAGTTAAGTATACGATATAAACATGTAATTTAGATGGATAAATAGAGTGCAAAATCAGCAGGAAATAAATAAATAAACAGGTGAAGATCGAAATTCAACGTGTGCAGAGGGCGTCCAGGTGAAGCTTATGGCCCCATTTCGGACATTGAGAAAGGTCGAATCATTGGAACAAGGTACGTGATAGCATCAAACAAGTTGGCTGTTGTGCAATGAGTGCAGAGCGAGTAGTGACGTCATAGCCTCTGGACAATGGTGTGGCAGAAAGAGTAGGCACAGAAGGGAAGTACCGCGACAAGATCGTGGGGTTACTCAACCAGCTGTGGCGAATAGACAGATGACAGCAGCTGATATCCGAACAGAGGCTACAGACAAAACGTCACCGTGAAGAGACTGGAAGGTGGGTTGAGATCACGAATTGCTGTGCTTTATTTACCACTGACAGGACAAAACGGACAACATCCAAACCCACCAAAAATAAACGCAAAATATATCTATTTAAAGAAGTAGACGAAGATTCGCTTGACAGCTCCGTAAGAGACAGTCTCCACCCGTTTTTAACCTATGTAACCGTAGACAAGGGGTGGTTTGAATTCAATGTAATAGTATCGACAGCATTTGATATATACCAAATAAATAGAAAACTTTTGCAGAAGCAACGAAAAAAGCACTCCAAATTTAAAAGAACACGGAAGCCCCTAGGTCAGCGAAGTTTTACAGAAGCTCGAAACGTAGCGCGATCTGTATTGCGAGATGTTTTTACTAGCGCAAACAACGAAAATCTGTTGTGAAATCTGGCAGAAATCCCAAAGAGATTCTGACTGTATTTAAAGTACACCAGTGAAAGACGCAGTCAATACTTTGACTGCGCAATGACAGTGGTGAAGATACTGATGACAGTGCCACTAAAGCTGAATTAATAAACACGGTTTCCCGAAATTCAGTCACCCAAGAACACGAAATAAATATTTCAGAATTCCAATCAAGGACAACTGCCACCATGAGTGGCTTAGAAGCAGTTACCCTTAGTTTAGCAAAGCAGCTGAAACCACTCAATAAAGAGAGATCCTCCTGTCCAGATTGTACAGCAACTAGAGTCCTTTCAGGAATGCTGATGTAGTAGCTATACTTCGCAACCGCGTACATTCGTTCGCTCCTCGGAAGATCCGTACCTAAAGATTGGGAAGTTGCACAAGTCGCACCAGACCTCAAGAAAGGAAATGGAACTAATCCGCTGAATTACAGATCCATATAAGTAACGTCAATTTGTGGTAGGATTGTTGTTGTTGTTGTTGTTGTTCTTGTTGTGGTCTTCAGACCTGAGACTGGTTTGATGGAGCTCTCCATGCTACTCCATCCTGTGCAAGCTTCTTCATCTCCCAGTACCTAATGCAGCCTACATCCTTCTGAATCTGCTTAGTGTATTAATCTCTTGGTCTCCCTCTACGATTGTTACCCTCCACGCTGCCCTCTAATACTAAACTGGTGATCACTAGATGCCTCAGAACGTGTCCTACCAACCGATCCCTTCTTCTAGTCAAGTTGTGCCACAAACTCCTCTTCTCCCCAATTCTATTCAATACCTCCTCATTAGTTATGTGATCTACCCATCTAATCCTCAGCAGTCTCCCGTAGCACCACATTTCGAAAGCTTCCAGTCTCTTCTTGTCCATGTTTCATTTCCGTAAACGGCTACAATCCATACAAATACTTTCAGAAACGACTTCGTGACACTTAAATCTATACTCGATGTTAACAAATATCTCTTCTTCAGAAACGCTTTCCTTGCTATTGCCAGTCTACATTTTATATCCTCTCTACTTCGACCATCATCAGTTATTTTGCTCCCCAAATAGCAAAACTCCTTTACTACTTTGTGTGTGTCATTTCCTAATCTAATTCCCTCACCATCACCCGAGTTAACTCGACTACATTCCATTATCCTCGTTTTGCTTTTGTTGATGTTCATCTTATATCCTCCTTTCAGGACACTAACTATTTCGTTCAACTACTCTTCCAAGTCCTTTGCTGTGTCTGACAGAATTACAGTGTCATCGGCGAACCTTAAAGTTTTTATTTCTTCACCATGGATTTTAATAACCGAATTTATCTTTTGTTTCCTTTACTTGTTGCTCAATATACAGATTGAATAACAACGGGGAGAAGCTACAACCCTGTCTCACTCCCTTCCCTAACACTATTTCCCTTTCTTGTCCCTCGACTCTTATAACTGCCATCTGGTTTCTGTACAAATTGTAAATAGCCTTTCGCTCCCTGTATTTTACCCCCGCTACCTTCAGAATTTGAAAGAGAGTATTCCAGTCAACATTGTCAAAAGATTTCTCTAAGTCTACAAATGCCAGAAACGTAGGTTTGCCTTTTCGTAATCTAGCTTCTAAGATAAGCCGTAGGGTCAGTATTGCCTCACGTGTTCAAACATTTCTGCGGAATCCAAACTGATCTTCCCCGACGTCGGCTTCAACCAGTTTTTCCATTCGTCTGTAAAGAATTCGCGTTAGTATTTTGCTTCCGTGAGTTATTAAACTGATAGTTCGGTAATTTTCACATCTCTCAACACCTGCTTCCTTTGAGATTGGAGTTATTGTATTCCTATTGAAGTCTGAGGGTATTTCGCCTGTCGCATACATTTTGCTCATCAGATGGTAGAGTTTTGTCAGGACTGGCTCTCCCAAGGCTGTCAGTAGTTCTAATGGAATGTTGTCTACTCCCGGGGCCTTGTTTCGACTTAGGTCTTTCAGTGTTCTGTCAAACTCTTCACGCAGTATCATATCTCCCATTTCATCTTCATCCACATCCTCTTCCACTTCCATAATATTGCCCCCAAGTACAACGCCCTTGTATAGACCCTCTATATACTACTTCCACCTTTCTGCTTTCCCTTCTGTAGTGTTGGCAGATTAGCCAACACTGTGTTGAGAGAGGAGTCCGAAATGCACGCGTTAAACTCACGCAGGCTGGCGCGAGGTCTGGAACAGGACAATGTCTTGAGAATTGCAATAAAGTACGAAAATCTTATAATACTTAACTTTAATCCATAATTGTAGAACATCGCTCTTGATGATACATGCTTCACATAATAAATATCAATTGAATACGGCGCCTTGCTAGGTCGTAGCAGCTGAAGGCTAAGCTAACTATCGTCTCGGCAAATGAGAGCGTATTTGTCAGTGCAGCGTCGCTAGCAAAGTCGGCTGTACAACTGGGGCGAGTGCCAGTACGTCTCTCGAGACCTGCCGTGTGGTGGCGCTCGGTCTGCTATCACTGACAGTGGCGACACGCGGGTCCGACATGTACTAATGGACCGCGGCCGATTTAAAGGCTACCACCTAGCAAGTGTGGTGTCTGGCGGTGACATCACACCTTCTTTGCTTAGAACTGGGTTTCCATCTGAGCTCTTGATATTCATACAGGTGGTTCTCTTTTCTCCAAAGGTCTCTTTAATTTTCCTATAGGCAGTATCTAACCCCTAGTGAGATAAGCCTCTACATCCTTACATTTGTCCTCTAGCCATCCCTGCTTAGCCATTTGGCACTTTCTGTCGATCTCATTTTTTTTTCGTATTCCTTTTTGCCTGCTTCATTTACTGCGTTTTTATATTTTCCCCTTTCATCAATTAAATTCAATATTTCTTCTGTTACCAAAGGATTTCTACTAGCCTCATCCTTTTACCTACTTGATCCTCTGCTGCCTTCACTACTTTATCCCTCAAAGCTACCCATTCTTCTTCTACTGTATTTCTTTCCCCCCATTCTTGTCAGTTGTTCGCTTATGCTCTCCCTGAAACTCTGTACAACCTCTTGTTTAGTCAGTTTATCCAGGTCTCATCTCCTTAAATTGCCACCTTTTTGCAGTTTCTTCAATTTTAATCTACAGTTCATAACCAATAGACTGTGGTCAGAGTCCACATCTGCTCCTGGAAATGTCTTACAATTTAATGGTTCAAATGGCTCTGAGCACTATGGGACTTAACATCTGTGGTCATCAGTCCCCTAGAACTTATAACTACTTAAACCTAACCAACTTAAGGACATCACACACATCCATGCCCGAGGCAGGATTCGAACCTGCGACCGTAGCGGTCACGCGGTTCCAGACTGAAGCGCCTAGAACCGCACGGCCACAACGGCCGGCTCTTACAATTTAAAACCTGGTTCCTAAATCTCTGTCTTACCATTATATAATCTGTCTTAAACCTGTCAGTATTTCCAGGCTTCTTTTATAAGTCTTGAACCAAGTATTAGCTATGATTATGCCCTGTGCAAAATTCTACCATGCGGCTTCGTCTTTCATTTCTTACCCCCAATCCATATTCACCTACTACGTCACCCATGACTATTAAATTTTAGTCTCCCTCCACTATCTGAATAATTTCTTTTAGCTCATCATACATTTCTTCAATTTCTTCTTCATCTGCAGAACTAGTTGGCATATAAACTTGTAGTAGTGTAGTAGGCGTGGGCTTCGTGTCTATCTTGGCCACAATAATGCGTTCACTATGCTGTTTGTAGTAGCTTACCCACACTATTTTTTTATTCATTATTACACCTACTCCTGCATTACCCCTATTTGATTTTGTATTTATAAACCTCTATTCACCTGACCAAAAGTCTTGTTCCTCCTGCCACCGAACTTCGGTAATTCCCACTATAGCTAAGTTTAACCTATCCATTTCCCTTTTCAAATTTTCTAACCTACCTGCCCCATTATGGGATCTGACATTCCATGCTCCGATCCGTAGAACGCCAGTTTTCTTTCTCCTGATAATGACGTCCTCTTGAGTAGTCCCCGCCCGGAGATCCGAATGGGGGACTATTTTACCTCCGGAATATTTTACCCAAGAGGACGCCATCATCATTTAACCATAGAGAAAAGCTACATGTCATCGGGAAAAATTATGGCCGTAGTTTCCCCTAGCTTTCAGCCGTTCGCAGTACCAGCACAGCAAGGCCGTTTTGGTTAGTGTTACAAGGCCAGATCAGTCAATCATCCAGATTGTTGCCCCTGCAACTACTGAAAAGGCTGCTGCCACCTCTTCAGCAACCACACGTTTGCCTGGCATCTCAACAGATACCCCTCCGTTGTGGTTGCACCTGTACTGCTATCTGTATCGCTGAGGCACGCAAGCCTCCTCTCCAACTGGAAGGTCTATGGTTCATGGGGATTATGGAACATATATTGTGTTCGGGCATTACTAAGTACCTCGAAGAAAACAATATATTGACAATAGCCAACACGGATTTAGAAAATACCCTTCTATTGAATCTAAACTAGCTTCCTATTCTCACGAAATAGTGACAGCGGATGTAAATTTAATGTCATGTTTTTAGATTTCCAGAAGGCTTTTGACGCCGTTCCTCGCAAGAGGCTTCTAATCAAAGTGCGTGCCTAACAAGTATCGTTTCAGTTATGTGACTGGATTCGTGGGCTCCTGTGAGAAAGGTCATAGTTCACAGTAACTGGCGGAATGTCATAGAGCAAAACAGAAGTAATATCTGGCATTCTCCAAGGATATTTTTAGGCATCTTGCTGTTCCTGATCTACATAAACAAAAGGAGACAATCTGAGCTGTCCTCTTAGATTGTTTGCAGATGATACTGTCATTTACCGTTTTGTTGTCATCAGTTAACCAAAATGCAAAGCGATTGAGCCTAGATCTCTGTATGGTGCGTGTACTAATACTTCTATTAATTCTAGAATCAGCACTAGCCATAATCCAAGCTTATGTTGTTTCGATTTTAATAACTTTATATTATAGAGAAGTATACTTAACTAAGTGCAGTTGATTATAAATAATAAAGATTTGAAATCATCCGTATGAGTACCGAAAGAAATCAGATAAATTTCGGATACACGATAAATCAATAAATCTAAAGGCTGTAAATTCAACTAAATACTTAGGCATTACAATTACGAATAACTTCAGTTGGAACGATAACATACATAATGTTGTGCATAAGGCAAACCAAACACTGCGATTACCAGCAGAACACTTAGAAAATGCTGCTGGTGTATTAAGGAGACTGCTTTCACAACGCTTGTCCGCCCTCTTCTGCTGTGCGGTGTGGGGTCTGTATCAGATAGGTTTGACGGAGGACATAGAAAAAGTTCAATGAAAGGCAGCTCGTTTCGTATTATCCTGAAACAGGAGAGGGAGTGCCACGGATATGATACACGAATTGGGGTGGCAATCATTAAATCAAAGGCGTTTTTCGTTGCGTAGGATCTTCACATGAGAATAAATCACTAACTTTCTCCTCAGAGTGCGAAAACATTTGGTAGGCGACCAGCTACTTAGGGAGGAATGATCAACATAAAAAAATAAGAGAAACCAGGCCTCACACAGGGATATTTAAGTGTTCGTTTTTCCCGCGTGCTGTTCGGCAGTGGAACGGTAGGGAAATTGCTTGAAGATGATTTGATGAACACTTCGCCAGGCACTTAATTCTGAATTGATGAGTAATCATGTAGGTGTAGGTACATGTAGAAGACTTAGCTGGTTCACAGTCAGAGTCCACTTGGACAATGGATGGCAGTATGCGGTGTTCTGCGATGAGTCTAATGTTGTGTTTGTGATAGATTGATGCCGTTTCCGTTGATCATCTGGTGAAACGTCGCAGGAAGTAGCGATAGAGGAGACACATAAGCTATGTGATCAAAAGTATCCGCACACCTGCCTGAAAATGACTTACAAATTCGTAGCGCCTTCCATCGTTAATGCTGGAATTCAGTATAGTGTTGGCCCACACTTATCCTTCGTGACAGCTTCCATTCTCGCAGGCATACGTTCAGTCGGGTGCTGGAAGGTTTCTTGGGAATGTCGCCCATTCTTCACCTAGTGCTGCACTGAGGAGAGGTATCAATGTCGGTCGGTGAGGCCTGTCATTAAATCGCCGTTCCAAAACATCCCAAAGGTGGTCTGTAAGATTCAGATCAGGACTCTGTTCAGGCCAGTCCATTACAGGAATGTTATTGTCGTGTAACCATTCCGCAACAGGCCGTGCATTATGAGCAGGTGCTCGATTTTGTTCAAAGATGCAATCCCTATCCCCGAATTGCTCTTCAACGGTGGGATGCAAGAAGGTGGTTAAAACATCAGTGCAGGCCTGTACTATGATAGTGCCAAGTAAAACAACAAGAGGTGCAAGCCCCCTCCATGAAAAACACGACTACAATACCACCACGTCCGAATTTTACTGTTAGCACTACACACGCTGGCAGATGACGTTCACCGTACATTCGCCATATGCACACCCTGCCATCGGATCGCCACATTGTGTATCCTGAGTCTTCACTCCAACGTTTTTACGCTGTTCAGTCGTCCAGTGTTTGTGCTCCTTACACCAAGCGAGGCTACGTTTGGCATTTGCCGGCGTGATGTGTCGCTTATGAGTAGCCGCTCGACCATGAAATCCAAGTTTTCTCCCCTTTACGCCTAAATGTCATAGTACTTGCAGTGGATCCTGATGCAGTTTGGTGATGGTCTGGACAGATGTCTGCCTATTACGCATTACGGCCCTCTTCAGCTGTCGGCGGTCTCTGTCAGTCAACAGAGAAGGTCGACCTGTACGCTTTAGTGCTGTACGTGTTCCTTCACGTTTCCACTACACTATCGCATCAGAAAGAGTGGACCTAGGGAGTGTGGAAATCTCGCGTAAGGACGTATGACACAAGCGACATCCAGTCACCTGACCACGTTGGAAATCCGCGAGTCCCGCGGAGCGCCCCATTCTGCTCTCTCACGATGTCTAATTGCTATTGAGGTGGCTGATATGGATTACCTGGCTGTAGGTGGCAGCACAATGCACCTTATATGAAAAACGTGTGTTTTTGGGAGTGTCCGGATGCTTTTGATCACATAGTGTACCTCTTCTGGAATCTTGACGTGGAGGCTACACGATGTGACAACGGTACTGATCAGGTAACTGCTTAGGGAAGGCTGAATACTCACACGCTATTACCAAATCCTTCATAAACAGGCCACCAGATGTCATATTATAGCACGATAATAAAAGGCAACACACAGCATTTCACACTACAGACGCATTGAAGGAAGTGCTTGACTGGTCTCCCCGATACAACGATTTGCATCCACAAAGGGATGTGATTGGAAGACGTAGCTACAGTAATTTCTCAAAAATATGCAGATATCCCCATGTAATGAGGAACTGATTATTAAATGTCAGGATAGGTGGACCCGCAGGTGTAATCGGAGGCCGGTAGAATTTCATTGTCAGTAGAGGTGCAGTAACAGCAGTATGGGTAGGTTAGCAGAGCAGCAAAAGGAACGAGGAGAGATATGGAAATTATTTATTTGCCACTGAACTTCGACGTCATAACAATAATCCAGCCGAGTAATATTTACTTGTAAAGTGCAGTTATCACTAACAGTTCGCGTTCACATTCAGAAGCAAGAATTAAAGACAGTGTATACAAGTGATTTCTTTTACTAGCTATTTTCACAACACTTGATTACAAAGTACTTGAGCACTCAAGTATAAAGTTTCGTTACGATTAATTTTGGAAATTTCTGATAAGGACTATGGGATCAAACTGCTGAGGCATCGGTCCCTAAGCTTACGAACGACTTAATCTAACTTAAACTAACTTATGCTCAGGACAACATACATACACACACACACACATACACACACACACACACACACACACACCAATGCCCAAGGGAGGACTCGAACCTCCGACTGGGTGAGCTGCGCGAACCGTGACAAGACGCCCCAGACCCCACGGCTACCCCTCGCGGCCGTTACGAGTGGTCTGTCTCAACCACTGCAGCAAATTATTCTGTTTGGTAACTGCATTACATTATCTGTTAAAGTAACTGCATTGATTGGTTACTGAATAGCATTTTAATATGCATGTATGATGTTCTGAATGATTATTGCAGTTATTACGTTACTAAATAATTATTTCACTCTGCGATGCAATATAATTCGTCGTTACGTGCTCCATGTCGACCTTCCATGTGTTTTGTTTCATTTTAATTACAAATTGTTAGTTCGTGAATACAAAAGTGCTATATTATTACCTCACACACTTAAAGTTCGCTGTAACAAGGCGTTCGGTGGTCCGGCGTCTTCAGGGTCATATTTTTATATAATTAACATATTTAATAGTAAAGCACGAAATTGAGAAAGGCAACAATTTCCTCGATATAATATTCTTAGGCTGTTTCCTCCCTCGGCACAACGAACTCAATGATGTATTCGTGCCTCAAGTCATGGCTCATACAGAGATTGGTGATGGACACCAATACCGAAAGGAATGTAAGTTCAGTCAATTAATACGAGGTATATGACCATCGTTATAAAGTTTGGTAAAGGTAGCACTGGTGCTCTATGGCGTAACACTTTACACTTCCGTCAGTGTATGCCTCACGTAATAACTGAAGCGACAGGTAGAGATTAGGGTACGTACAATGATATAAGGGGCATTCACTTTTCCTGCACTCCAGTTGCAAGTGATTAAAAAAGTCGAGTGACGTAATGGAATAAAGTGCTCTCTGTCCTCCCTTGGAGAGTATGTGCGTGGGTGGTAAACAAGCGTCACGAATAAAGACTGAGCACTACTCTGACCGCCTTGGTTGAGTCGCTAACTCGGGCTTTCCACCCCTTAAGGGAACACAAAAAAAAACTTACAAATTTTATTTGCGGCGCGCACATTTATTGGATGATGATGGGCGGAGCGCATGAATAATGCAGTAGATGCTGCTGCTGCCGCTGTACTTTGGTGGAGCGACTTAGCCAGTCGTCAGGAGCTTTCACGGCGTATCTTCAGCGCTGGCGCGCTATATTACTGAGAAAACACGGACGCCGTCCTCCTCCCGCGGCGATGCGACTTCCCCCGCATGCTAAATATTTCTCGTCTGTGAACACCGTAATCGGATTAGGAGCTTGTTTTTGGAGTTTCCTTGATGGCCGCTTAATCCGGTCCTCTTTTCAGACTCTCGAAGCCAGTTATATGCCTCGACGCGCTTCTTTCCCCCAGGCTGTTCTGACTTGAGTACAACGTGTCGAAACGGAATCACATATGGGAAGGTGTGGCAGTATTGGGTACTGAGGCCGAAATGAGTAACGGTGTTTTTTTGGCTTGTACGTGCTGCCATCTCTCCCACATTGTTAGAACTATGTGGAGAGGTCGAGGTGAAGTGTCTTACAATGAATCAGCGCCATTACATGTTGTGTTCTTGATTGTTATGCTTCGATGCTTTTTTTCTATACGTTTCCTCAAAATTCAGGTCTTAATACCTCGGAATTAAGTAAATATATGTTTATTATAGTTAAACACTTAATACTCTGTCGATTTTATCATCAACTTCATTTTTACGTAGTTTAAATATTAATTTCATGGTGGTCACTGAATGTTTTCAGATCTTAATGTTTTTTTCATTCGCTTGACTGCAGAGCGGAAAATTCTACCGCTGGCAGCCCTCCCCCACCCTCAACAATAACAGTAAAGGGAAAAGAAGAGAATGTTATATAATTTGTAAGTGTGGTCTTGTGGCAGAATGGGGTAGGGCAGATTGGAGTACATTGGCCATAGGGGCACGACTGCTAATTGGTATTATTTCTTAAACTGCCGTCAGAATACGGCACCAACCAACGGAGTTGGTAGTAACAATATCGCTGTGTTTCCACAAACACAGCCGGGCAGTCAGATTGTCGAGCGAGAAAGGGGGCATACTTTATGATCTCTTGTTGGTGAAAGTAAATTTTGTTTGTTCAAGATATATCTTTGTGTACTCCAAGAAAACGGTCTTACTAAACAAGCTAAGTACAAGTCCCTAGATTAGCGATTATTGTGACACTGTATACGGCGATAAATGTTTAAAACGTTTTCGTAAGCGAATTAAAATAATGCCAATTTGGCGATTGGGTCTAATGACCCATTTAAGAAGGGGCACTTCGGCCAACCTTGACTGCTCTCTTTCTGTAAGTAATGCTCTTACAAACTTCATATAGTCCGACATAGTCAAAGTCTAGATCATATCCAAAGCAATTTTTACGTAAGAAAATAGTGTCCAACAGTGATTTTCAACCGGTAACGAATATGCGAAATCTTATTATTTCTCTTTTCGAGGTTTTTATTTTTATCGATGTCTTCGTACTTAGCAGGACCAATCCTAATGCTGTTGATTGTAGTTTAGCTGTTGTAGGTGACCCTTCAACAGCAAAAGAACGCCATGTAAACCTCTGCTGCCAGTAACAACGCCTGTTAAACATCACAGTACCCAACCAACTGTGCGTTCCAACGGTCGAAGAAGTCAAGCCATTTGAGGAATCGCAACAAAGAAAAAGACAGAAAACAAACGAGATAGAACTTCAGCAATACTGACATACAGTCCAGTGAAATATGAGTTACAATGCGAACAACAAGGCTCCACAGACGGAAAAGAAAGATGAGAATGCTTTGTGTCTGAAATCATTTTCTCACAGCAATGCAGGAGATGTATGGATTCTACGTACAAGTTGTAAGCGGTGGGCATGTCTGTCACGTGTTGAAATTGACATGAAAATGAACTTTATTATAAGAATTTGAACTGCGAAAATCCTATCGATCACTCAGGGAAAGACTGATAAAAATTCTGGACATACTTTTCTTCACACTGTTATTACAGAAACGATAACAGGGTTAATATTGCAATTTTTGTCATAGAGGTGTATGAATTAACATTAAAATTGACTGTTAGTATTAAAAAAGATATATTTTCAATCAAACAACTAATGTCGTTACTAAATTAAATGACAATATCAAATGGATCAAACTGCCTCAACTGCAGGGCCAACGTACCCCATGAGTGGGGTAGGTTAGCCCAGGTAATGTTACTGTACGAAATATTTTTTATGATTAGTCAAACAGCGAGAAGCTTAATTATTATGTTGTAAAGATGCTGAAACAATGTCCCAGTGCTTCCTTCTTGTAAGTCAATGGAAACATTTAAAATAGAAGCTGGAGAAAATCAAGAAAAAAAAAGTAGGTCAACTTGCTCAGGTATCCCCTACTCTCCATTCCGTCTCATTAATACCTCGTCGTTCTGCCCCACTGTGCGGCTGGTCCCGGCGGAGGCTAGAGTCTTCCCTAGGGCATGGGTGTGTGTGTTTGTCCTTAGGATAACTTAGGTTAAGTAGTGTGTAAGCTTAGGGACTCATGACCTTAGCAATTAAGTCCCATTAGATTTCACACACATTTGAACGTTCTGCCCCATGTAAATTGTTCCTGCGGTTTTTAGATTTTGTACACAAAAGATATTTTTTGCTTTATGTACAAAAGAAAAGCTAACAGCCGAAGTTGGTCTATTATATCGATACAAGCGTCTGTAGAAGCTGTAACAACTAGAAGAATGGGTTGGAAGAAAGCAGCAACTGAGTTTAGCGTCCCTCAAACGACGTTAGAGCTTCATATGAAGCAAAAAATGATAACGTAATCGTCCTGAAACAGCAATAGATCGGTTTAATTGTGTCTTTACTGTACAACAGAAGGTCGAAACAGTCAGGTGTTTGACTAAACTGGAAGCTCAACTATTTGGATTAACAACTAATGAAGTTAGAGAATTAGCCCATCAACCGGCTAATCGTGACGATATGCCTGATCCATGTAGCAACGATAGAAAGACAGGAGTAGAGTGGACAAAAGTATTTTTGAGGCAGTGTGAAGCATTGAGTTTACAGAAGTCATAAGCTACTACAGCGGTTCAGAGTATGGGCTTTGCTTAACAAGCAGTTGACCTATTCTTTGACTTACTCGATAGTGTTGTCGATGAATATAAGAATACTTGCTCTGACAGGATGTAGGCAAGTAGGAACGCTCGCCTCTGCTCAAAGAGGTGACACGCTGACGGTGAAGATCTGCCTTTCCCCATCTGGTGTGTGCGTCCCACCAGTGTGAACGTTCCCAAGGAAACGGATGAGGTAGCAGTTGCAGACTGGTCTCCCAGCTGGTGCAATATCAGAGGTTCATGGTAGAAGCTGGATGCCAACACCACACTCCTTGTTAAGTAGTGATGTCTGCAGAACGTAGCTTTTAGGTTTCCAGTCCAGAGAGCATATTATTACCAATTCCAAGGGCAGCACAAAATATAAAACGCTTCTCAAAAACTGGCTAGGTGCGAGTAGGATTCACAATCCGATGGTTCCATGGACGCTTAATAATATATGTAGACAGTTAATCGATTCCGATAGTCGAGAATCTCTACGTTTTTTGCCCGTTATTGACTTTGATACTGACAAGGTATCGGTTCCAGAAATTAAAACATTCCAGAATGTTTTAATTTTATGTTTGATGTCGGATAACAAACGATAAAAGTAATATATTTTGTGCGATAAAATTTTAAAAAATCTAAAATTTTACGATTATTTTCTTTAACTGAACTGTGAAACCTTGCTTCTTGCAAATTTTGTGATTCTAGTTTAAGAGTTAGTATCCTACACATTTTGGTGAGTGAGTTTGCGAGTATCAAAATATGTGACATAAGAGGCCGTATCTTTCCACTGCATTAACATATATATTTTCACTGCATCAACATGAAGGCTTACATTTGCTACACCTGCATGGGGCTATCGACTTTAGTATCTGACATAAATTTCAACTTGATATGTGTACTTGTTCCTGAGAGAAAGAGGTCTTAACAGACGGACAGTTTAATGACAAATGACAGAAATTCTTTTTCTTGTGAGATAATTACAAATTAACTTTAAGCAATTGCTTAACGCCAGGAGTGGTGGAACTTTAACTGTCGCAGGAAGTTGAAACAAAATCGTAAACAGATCAGAAATGTTAGGGCTCCGTATGACTGTTTTAATGGAACAGTTGTAGTCATCGGGGACTTTTATGTTAGGCTGCTATTATAATCAGTTCACTCGCGAAAAATTATCAGAACTGACATTATTATGGAACTTCACCATAAGTGAACTGTTTGCTGGAATTTTGTACGTCCATCCTTTTAGCAGGAGGTCTCTGGGACGACGGCCTTTTACTATCGTGACAAAAATTAAAAACACCTACAGCCGTCCTTACGATTTTAATTTATTTTGTCGCTACCTGTTTCAACGCTTCAGTGCGTCAAATTCAGGGTGTCTTTCATGTGGTACAGGTTGGTAAAATCCCCATGCATAACTCATCAGTTGCCAGCATAACTGGATACGCAGATAATGTGTCAGCACTCCAACCATCAACTGCCAGTTGGCAACTGTTAGGTTATGCATCTTGATCTTACCTACTTGTTTCGCATCAAAGACAGCCTGAAGACGACGCAGTGAAGCGTTGAAACTGGTAGCGACAAAATAAATTAAAATCATATGGACGGCTGTAGGTATTTTTATTTTTTGTCACAATGGCTGAAACTGTCTGTCTCACAAGGGAACCTCCCCATCACACTCCCCTCAGATTTAGTTATAAGTTGGCACAGTGGATAGGCCTTGAAAAACTGAACACAGATCGATTGAGAAAACAGGAAGAAGTTATGTGGAACTATGAAAAAATAAGCAAAATATACAATCTGAGTAGTCCATGCGCAAGATAGGCAATATCAAGGCATATATGAACGGAGGAGCGCCGTGGTCCCGTGGTTAGCGTGAGCAGCTGCGGAACGAGAATTCATTGGTGCAAGATTTCTCTCGAGTGAAAATTTTAATTTATTTCCGGTTTACATGACAAACTCTTATGTTTTTATCACTTTTTTGGGAGTGACTATCACATCCACAAGAAAACCTAAATCGGGCAAGGTAGAAGAATCTTTTTACCCATTCGCGAAGTGTATAAGTTAGGTGGGTCGACAACATATTCCTGTCATGTGACGCACATGCCGTCACCAGCGTCGTATAGAATATATCAGACGTGTTTTCCTGTGGAGGAATCGGTTGACCTATGACCTTGCGATCAAATGTTTTCGGTTCCCATTGGAGGGGCACGTCCTTTCGTCTACTAATCGCATAGTACTGCGGTGCGGTCGCAAAACACAGACCCTAAACTTATTACAGTGAACAGAGACGTCAATCAACGAACGGACAGATCATAACTTTGCGAAAATAAAGAAAGTAAAATTTTCTTTCGAGGGAAGATTTGAACCCAGGACCTTTCGTTCCGCACCGGCTCACGCTGACCACGGGACCGCGGCGCTCCTCAGTTCATACTATCCTTGATGTTGCCTATCTTGCCCATGGGCTATTCAGTTTGTATATTTTGCTTATTTTTTCATAGTTCCACACAACTTCTTCCTGTTTTCTCGATTGATCTGTGTTCAGTTTTTCAAGGCCTATCCACTGTGCCATCTTATAACTAAATGTGAGGGGGGTGCGATGGGGAGGTTCCCTTGTCAGTTGAACCCCTCCCCCCTCTTTTTTTGTTAGCGTTGTCAGTGTTCTGACTGGTTTGATGCGGCCCGCCACAAATTTCTCTCCTGTGTCAACTTTTTCGTCTCAGAATAGCACTTACAACCTACGTCCTCAATTATTTGCTGAATGTGTTCCAAATTCTGTCTTCCTCTACAGTCTTTGACCTCTACAGCTCCCTCTAATACCATGTAAATCATTCCCTGATTTCTTAACAGATGTCCTATCGTCCTGTCCTTTCTTCTTGTCTTTGTTTTCCGTATATTCATTTTCTCAGCGATTCTCCGGAGAACCTAATCATGCCTTACAACATCAATCCACCTAATATTCAGCATTCTTCTGTAACACTACATCTCAACTGCTTCGTTTTTCTTCTTTTCTGGCTTTCTCACGGTCTGTGTTTCACTGCCGTACAATGCTGCCCTCCAAATGTACATTCTTAGAAATTTCTTTCTCAAATTAAGGTCTATGTTTTATACTGGTAGACTTCTCTTGGCCTGGAACTTCCTCTTAGCCAGTGCTAGTCTGCTTTTTATGTCTTCCTTGCTCCATCCGTCATAAGTTATTTTGCTGCCGAGTTAGAAGAATTCCTTAACTTCGTCATTTTCGTGACCGTCAATTCTGATGTTAAGCTTACCTCTATTCCCCTTTCTGCTACTTCTCATTACTTTTGGATTTTTCCGGTTTACTCTCAGTCCATATTCTGCACTCATTAGACCGTTATTTTCATTCAGAGTATCCTGTAATTTTTCTTCATTTTCACTGTGGATAGCAATGTCATCAGCGAATCTTGTCACTGATGTCCTTTCACCTTGAATTTTAGCTCCACTCTTGAACCTTTCTTTTATTTCCATCGTATAGATTGAACATTGGGAGGGAAAGACTACATTTCTGTCGTACATACTTTTCAATCCGTGTTCTTCGTTCTTCGTGTTCCACTCTTATTGTTCCCTCTTGATTCTTGTACGTATTGTAGCTATAATACCCGCCTATCCTTATAACTTATCCCTACTTTTTTCAGAATTTTCTCATTCAGCCTAAATACCAGAACTACCGCAATGTTTCTGTTCGGGTCTTAGAAAGTTTTATTCGCAGCTCTTCATTAAACATAACTACATTGTTCATGAGACCCAGAAAATATTAGATACAGGCTCCCAGGTAGATGCTATTTTTCTTGACTTCCGGAAGGCGTTCGATACAGTTCCGCACTGTCGCCTGATAAACAAAGTAAGAGCCTACGGAATATCAGACCAGCTGTGTGGTTGGATTGAAGAGTTTTTAGCAAACAGAACACAGCATGTTGTTATCAATGGAGAGACGTCTACAGACGTTAGAGTAACCTCTGGCGTGCCACAGGGGAGTGTTATGGGACCATTGCTTTTCACAATATATATAAATGACCTAGTAGATAGTGTCAAAAGTTCCATGCGGCTTTTCGCGGATGATGCTGTAGTATACAGAGAAGTTGCAGCATTAGAAAATTGTAGCGAAATGCAGGAAGATCTGCAGCGGATAGGCACTTGGTGCAGGGAGTGGCAACTGTCCCTTAACATAGACAAATGTAACGTATTGCGAATACATAGAAAGAAGGATCCTTTATTGTATGATTATATGATAGCGGAACAAACACTGGTAGCAGTTACTTCTGTAAAATATCTGGGAGTATGCGTGCGGAATGATTTGAAGTGGAATGATCATATAAAATTAATTGTTGGTAAGGCGGGTACCAGGTTGAGATTCATTGGGAGAGTGCTTAGAAAATGTAGTCCATCAACAAAGGAGGTGGCTTACATAACACTCGTTCGACCTATACTTGAGTATTGCTCATCAGTGTGGGATCCATACCAGATATGTTTGACGGAGGAGATAGAGAAGATCCAAAGAAGAGCGGCGCGTTTCGTCACAGGGTTATTTGGTAACCGTGATAGCGTTACGGAGATGTTTAATAAACTCAAGTGGCAGACTCTGTAAGAGAGGCGCTCTGCATCGCGGTGTAGATTGCTCGCCAGGTTTCGAGAAGGTGCGTTTCTGGATGAGGTATCGAATATATTGCTTCCCCCTTCTTATACCTCCCGAGGAGATCACGAATGTAAAATTAGAGAGATTAGAGCGCGCACGGAGGCTTTCAGACAGTCGTTCTTCCCGCGAACCATACGCGACTGGAACAGGAAAGGGAGGTAATGACAGTGGCACGTAAAGTGCCCTCCGCCACACACCGTTGGGTGGCTTGCGGAGTATAAATGTAGGTGTAGATGTAGAAACGGTTTAAAAAAGCCGTAGTCTGCAGTTAATAACTGAATGACAAACAACCTGCAGGCAGCTCCCATCGCTCGGAATTACGTCTTATCATTTACGTCCATCCTGTTCTATTAACCAATACACTAAAATCTTATGTCGGCTAAAATGAAGTGGGTACTTCATTCATAGTTCTAGTAGCAGACTTGGGCATAATCGTACGGAATTTTATAGGCACCAGACGTCGCCAATGACTGACGTACATCACAATAAATTACAACGACTGTTTTCCGAATGGGTTGTAACATGGTTTTCGAGTGGTTATAGATAATAGCACAGAGGGTCTGACAGAAGTATATACCTTCCAACAAAACCTTCAATGTACTACAGCAACGTACATAATTAGTAGTTCAGAATGGAACCGAGTTTCTAAACAAAAAATACTGAACGATCCTGAAGATGTATGATATTGAACGCTGGTATGGACATATGGCATGTTTATAACGGAAGCCGCTGATGATTGCGTAGCACAGTAGCTGTCAAACGTATTTGCTTAAGAGCCAATATTGACGCCCGTACTGTGACACCTAGGGGCCCATAGGAAGGGGCGCGGTAATATGGCCACTCAAACAGAAATTCATTTTTCACCAAATCGTGGTTACCCACGGAACCTTACCACATTTTGAAACTACATATTATAAAAATCATACCAAATATTATAAGTGAAAGTGAAAATAATATATTGGAACTTCATGCACTTTTCTGAACACATACAACGTGACTAATTTTCAATACTTAGGCGTGTACTGTGGCCGGTATAATCGCAACAGGATCCAAGGTTTCTTTTTATGATTTCCAGGGGCATTTTCCAGGCGTCTTCACACCCTGTACTCTGTTTATTATAAAATGAAACCTGATGTTAACATTACACCATGTATTCTTCCGCCTTTGATCCAATCTCAATGGATTTCGTTTTACGTGGAGCGGAGGCCAAGCTGTGTCCAGTACAATCAGGTACGATCAAAAGGATACGTTTTATGCTGTGGTAGCAGGTCGTTGTGTCCGAGCGGTTCTAGGCGCTTCAGTCCGGAACCGCGCTGCTGATACGGTCGCAGGTTCGAATCCTGCCTCGGGTATGGATTTGTGTGATGTCCTTAGGTTAGTTAGGTTTAAGTAGTTCTAAGTCTAGAGGACTGATGACGTCAGATGTTAAGTCACATAGTGCTTAAGGCCATTTGAACCATTTTATGCTGTTTTACACGCACATAGACTGTGCGCTAATGCGGGACAATAGCCTTACCGGCACATTTAACTTGGACAGCATTGGCCAGCCAGCTGATCTAACTAACCTGCAATTATGTGAGCAGTTGTGATTCAGACGTAAAAAGAGACGAAGAGAGAAACAATATTTTTAAAGGGACTGAAATAATATTCGGCAAAATTGCAGCACTGCCGCACGCTTCTTAGGTGGCCAGATGGCAAAATGCTCTCGTTCTCACCTAAGATAGTATTCTAATTACAAACAAGTGTGACGAAAATCCTAACTCAGACACATGGTACCTTTTCTGAGCGAGCTATGTGTGATGCAAAAGCTTACTTCAGGGATTTCACCTACTGTTGAATACTGAAGCCACTCAAGGTATTAATCACAGTCAGTCGTCTGGTGATCTCTTAGCTCCATCTTTTTGCGAATCCGAGAAATACATTTCAGTTCTGTGACTGTCATCTGCTACATTGATAACGAGTCGATCAACAACAGAATCCACGAAGTCACCCAGGCCCCGCATTTTCTCCTCTTCTTTTATGACGTGCCGCGCTGCGTGTGTTATTTCAATACGTCTGGCAGCTTAACAATCTTGTTATTTCTCGCGACGAATCCATTAACTTGGCTCTGGATCAGTTCTGTTGGGTTCATATTGCAATGGTACAGTGTGAAATGTAAAAATACAGCACTTGTATGGTGTTCTAGTTGCTATGAAAACGATTGTTTTCATGTTTTTACGGCATTTGTCACTTTGGTTCATGTGAGACTGTATCTGTGGCACAAAACAATGGACATAGTCCAAATAAAGTAATTAATTAGTTCATCGATTATGTCCTAAAACGTTGAAGCGTTATATTTTCGTAAGTTAAGCAACCTTTATAAACAATCTTTCATAAAATATCAAAAATTAATAATTTATGTTTGAAATGAAAACAGGATTTTCACGTGAAATATGTAATTAGAAACAAGAAGACGTGCATTATTCATAAAAAATGATTCAGTTTTATAATTACGAGATGTAGGTATTTCAAATTGAACGAAAAAAAAGGATGACTAACGCGACACTTGAAACACTGATCCATGAATGCATCAGCCTATCAGCCTACTACACTACCGATTTCACTATAAATCGAGCGTGTAATTGTGTCTCAAGTGTATGAAATACAGTTCCTCGGACAACTTCAATGCCGAATTTGTCTGTAAATTTACGATAAACATTAAGAACAACCTCATTCTCTGCACTTTTTAACCTCGTCCCACACGTGCGTTTCACTACGGAGCAGGAAGCAGCCTTAACCATTTTCATACTGTGTATTAACATCGCAACAGAGCACAATAGTACAGACACTGTGACTGTACACCATTCCTGAATTAAAAACTCATTTTACGAAATTCAGAAGTAAAATATCTAATACATCAATAGGACCTACTTCCAAGGGCGTAACAACATCAGTGTACGTGTGCTTCTGCTTCTGGCCAACCATTGCGTTTATGTTTATTTACATCAGGTTTGTTCTTGTGATGAACAGAATATAGTAGCTGAAAGAATACCAAACGGCTGCAACAGACTGTTTTCAGGCGGACTTTTGTATTAGCCCTAAATAACATAACAGGGACGGTTTTAAATAATAGAGGCCGGGTCGG
The DNA here is from genome assembly GCF_021461385.2 of Schistocerca piceifrons. Taxonomy (NCBI): domain Eukaryota; kingdom Metazoa; phylum Arthropoda; class Insecta; order Orthoptera; family Acrididae; genus Schistocerca; species Schistocerca piceifrons. The sequence goes on from NC_060138.1 coordinate 192,702,341, forward strand.
ATAACGGATGATAGCTTTCGGTATAAAAGAGTTCAAATGGCTCTGAGCACTATGGGTCCTAACTGCTGAGGTCATCATCCCTTAGAAATTTTTTTTTTTTTTTTTTTTTTTTTTTGGGTCATCAGTCTACTGACTGGTTCGATGCGGCCCGCCACGAATTCCATTCCTGTGCTAACCTGTTCATCTCAGACTAGCACTTGCAACCTACGTCCTCAATTATTTGCTTGACGTATTCCAATCTCTGTCTTCCTCTACTGTTTTTGCCCTCTACAGCTCCCTCTAGTACCGTTGTTGTTGTTGTTGTTGTTGTGGTCTTCAGTCCTTAGACTGGTTTGATGCAGCTCTCCATACTACTCTATCCTGCGCAAGCTTCTTCATCTCCCAGTACCTACTGCAACCTACATCCTGCTGAATCTGCTTAGTGTATTCATCTCTTGGCCTCCCTCTATGATTTTTACCCTCCACGCTGCCCTCCAATACTAAATTGGTGATCCCTTGATGCCTCAGAACATGTCCTATCAACCGATCCCTTCTTCTGGTCAAGTTGTGCCACAAACTTCTCTTCTCCCCAATCCTATTCAATACTTCCTCATTAGTTATGTGATCTACCCATCTAATCTTCAGCATTCTTCTTGTCCAAACTATTTATCGTCCATGTTTCACTTCCATACATGGCTACGCTCCATACAAATACATTCAGAAAAGACTTCCTGACACTTAAATCTATACTCGATGTTAACAAATTTCTCTTCTTCAGAAACGCTTTCCTTGCCATTGCCAGTCTACATTTTATATCCTCTCTACTTCGACCATCATCAGTTATTTTGCTCCCCAAACAGCGAAACTCCTTTACTACTTTAAGTGTCTCATTTCCTAATCTAATTCCCTCAGCATCACCCGACTTAATTCGACTACATTCCATTATCCTCGTTTTGCTTTTGTTGATGTTCATGTTATATACTCCTCTCAAGACACTGTCCATTCCATTCAACTGCACTTCCGAGTCCTTTGCTGCATCTGACAGAATTACAATGTCATCGGCGAACCTCAAAGTTTTTATTTCTTCCCCATGGATTTTAATACCTACTCCGAATTTTTCTTTTGTTTCCTTTACTGCTTGCTCAATATACAGATTGAATAACATCGGGGAGAGGCTACAACCCTGTCTTACTCCCTTCCCAACCACTGCTTCCCTTTCATGTCCCTCGACTCTTATAACTGCCATCTGGTTTCTGTACAAATTGTAAATAGCCTTTCGCTCCCTGTATTTTACCCCTTCCACCTTTATAATTTGAAAGAGAGTATTCCAGTCAACATTGTCAAAAGCTTTCTCTAAGTCTACAAATGCTAGAAACGTAGGTTTGCCTTTCCTTAATCTTTCTTCTAAGATATGTCGTAAGGTCAGTATTGCCTCACGTGTTCCAGTATTTCTACGAAATCCAAACTGATCTTCCCCGAGGTCGGCTTCTACTAGTTTTTCCATTCGTCTGTAAAGAATTCGTGTTAGTATTTTGCAGCTGTGGCTTATTAAACTGATAGTTCGGTCATTTTCACATCTGTCAACACCTGCTTTCTTTGGGATTGGAATTATTATATTCTTCTTGAAGTCTGAGGGTATTTCGCCTGTTTCATACATCTTGCTCACCAGATGGTAGAGTTTTGTTAGGACTGGCTCTCCCAAGGCCGTCAGTATCCCAATGGAATGTTGTCTACACCCGGGGCTTTGTTTCGACTCAGGTCTTTCAGTGCTCTGTCAAATTCTTCACGCAGTATCGTATCTCCCATTTCATCTTCATCCACATCCTCTTCCATTTCCATAATATTGTCCTCAAGTACATCGCCCTTGTACAGATCCTCTATATACTCCTTCCATCTTTCTGCTTTCCCTTGTTTGCTTAGAACTGGGTTTCCATCTGAGCTCTTGATGTTCATACAAGTGGTTCTCTTGTCTCCAAAGGTCTCTTTGATTTTCCTGTAGGCAGTATCTATCTTACCGCTAGTGAGATAAGCCTCTACATCCTTACATTTGTCCTCTAGCCATCCCTGCTTAGCCATTTTGCACTTACTGTCGATCTCATTTTTAAGACGTTTGTATTTCTTTTTGCCTTCTTCATTTATTGCTTTTTATATTTTCTCCTTTCATCAATTAAATTCAATATTTCTTGTGTTACCCAAGGATTTCTATTAGCCCTCGTCTTTTTACCTACTTGATCCTCTGCTGCCTTCAGTACTTCACCCTCAAAGCTACCCATTCTTCTTCTACTGTATTTCTTTCCCCCATTCCTGTCAATTGTTTCCTTATGCTCTCCCTGAAACTCTGTACAATCTCTGGTTCTTTCAGTTTATCCAGGTCCCATCTCGTTAAATTCCCACCTTTTTGCAGTTTCTTCAGTTTTAATCTACATGTCATAACCAATAGATTGTGGTCAGAGTCCACATCTGCCCCTGGAAATGTCTTACAATTTAAAACTTGGTTCCTAAATTTCTGTCTTACCATTATATAATCTATCTGATACCTTTTAGTATCTCCAGGATTCTTCCATGTATACAATATTCTTTCATGATTCTTAAACCAAGTGTTAGCTATGATTAAGTTGTGCTCTGTGCAAAATTCTACCAGGCGGCTTCCTCTTTCATTTCTTAGCCCCACTCCATATCCACCTACTACGTTTCCTTCTCTCCCTTTTCCTACTGTCGAATTCCAGTCACCCATGACTATTAAATTTTCATTTCCCTTCACTATCTGAATAATTTCTTTTATTTCATCATACATTTCTTCAATTTCTTCGTCATCTGCAGAGCTAGTTGGCATATAAACTTGTACTACTGGTAGGTGTGGGCTTCGTATCTATCTTGGCCACAATAATGCGTTCACTATGCTGTTTGCAGTAGCTTACCCGCATTACTATTTTCCTATTCATTATTAAACCTACTCCTGCATTACCCCTATTTGATTTTGTGTTTATAACCCTGTAGTCACCTGACCAGAAATCTTGTTCCTCGTGCCACCGAACTTCACTAATTCCCACTATATCTAACTTTAACCTATCCATTTCCCTTTTTAAATTTTCTAACCTACCTGCCCGATTAAGGAATCTGACATTCCACTCTCCGATCCGTAGAACGCCAGTTTTCTTTCTCCTGATAACGACATCCTCTTGAGTAGTCCCCGCCCGGAGATCCGAATAGGGGACTATTTTACCTCCGGAATATTTTACCCAAGAGGACGCCATCATCATTTAATGATACAGTAAAGCTGCATGCCCTCGGGAAAAATTACGACCGTAGTTTCCCCTTGCTTTCAGCCGTTCGCAGTACCAGCACGGCAAGGCCGTTTCGGTTATTGTTACAAGGCCAGATCAGTCAATCATCCAGACTGTTGCCCTTGCAACTACTGAAAAGGCTGCTGCCCCTCTTCAGGAACCATATGTTTGTCTGGCCTCTCAACAGATACCCCTCCGTTGTGGTTGTACCTACGGTACGGCTATCTGTATCGCTGAGGCACGCAAGCCTCCCCACCAACGCCGAGGTCCATGGTTCATGGGGGAAGGGGGCCTCTAGTACCATGGAAGTCATTCCCTCTTGTCTTAGCAGATGTCCTATCATCCTGTCCCTTCTCCTTATCAGTGTTTTCCACATATTCCTTTCCTCTCCGATTCTACGTAGAACCTCCTTCATTCCTTACCTTATCAGTCCACCTAATTTTCAACATTCGTCTATAGCACCACATCTCAATTGCTTCGATTCTCTTCTGTTCCGGTTTTCCCAAAGTCCATGTTTCACTACCATACAATGCTGTAATCCAGATGTACATCCTCAGAAATTTCTTCCTCAAATTAAGGCCGATATTTGATATTGGTAGACTTCTCTTGGCCAGAAATGCCTTTTTTGCCATAGCGAGTCTGCTTTTGATGTCCTCCTTGCTCCGTCCGTCATTGGTTATTTTACTGCCTAGGTAGGAGAATTCCTTAACTTCATTGACTTCGTGACCATCAATCCTGATGTTAAGTTTCTCGCTGTTCTCATTTCTACTACTTCTCAATACCTTCGTCTTTCTCCGATTTACTCTCAAACCATACTGTGCACTCATTAGACTGTTCATTCCGTTCAGCAGATCATTTAATTCTTCCTCACTTTCACTCAGGATAGCAATGTCATCAGCGAATCGTATCGTTGATATCCTTTCGCCTTGTATTTTAATTCCACTCCTGAACCTTTCTTTTATTTCCATCATTGCTTCCTCGATGTACAGATTGAAGAGTAGGGGCGAAAGGCTACAGCCTTGTCTTACACCCTTGTTAATACGAGCACTTCGTCTTGATCGTCCACTCTTATTATTCCCTCTTGGTTGTTGTACATATTGTATATGACCCGTCTCTCCCTATAGCTTACCCCTACTTTTTTCAGAATCTCGATCAACTTGCACCATTTTATATTGCCGAACGCTTTTTCCAGGTCGACAAATCCCATGAAAGTGTCTTGATTTTTCTTGAGCCTTGCTTCCATTATTAACCGTAACGTCAGAATTGCCTCTCTCGTCTTTTTACTTTTCCTAAAGCCAAACTGATTGTCACCTAGCGCATTCTCAATTTTCTTTTCCATTCTTGTGTATATTATTCTTGTAAGCAGCTCCGATGCATTAGCTGTTAAGCTGATTTTGCGATAATTCTCGCACTTGTCAGCTCTTGGCGTCTTCGGAATTGTGTGGATGATGCTTTTCCGAAAGTCAGATGGTATATCGCCAGACTCATATATTCTACACACCAACGTGAATAGTCGTTTTGTTGCCACTTCCCCCAATGATTTTAGAAATTCTGATGGAATGTTATCTATCCCTTCTGCCTTATTTGACCGTAAGTCCTCCAAAGCTCTTTTAAATTCCGATTCTAATACTGGGCCCCCTATCTCTTCTAAATCGACTCCTGTTTCTTCTTCTATCACATCAGACAAATCTTCACCCTCATAGAGGCTTTCAATGTATTCTTTCCACCTATCCGCTCTCTCCTCTACATTTAACAGTGGAATTACCGTTGCACTCTTAATGTTACCACCGTTGCTTTTAATGTCACCAAAGGTTGTTTTGACTTTCCTGTATGCTGAGTCTGTCCTTCCGACAATCATATCTTTTTCGATGTCTTCACATTTTTCCTGCAGCCATTTTGTCTTAGCTTCCCTGCACTTTCTATTTATTTCAGTCCTCAGCGACTTGTATTTCTGTATTCATGATTTTCCCGGAACATGTTTGTACTTCCTCCTTTCATCAATCAACTGAATTATTTCTTCTGTTACCCATGGTTTCTTCGCAGCTATCTTCTTTGTACCTATGTTTTCCTTCCCAACTTCTGTGATGGCCCTTTTTAGAGATGTCCATTCCTCTTCAACTGTACTGCCTACTGCGCTATTCCTTATTGCTGATCTATAGCGTTAGAGAACTTCAAACGTATCTCGTCATTCCTTAGTACTTCCGTATCCTTCTTCTTTGCGTATTGATTCTTCCTGAGTAATGTCTTGAACTTCAGCCTACTCTTCATCACAACTACATTGTGATCTGAGTCTATATCTGCTCCTGGGTACGCCTTACAATCCAGTACCTGATTTCGGAATCTTTGTCTGACCATGATTTAATCTAATTGAAATCTCCCCGTATGTCCTGGCCTTTTCCAAGTATACCTCCTTCTCTTTGATTCTTGAACAGGGTATTCGCTATTACTAGCTGAAACGTGTTACAGAACTCAATTAGTCTTTCTCCTCTTTCATTCCATGTCCCAAGCCCACATTCTCCTGTAACCTTTTCTTCTACTCCTTTCCCTACAACTGCATTCCAGTCGCCCATGACTATTAGATTTTCGTCCCCCTTTACATACTGCATTACCCTTTCAATATCCTCATACACTTTCTCTATCTGTTCATCTTCAGCTTGCGACGTCTGCATGTATACTTGAACTATCGTTGTCGGTGTTGGTCTGCTGTCGATTCTGATTAGAACAACCCGGTCATTGAACTGTTCACAGTAACACACCCTCTGCCCTACCTTCCTATTCATAACGAATCCTACACCTTTTATACCATTTTCTGCTGCCGTTGATATTACCCGAAACTCATCTGACCAGAAATCCTTGTCTTACATCCACTTCACTTCACTGGCCCCTACTATATCTAGATTGAGCCTTTGCATTTCCCTTTTCAGATTTTCTAGTTTCCCTACCACGTTCAAGCTTCTGACATTCCACGCCCCGACTCGTAGAACGTTATCCTTTCGTTGATGATTCAATCGTTTTCTCATGGTAACCTCCACCTATAACTTAGAACCACTTAAACCTAACTAACATAAGGACATCACACACATCCATGCCCGAGGCATGATTAGAACCTGCGACCGTACCCGTCGAGCGGTTCCAGACTGTAGTGCCTAGTACCTCTCGGCCACCCAGGCCGGCTCGGTATAAAAGGGCTTAGAAATTAATTTTATCTGTTGTATTGTGCCTATTTTTAGGAAGTAACTAATTATTTTGGGGGGAAAACGCCTTGGCCACTCTTCCCGACGAGTAATGTGGCCACTTCCCCGATCGGACCTCATATAGGCATTAGCGATCCACAGATCAAACTACCAAACTGAGACAGATAACAAGGAGCTACATTTGAAGGTCAAAAGGAATTATATATTAGCAGTGATATTGTAAAAAAATTATTGCTTTCCATACTGGTGAGGTGACGATAATACTACAAATGATTTACCTTACATCGGACGACTCAAAAACAAAACAGCGATTTTACTGAAAAATAACGAATCTCGTTGGCAAAAAGTATATCAGAATCAGTCTGACCGCTTTTACACTGGCAGAATAATGGTTTAGGGATGTATGGCAGCTTCTGTGTTGGTGAATTGGCAACAACTGAAGGTGATATGGATCATCGTAAACATGTAGTGGTCACTTTTCCTGTCCTGGTCACTTTATTACACCTTCCCTCCCGATTCTATTATAACTGGTAACCTTCATAAATTAGTATGTTGTATTAATTAATGACAGTCATTGCATTATGGGACAGAATCACAAATATTTACTATATGTTTTGAATGCCATTTTTATTTTACTCATTGCATTGTATTGCTACATTCTCAGTTTGATTTCATATTATTTGCTATATACATGTATCACATCTGAAGATGACCGTCTCTATAACGAAAATTTGTGGCTCTATGTTGCTTCTGTTTGAAACCTAAACCACTACTTCCGATTGGTGCCAGCTGTGCACGCTCATCTGTTGTCAACATTGGAAGACGAACAGTGAAATGTTTTCCCTATCACTTCTATCAGCAGGGAAACTACGTAGCCACTCTCCTTCTGACATACAGTAGCAGCAAAAAGTATTGGCACAGACACATTTTTGCACCTAATGTAAAAATATAAAGATGCTACGAACATTATATGCATGCCATTAACTCTGACTCACTAAAGGAAATAATTTGTGTATTAAAATATTATACAATCACAACAGAAACAAATGTGATGAGTTACATGAGGTTTTCTCCAGCTCAAAAAAGTAATAACACACTTTCCGACGGTTTTTATTGTGTTTAACTGACAGGGCCGTGCGCATTAGATCTGTGCAATCTGAGTTGACAATTCAGTCCCTTGCATTGACGGCCAATGTAAGGGGGATTTACTTGTCACGATGACTCAGAAGGGGAAGGGGCATTCTGTGTCATTCCACAACCAATCTGCTTTATTGCACTTGAAGAGTTAAAGTCACCGTGAGATCGATAAAGAACTTTCTGTTAATTATACAAAAGTGGGGGCAAACATGAAGAAGTTTCAGGAGACTGGAGTAACAGAGAATAAACGCAGATCAGTACGCCCAAGAGTTCTTATATGTAGGTAGCGTCGAAGATAATTCGTTTTGCACAAAAAGAGCCCCTTGGGTCGTTTGTATCTGATATCCAGTCAATTCATAGCAGTTATCTCAGAAATAAGCCATTTATTTCGGAAATTAACCAAAGAAAATATTCGCGGTTCTCCAAGGATTATGTCAGTAAACCGATTGAGTAAGCAATTTTAGCTTATTTGGATGTGACGGAAAGGGAAAGGCGTGGTGCAAACTAAATACAGAGCTCCAATCACAGCATATCCTACCTACAGTAAAACATTGGGGAGAAAGCATAATGGTTTGGGGATGTATGGTAGCTTCTGTGTTGGTGACTTGGCAATAACTGAAGGTGTTATGGATCATCGTAAATATATCGAAGGGTCGCAAGGATATTTACGTAGCAACGCACAGAAACTGGGTCTTGACAGCGTGATAGATAGTGACCCTAAATGTCCTAAACCCACAAACGTACGGCTCTGAGAACTCTGGAGTTGTTATTATATAATGCTCCAAGAGGGATTTTTCACTCCACCACAGAGCCCTGATCTTAACCCGATATAGCATCTTTGGCCACTCTTGGATACAAAGCTTCGAAAACGTCGTTCTAGAGGGAAGCGGGAGTTTCAGACGGAGTTGTTAAGAGGAATGGTAGAAGACCTCACCGTATTACTCGCAAATTGGTTCACTCTATACCAAGGCGTCTACAAGCTGTCGACAGCACCAGCGATATGCACACACACTACTAGAATTGAGTTACGTGAATTGGTGCGACTTTAACTTCATTTTTGTGTAGGTGTGCCAATAATTTTTTGATGTACAGAGCAAATGATTTCTTCTTGTAAACTAATATTTATGTTGTGAGAAACCAGTTATACTACTACTGTACACATCTGTACATATAAACAAATATAACAGTGTCTCGGTATCATCTATGCAGGGCGAACATCAATAAAACCGGGAAACTGCAGGGACGGACTCCTGACGATTAGAGCAGGAAAGGTCCTATGAATATGTGTTAGTAAATGCATCGTTGCTAAATCAGATGGCGCTGACGAATGACAATTCCCCTAACCATGTGCCCTGTCTTCCTTGTGTGGTGCAGGCTTTGTGATTGTCGCAGCACTCCATAATCAGCAGAATGGTCCGGTATTAATATCAGTAACAAGCCGAGATGGTGTTTGTGTACGGTCAACGAGATGGAAATGGTCGAGAGGCAACACGACTACAACGAAACAGACACCACACACACAACATTCGAAGCCAGTGATGGGGGTAGTAGTTGGTGTCATGCAGGATACACATGATAGTACTTCGGCTTACATCAAGTTGGTGGGCCACTTTCCTGCAGCTTGTACTAGGGTTCGTCTCAATATCCTGTACGACCTGGTCCTCCTAATCTGATGTACTCACAGTCCGCCGCCTCTCACCACGCCCGTCTGTCGGAAAGGACCTACGATCACACAAAAGCCCAAAAAGGCCTTAAAATGTGGTGTGATGTGCTTGGTGTCTGCGGGGCTACATGTTTTGGCATAGCAGTGCTGCCTCTCTACCGTTTCCATCTGCTTGGCTGTACACAAACACCATCTTGGCTTGTTCGCGACATGACTGTCGGACCATTCCACTGCTTATAGTACGCCGTGTCAATCACACAGTCTGCAACGCACAAGAAAGACACGGCACTTGCTCAGAGGAACTTTCGTTAGTCAGCGCCATCTAGCGAGGCAACAATGCATTTCCGTGCACATGTTCATAGGCCCTTTTTTCGTACTTTTACAGTCTGGAATCCGCACTTGCAGTTGGTCGCGTCTCGCATGGGAACGAAAAAGAACTTTCTGATGGTGTAGTTCCAGAAGGTAGCATTGTGCGTAAGGAAATCGGCACGTTAGAAAATCTGGTAGAAACGAAATTGGAAGTATTTGAAATGTAGTGCTATCAAAGAACGTTAAAAGTAAATAGGTCAACTACGAAAAGCATTAAACAAAAGTAATAGGTGACGAAAGAAGTAAGGAGACAATGGGCGGCTGTCACCAAAAAACGTATGGATTAGTGGAACAGCTGTCACGGTATCCAGCAGTAATTAAGTTGATGATGGAAGCAGCATCATAAGAAGAAGAAAAAATCGGTACAGGTGGACAGCAACTACGATATGCATAAAGGGGGTGTTAGAATTACTAGCAACGAAGATAAGGAAATATTGTAACAAAAGACGAGAAGAGGGAGGGCAGTTTCAGTACCGTACCAGTATCTGTTGATCCAGTGCATGAATCAAGAAGCACACGACAGATAAAGTAAAAGCAGAGGTCACATCCGTGGATCACAATTTGTTGGTGACAATCACTTTGTGTCTGCAAAGATGAGACTGACGTAAAGTGCAAAGTAGCAAAGCAGAAATCACTAGAGGAGAATGCAAAGCTGTGGAACCATGCCTGACCGTGGGTACGACAGATTTTTCGTGAGAAAAGAGGCGTTTAAAGAGCTTAGATGGCACACCAGTTTTAATCACAGAAGAAGAACCTCAGAGGGAAGAAGTACTTCTAAGGTGGAAACAATTGAGAAGAGCTTGAAAACAGTGTTGTTCCTAGGACCCTTTTTGCTCCATTTCCAACAACGAATCCATCCCTGTAGTTTGTCGGGTATATTAATTTTCACCCAGTATATTTTTGTAATGGTGGGTGTGCCAATACTTTGTGGTGCCGTTGTGAGCGGCAAACTTTAGGTAGCTCACGACCGAATCCACGAACGTCAGTTAAAATTCATCACACCTCAAAATATTAGTGTCCCTGTGAGTATCTTTGTTTATTAGTAATCAAAAAATGGCTCTGAGCACTATGGGACTTAACATCTATGGTCATCAGTCCCCTTGAACTTAGAACTACTTAAACCTAACTAACCTAAGGACAGCACACAACACCCAGCCATCACGAGGCAGAGAAAATCCCTGACCCCGCCGGGAATCGAACCCGGGAACCCTGGCGTGGGGAGCGAGAACGCTACCGCACGACCACGAGATGCGGGCTGTTAGTAATCAAGAAATATATACTCTTAATAAACTCGTAAAGTTAGTTGGCGTTTTTCTAAATTGGAAAAATTTGGAAATTTGTAGTAAGTTCATATGGGACCAAATTGCTGAGGTCCCTTGGCTTACACACACTACTTATTCTAATATAAACTAACTTACGCTAAGGACAACACACACACACCCACGCCCAAGGGAGGACTAGAGCCTCCGACGGGGGGAGCCGCCCGATCTGTAGAAAGCGCCTCAGACCGCTATTGATACAAGGATGTTGTAAAAGACGGCTGCAGTTTGACGACAACGGATCTAGAAGCAGCGGCGATTAGAGTTTTATTTAGCTGCGGGTACGAAGTCTTAGACAGGCGCGTGATGGCGCTATCGAGCGGCGGGAGCAAGTGGCACTTAACAGCGAGCTGCAGTACGCCATGGCCCGGCCCGGCCGGGTGAATAATGCAGCGCCGGCCGGGACAGAGGGCCGATATTTAGTTGATGTGCAGCTGTTTTTCCCAGGACGGCGTGGCGCATACATTAGTCATGTGTCGCATTGCCGTCGCAGCGCCGCCTCGCTCCCTCTACGACACTCCGGCGACCACCAATCGCAGTGCCCGCCTGCTCTCCTTACATAAGCCTCCGTTCTGCTTTCCGTTCACGCTACGCGCCGATCGTTACAACTGCTCGCCTTGGTACGCCCCCGCGACACGAAATGAACAGCTCTAAAACTCTTGAAAACGCCCTGACGCTGAGAAAATGTACGGCGACATTATCGAAGCATTTGGATGCACTGATACACAACACAAAGTTCAAAATTTTTTCAGCAGTTCCAGTGTGGCCGAGCGGTTCTAGGCGCTTCAGTCCGGAACCGTGCGTCCGCTACGGTCGCAGGTTCGAATCCTGCCTCGGGCATGGATGTTTGTGATGTCCTTAGGTTAGTTGGGTTTAAGTAGTTCTAAGTTCTAGGGGACTGATGACCTCAGATGTTAAGTCCTATAGTGCTCAGAGCCATTTGAACGATTTTTCTTGGTAGAGGATTCATGACACACAGCCCGATCGTGGCTGCACCCATAGATTTTCGATTTGGTTTTAATACGATTTCGGTGGTCAGGAGAGTATGGAAGACTGATCCTGGTGTTTATCGATCCTAAACGTTCACTGCGAGCCGGCCGCGGTGGTCTCGCGGTTCTAGGCGCGCAGTCCGGAACCGTGCGACTGCTACGGTCGCAGGCTCGAATCCTGCCTCAGGCATGGATGTGTGTGATGTCCTTAGGTTAGTTAGGTTTAAGTAGTTCTAAGTTCTAGGGGACTGATAACCACAGCAGTTGAGTCCCATAGTGCTCAGAGCCATTTTTTTTCGTTCACTGCGTGCTGTGTGGCACGCTGAATTGTCTTGTTGGTAAATGTCGTCACGCCAAGGAAAACAAGTGCTTGTTGGGATGTACATGGCCCCCAAGGATAGACGCATACTTCTGTTGATCCATTGTGCTTTCCAGAATGACGAAATTGAAACGCCCTGCTGGTCCCGCAGGACAGGACAGATAGTATAAATTGTGGAAAGGGGCCAAAATGAGGGCTGTCAGTTACACTCGAACATACAAGATCCCAAATTAAAAAAAAAAAAATCACACACAGCTTAAATCCTTGGGACTTAATTCCCAGCTGAAACCCACTTTAATTTAAAAATGGTTGAAGGGCAATAGGTTAAAATGCAAGCATAATCAGAAATTTAACAGGCAAGCCTTATCTTAAAACAGTTCTTTAGTTAGGCTGAAGTAAACAAGTTAAACTCCAATCGGCTTAAGGCCTAACACTAAAAACTCCATAACATTAATTTTTTTAATACCAGAGGCCTTAAGAGCAAAATAAATTAAAAAATCGGCTATAAGCCATACAAGTACAAACAACAAGAACAAATTTAAAAATAGAGCAGTACACCCAAGGGCACTTAGATGTTCGATGGTCGACCTGTAATTCGAACACTAATGCTCGCTTACGTGAGACCGGCAGTCGGGCCAACCATTCATGATCCGACGACAACCCGACTGACGGACAACGTACCCACCGACAAGATAACTTCCATTTCACCCGACCAGCACACAACAGGGAGTTCAACGCAACAACGTAGAAGATAATGGCGCCCACAACCAATCATACATGGAGCTGTCAAACTACACACCGTGCTGAGCTGTAACAACACGATGAGGAAACTACACTGCCTGAAATTTACGTCAGCGGCCAGGGTAGGTAACCGGAACGTTAACGGCAACAAGGCAGAAGATTCTGATGGTGCACTTCAATTCAAATAACAAAATACAGTGAAACTCCACCGGAGGGTGGCTAGAATTTTCCAACTTGCAAACGCTTTATACATATCTTCCATTGCTAGTGCTGCCACTTGCCGTCAGTAAGTGGCTACTGCTCGTTTCCATCGAACATAGGCGGTGTCGTACTAACGTGACTGGACCGTGTAATTCCTTTCAGTAAATACCGCTGACGGAGTAACGAAAAGCTGCTGAAGCATTGTGGGAGATAAAGCTAGCCGGATATACTCCACATCTCACCGCTCCATTATGGAATTTCGTGGTAGTACAGCCCATTCCCACTCTGTGTCCGCTTCAAATGAATTAACAGCGCACGGCTCACTGTTTACTTTGTCCGACTTCCCTATGTGACCATTTGCACTAAATGAATAAAAGATGCCTGTGAGATTAATGTTACCTCGACAACTCCTCCTTTCTTTTTTGTCGTCTTCTGACTGTCTCGGTGTAGCCCGAGACAAATTCCTCTCTTGTGCCAACCTCTTCATTTCAAAGTTGAACTTACACTCGAAGTCCCCAATTACTTGTTACATATGTTCTATCTTCATCTACCGTTTGCACCCTCTGCAGTTCCCTCTAGTACTGTAAGCGTACTGTCGTATCGCTGGCTTGGTTGCGGAGAATCTTTGCGGGCAGCCGCGTCTGTCGAGTCAAGAGCGGGACACGCAACTGTTATGTTGTGTAGTGTGTAGCTCTACATGTGAGAGGCATTGTTAGTATGGATGTTGAATTGTTGTTATAAGTGCTATTACAGTAAAGTGATAAAATAAGCAAATGATTCAGAGGAAAGTGCGCCAAGAAGTAATTTAAAAATGAGCAATGCTGCTGATAACGTATTTATGTATCCTCTCGTTGCGTGTCGTACAGCATCAATCATCCGCGACGTGTTCGGTCTCCCAGAATAAACTAATGTGAATCAGCAAAAATTAGTTACCATAAAAGAGTTCAAACAAGTGCCAGTGTCTTGTATCGAGCGTGAGAACGTGCGTTCGATCATCGCGTTTCCGCATTATCAACAATCTGCCGCGCCGCGATGGTTACGCGCACGCTCGTACAACTGAGAACTGTGAACTGTAAATTTAACCTTGTGAACAGTGTTAAAATTTATTACTAGTGTCTTGGAGGACTGGTACCAAATATCTGTGTATGCGTGACGAGCGTAAGAACTTTCGTGCGATCATTCGGCTTCCGCATCATCAACAATCACCCGCGTCGTGTCGGTTACGCGTACGCTCGTCCAAGTGATATTGTGGACTGATAAAAATCAAGATTGTTAATTGGGATAAACATTTACGACTTAGAGTGTAAACAGTGCAACCTGTGATTTCTTTTCGTCTCAGAATATAGTTGTTCATACCAGACGTAGAACAGTGTTGTGCTTTGACGTTGAGTGGCTCCCCTAACTTGCTTGCACATTTCGATAGATAATTTCAGGCAAGCCAGCAGCAGTGTGGAGCAGGACAATACGATCGCCGCGGGATTATCAGGTACGTGGTGTGGACAGGGCGCACGGTCAAGGATCGACAACTACTTTAGGGTCCCCTCCCCAGCCATTTGTACTCCCGGGCGTGTTACAGTACGTCGGAGTTATTCCCTTACGCCATAACGCAGCTAACATTCTGCCCCTTCTCTTTGTCGTTAGTTTGTGATACGTTCTCCGAAGAACCTGCTCATTTTTAGGGTTCTGTACTGCAATCGGTAAAAAGAAACCGTTACATGACGATTACTTTATTCCTTAATTTACTCATACTGAGTTTGAAGGGACGATCTGTATGTACTTTCTTAAGAGAAGAAAAATTTCTTTGCCGAGATCGCAATAAAGCACTGTATTGTGGATAAGCGATTTCGGTAATCTATGTTACTTTTGTATCCCGTCTGGCAGGCGGCGCGTGGGTCTGCTCCTGTAATTTAGAGGGTAGGCCGAATGTAGGAAGCTAGGAGGAGCAGGTGAGGTAGGACTCTCGGTACTGCAATTAAAAGTGGTTTTACTATATCTCAACACAATAATAAACGTGAATACATATGTTTGTACTGAGGAGCAAATAGGTGCGAAGCCGGATGTATCAAAGCTAACAGAAGTTACACAGGTAAAATCTGTAGTGGCTCCCTCACTAAGAAAATGAAACAATGTTGGATGGTCGTCTGCTCGTGATCAAATGGGCTGAATGGCCGCTAACTCTAAATGTAGATACATGTAAATTAATACGGATGAATAGGAAAAAGAATCCTGTAATGTTTGAATACTCCATTAGTAGTGTAGCACTTGACGCAGTCACGTCGATTAAATATTTGGGCGTAACATTGCAGAGCGATATGAAGTGCGACAAGCATGTAATGGCAGTTGTGGGGAAGGCGGATAGTCGTCCTCGGTTCATTGGTAGATTTTTGAGAAGATGTGGTTCATTTGTAAAGGAGACCGCTTATAAAACACTAATAAGACCTATTCTTGAGTACTGCTCGAGCGTTTGGGATCCCTATCAGGTCGGATTGAGGGAGGGCATAGAAGCAATTCAGAGGCGGGCTGCTAGATTTGTTACTGGTAGGTTTGATCATCACGCGAGTGTTACGGAAATGCTTCAAGAACTCGGGTGGGCATCTCTAGAGGAAAGGAGGCGTTCTTTTCGTGAATCGCTACTAAGGAAATTTAGAGAACCAGCATTTGAGGCTGACTGCAGTACAATTTAACTGCCGCCAACTTACATTTCGCGGAAAGACCACGAAGATAAGATAAGAGAGGGCCGGCCGGAGTGGCCGAGCGGTTCTAGGTGCTACAGTCTGGAACCGCGGGACCGCTACCGTCGCAGGTTCGAATCCTGCCTCGGGCATGGATGTGTGTGATGTCCTTAGGTTAGTTAGGTTTAAGTAGTTCTAAGTTCTAGGGGACTGATGACCTCAGATGTTAAGTCCCATAGTGCTCAGAGCTATTTGAACCATAAGATAAGAATGATTAGGGCACGTACAGAGGCATATAGGCAGTCATTTTTCCCTCGTTCTGTTTGGGAGTGGAACAGGGAGAGAAGATGCTAGTTGTGGCACGAGGTACCCTCCGCCACGCACCGTATGGCGGATTGCGGAGTATATAGGTGTAGATGTAGATGTAGATGAATCTGGAGCGGCGCTCGCAGAGCTGCACAGCGCCGGCTAGAGGGCGCTGTGGTTGGCGAAGATCTTCCACTCTCTTAATGCTAACCTTAGAAAGGGCACCTACGCTGTGGCATCGTAGCTATCGATACCACAGTTACCATCATCAGATCTTTGCACAGGTTATTATAAAAATCTTGTGCCAGATGCACACAAAATCTTTTCATTAAATCTCCAGGAGCACAACTTATGACATGAATCATGTGTTGGCACGTCAAAAGAAAAAGTTAAAATTACGTTGCACACAAATCGCCACAACATTGCATCCATATGATCGCACGTCATGCTTACTAGGGCGCCACGTATGAGAAGAACTGTTTTACACGTCGTCAGTTCACCTCATGCATTGGCTGTTGACAGTAGGCATGACGTGCGATCATACGGATGCAGTGTTGTGGTGATTTGTGTACATAGTAATTTTAACTTTTTCTTTTGACGTGCCAACACATCATTCATGTCATTCGTTGTGCATCTGGAGATCTAATCGAAAGATTTTGTGTGCGTCTGCCACATGATTTTTATAATAACCTGTGCGAATATCTGATGATGTTAATATAGTTTACCGAAACCAGTTACCTACAACGCAGTGTTTTTATTGCGATCTTGACTAAGAAGTTTTTTCTGCTACGAGAGGATTACTTTGTTGTCTGTTTTTCCTCCGTCCACCTGTCAGGAACGGGAAGACGTATCAAGTTGAAATGTATGTCACATGTTAAGGTCTACGGTTCCTTGGCGATGTGAAAAGGTGATTCTTCTAAGTCAATGCAATCAAAAGATACGGTCATTTATCTCACATATTTTGATACTAGCTAACTCATGCATCAAACCCCACAGGGTACTTTCCGTCGACCAAGAATCATGAAATTTGGCAACAAGCATGGTTTCACACTACAAGCAAAGGAATAAATACGAATGATATTAATTTATATTTATATCACGCAAAAAATTTCCTTTTGTCATTTGTTATCCGATTTCATTCCTGAAATTAAAGCATTTTCCAAAGTCTTGGAGACCATGGGATCGATATCTTGCCAGTATCAATGTCAATAACAAGCAAATATCGTCTAGATCCTAGATTCTCGGAATGAATGGTCTACATACGTAATTAAGCTTATACGGAACCCCTCAATGTGTGACTCCTACTCGCACCTAACCAAATATTTGTCATTCCACCCAATTTCCAGCATACTTCCGTAACACCACACGTCAGACGCTTCAACTCTCTTCTTCTCCGGTTTCTCCACAACACACTACTACTGTACGATGCTGTGCCCCAAACGTACATAACCCGTAATTTCTTCCTCAAATTACAGCCTATGTTTTGATACTAGTAGATTTGTTTTGTCCGTGAATGCCCTCTTTTGCTATACTATTCTGCTTTACATGTGTTTCTGACTCCATCCGTGATTTGCTATTTTGCTTCCAGCGTAAGAGAATTCCTTAACTTCGCTTACTTCGTGTTCACCAATTTCGATGCTAAGTTTCTAGTTAATGTCATTTCGACTATTTCTCATTACTTTTGTCTCTCTTCCACTTACTATCAGTCCATATTCTGTACTCGTTAAACTGTTAACTTCATTCAATACGCCGTACAGCTGTTCTTCACTTTCACTGAGGATATCCTTTTGCCCTGAATTTAGATCTCTATCGTAAACATTACAGTCAATCCCGTCATTGCTTCTTCGATAT
The DNA here is from genome assembly GCF_021461385.2 of Schistocerca piceifrons. NCBI lineage: Eukaryota > Metazoa > Arthropoda > Insecta > Orthoptera > Acrididae > Schistocerca > Schistocerca piceifrons. The sequence goes on from NC_060138.1 coordinate 192,720,365, forward strand.
ACATACTGAACCGTAGAGGCGAAAGACTACATCCCAGTCTTACAACATCTATAATCAGAGCACTTTGCTTTTAGTCTTCCATTCTTACATGACATTAATCGAAATAGGATTCATAGAAATTCCCTGGAACGAAGCGCGTCCCACTTGCAGGGTTGAAGAACAAAAATGTAGCCCGGGTAAACAGCTGTAACAGGGGTGTGGACAGCAACACAAATCTATTTTTTGGGTTTGCTCATGCGAAAGTCCTTACAGTCATAGGCAGCTTGGTAAAAAATGAGTTTCGTCTTAATGAGTTTCACTGCACAAGACATGGTAATAAAAGCGTGCAGAATTCCATTGGCTGAGAGTGAAATCAGAGGAGCAATTGCCTCAGGGTGTTGTTATGAACAGAGCTTTTATCTGCACGTTGCAGCCTGTGGCACTGATACGACAGTGACCTCAAAAGTACATAGGCTTCGTATTCAGTACCAGAGACTCATCTTTTTTTTTGAGACGGTTGCACAATGTGCCTGCTCCCTGCCATAGACCGTATAAAAGTTGTCTCTTGGTAGGCCGAAACGAAAATCATTGCCCTTTCTGCTGCTGTTAGCTTCAGACAATCTGCAGCACTGGTTCCTCACTTGCTGTCAACCTATTTGGTCTTGTAGGCACGCTCCGCCATCAGGAATGAGAGAATAAATCTTGAAACTACAAATAACAGATAGAAAGTGCGCAGATAAATTAAAGAGAAGTAGAGTGGAAGCTGAAAAGGAAGTTACTCCGGTTAAAGAAAACGAATTACTGAGAACAGCCAAATACTCTAATATAGTATATCGGTAAATTCTTGGAGAGAATCACGCGATATATTAAAAACCCAAAAGCAAATCTCAGTTTCCGTACTGAATATGCATTAGATAGGTTTGAAATACCCCACAAACGACAAACAAGTGGACCACTTGTCAAAGTCTGGTATCTACAAAATTAACTGTGCCGGTTGCCAGTAATATTATATAGATGACACGGGACGTAAATTTAACACTAGATGTAAAGGTTCACTCAGCTCAGTAATTCCACAGTAGCAGCACATTTGAAAGAAACAACACACACTATTTCAGATTCCACCAAAGCTCTACAAACAGTACATACAAGCAACAAACGAAGAGTTATGTATGCATTCGAGGGAATAGAAATGTAAACGCATACTGAAAGTGGACGGGATAGTCTGTGGTATGAACGAGCAGAATTACGTGGCATAAGATTTTACAAGATTCTAGTCGAGTATTTGACGTAATCGAACGTATAAATTTTGCAAATAAGCGCACAGTCTGCAATTATGTGTGTGTTATTATATGACAACTTCCAAACTCGTCAGCTTGTGGAAATTTTAAATTTCAGTGCTGGGAAATGTTTCTCTTTGAAGCTTTGACTTCATTTTATGGAATGACTTACAGTATGACATAAGCATTAACATAATTGCGTGTGCGACGTGAAATACATACACGATAACAATTTTAAATACACCAACGAAAGGTACATGACAGTGAGGCACCCTGTCTGTGGCAAAGCACATATCGATTGTTCCGATATGTTGGTCAGTGGTGACTCTCTATCGACATATCTTTAAACAGATATTGATTGGAAAGTCAAGGCCTCACAATCCGTTGAGTGGTCTACTGTGAATTGCGGACAATTTGAGAGGTGTCTCGACGCCACTGTGGTGGTAAGCTTACGTGTTTTTGGTTAAAATATATTTTCTTTGAGTTATGTCACAAACATAATGTCTCATCTAAATATGTAACAGCAAGCTAGTAATTTAGTTTATGAACAAACTGCAGCCTTCTTAGTGTGTTATTCCGCCCTAGGTGTAATGACCTCCCTCAGGTCCACAAAGAAGGGGTTCCTTTTCTACCGATTGTGAGTAACACTGATTTGTTGGTTGGTTGATCTGCAAGGAAGGGGCGAAACAGTGAGGTCATAGGTCCTATCGGAATAGGGAAGGATGGCGAAGGAAGTCGGCTGTGCTCTTTCAAAGGAACCCTCCCGACATTTGCCTGAAGCAATTTAGAGAAATCACGGGAAACCTAAATTAGGATGGCCGGACGCGGGTTTGAACCGTCGTCCTCGCGAATGCGAGTCCAGTATGCTAACCACTGCACCGCCTTGCTCGGTAGTAACAGTGGTGCTCAGACATATCGTGCAGCGAAACACCGTGTTACCCGTTGAGCCCTATAGTAGGTCTGTGTGAGCACCACATTAAGAACTCGGCGGATTTCTTATGTCGATTAGAGATAATGCGTTTGAATGAGTCTGATACTCTACTAAATTGCTACGTGGTCTCTCTCTTTACTCGTGTTCCTTTGTCTTACTCGTTACGACTGATTGAGAACAGATTTGGTGATGAATTAACGAATCTATTTCTACATGTGTTGACTTCCATTTATTTTTTATTGAATTACCAACACTACTAACAGACAGATGGAGATGGGATGGGGAGCCCGTTGTCACCTATTATTGCCGATTTGTTTATGGAAGATTTCGAGGAACGTGCCTTGGATAAAAATGGTTCAAATGGCTCTGAGCGCTATGGGACTTAACTTCTGAGGTCACCAGTCCCGTAGAACTTAGAACTACTTAAACCTAACTAACCTAAGGACATCACACACATCCATGCCCGAGGCAGGATTCGAACCTGCGACCGTAGCGGTCGCGTGGTTCCAGACTGTAATGCCTAGAACCGCTCGGCCACACCGGCCGGCGAATGTGCCTTCGAGTAAGCGGCTTTGAAGTCTCCATGTTTTTTCAGTTATGTAGAGGATACTTTTGTTGTTTGGCCCATGTCATCTCGAACCCTAAGAGTTTTTCAGTTGAGTCAGTCTATCTCGAAGTCAGCTTTCGTTACAATGGTTATAATGAAAGACTGATTAGTCGTACTCTGTGCAATCGACCAACTGTGTTGCGCGTGGGTGATGACAATACCGAGGTGGCTCGAAAGTCTACGCCCTTTTCGCGTTAGACAGAGAGCAGCTAGAACAGGATTCGTCACATTTTGCTGAAATATTAGGTGAAGTGTGTTTTCCGACCATCATCTAAGGTAGGGGTCCTTCTGGATTCCGTAAAAGGTGACCTTGGTTTGCAAAAGTTGGGAGTCTACGTATTCCTTGCAGTTGTGGGATGTCATACATTGGACTTTGGAGGACCGTTGTACTGGGCGTAAGCGACATACTCACTTACGACAACCAAGTAAATCCGCCATTGCAGAACATTGCCTTGGCACTGGTCATCCTACGGAATATAACAACACAGAAATTCTGACGTGCACTTCGAGCGAAGGAAGCTGTAGAAATAAAATTGGCAAATAACCTCATAAATAGATGTGGTGATTTCTGTTTTAATTCTGCATAGAATTATCCTCTCTCACCGGAGACAGAAGAGAATCGAAGCATCTGAGACGTGGTCGAAGCATCTGAGATGTGATGCTACAGATGAATGTAGAAAATTAGAGCCGGCCGCGGTGGCCGAGCGGTTCTAGGCGCTTCAGTCCGGAACCACGCTGTTGCTACAGTTGCAGGTTCGAATCCTGCCTCGGGCATGGATGTGTGTGATGTTCTTAGGTTAGTTAGGTTTAAGTAGTTCTAAGTTCTAGGGGACTGGTGACCTCAGCTGTTAAGTCCCATAGTGCTTAGAGCCATTTGAACCATTTTTTTTAGAAAATTAGGTGGACTGATGAGGTGAGCAATGAGGAAGTTCTGTGCAGAATCGGAGAGGAAAGGAATATGTGAAAAACACTGATAAGGAGAAGGGGTTGGATGATTGGACATCTGTTACGACATGAGGGAATGTCTTCCATGGTACTAGAAGGAGCTGTGGAAGGCAAAAACTCTAGAGGAAGACAGAGATCGGAATACATCCAGCGAATAATAGAGGTCTTAGGTTGCAAGCGCTACTCTGAGATGAAGAGGTTAGCACAGGAGAGGAATTCTTGGCGGGCCGTACCAAACCAGTCAGAAGATGATGACACAAAAAAACCTTTTCGAAGCACTAGAAAAATAAATATTTGCAGTTATCTTTATAAAATTAAAACTTCATTATTTAGTTACATTACACGAACAGTTGACAGGAATACTCTCTTTGAAAATCTGAATGTAGCAGGGGTAAAATACGGGGAGCTGGAGGCTATTTACAACTTGTAGAAAAACTGGACGGCAGTTATAAGGGTCGAGGGCTGTGAAAGGGAAGCGGTGGTTGAGAAGTGGCTGAGGCAGACTTGTAGCCTATCATGATGTTATTCTTTCTATACGTTGAGAAAGCAGTAAAAGAAAACAAAAAAGGATTGGAGAAGGAATTAAGCAAGAAGGGACAGGGTATACTCACAGGAACACACATCTGTAGGTAACTGAGGAACCTACCAAATCTTTGTTAGACATATGTCTTAAGCCTTAGAATTATGCACTAAGAAACAGCAAACGACGTGGAAGATCAGATGAGCGGAGTGGAGACCGTCTTGAGACTAGGAATAAAGTCTGATGAGCCAAAACATTACGAGAGCCTGTTTCGTCCGTCTTTGGAACAAAATACGTCACTGATTCTGCCTACCAAGGATCCCACAGTTTATGGAGATATGTAGCATTAGACGTCTGTTCTCAGATCATGTTATTCACCTAAAAATGGTTCAAATGGCTCTGAGCACTATGGGACTCAACTGCTGAGGTCATATGTCCCCTAGGTTAGTTCGGTTTAAGTAGTTCTAACCTAAGGACATCACACACATCCATGCCCGAGGCAGGATTGGAATCTGCGACCGTAGCTGTCGCGCGGTTCTAGACTGTAGCGCCTAGAACTCGGGCCGGCTGTTATTCACCTAAATAACAGGGTGCCGATTTGTGTCCGCTATGATGGGGTCCGCTGGCGACCCAGGTGGGTTCCACTGGATTTACATCAGGCGAATTTGGTCGCCGAGACATCAACGTGAGTTTACTATCATGCTCCTCAAACCACTGTAGCCCGGTTCTGGCCCCGAGACACCGACAGTTATACTGTTGGAAGATGATATCGCCGCCGGGGAAGAAATAAAGAATGGAGGGATGCAGTTGGTTCTCAGCATGTCTTCGATTACTACCACAGGGCCCATGCAAATGCAGGACAATGTACCCCTAGCATAATACAGCTCCCATCAGCTTGTGTCCGTGGCGCGCAGCACGTTTCGAACCGCCGTTCACCTCGATGACGGCGTTTGTGGAGACGACACGTTTTCGTTGATCAACGGTCGAATCTCGATGGCCCCGTGCCCGCTGCAATCGTAATTGACGATGGCGTTGGGTCAACATGTGAACACGTAGGAGTGGTCCGCTGCGGAGCTCCATGTTCAACAATCTCCGATGACCGGTGTGGTCCAAAACACTTTTACGTGCACCAACATTGTGCTTTTTCGGCAGAGATGCTACAGTACACCATCTACCCTACTTTACAGAGCAGAGAAGCCTCCGAACCTCACCTTTTATGAAAAGTCGTGGACGTCCAACCATTAGGCACCAGTGGTATTTTCACTGTCCTTCTGTCCTTTTTCGTAGATTCTGACGGCAGTAGTACCTAAACATTCGACCGTCTACGCCGTTTTCGAGATACCCTTTCAAAGTCTCTGCGTAATAATAATCTGCTCTTTGTCAAAGTCACTAATTTCAATGGATTTCCTCATCTGCAGCTGATATCTTCGCTAGGGTGATTCCCGATAGGTGTCTGCTCCGCTTACACAAGAAAAGCGTTTCTAAAGAAGAAAAATTTATTAACATCGAATATAGATTTAAGTGTTACGAGGTATCTGTCTGGAATGTATCCACGTATCGAAGATGGACGATAAGCAATTTAAACTTGAAGAGAATAGAGGTTTTTTAGATGTGGTGGTGAAGAAGATTGCCGAAGATTAGGTGGGTAGATCGCGTAACTAATGCGTAGGTACTGAATATAATTGGGGAGGCAAGAAATCTGTGGCAGAATTCCACTAAAAGGAGGACTGGTTGAGGGGCCACATTCTGAGACATTATGGGACCAGAAATTTAGTATTAGAGAGAAGTTGGAGGAGGGCTGGTAAAAATAGTAGGCGGAGTCCAAGAGATGAATACAGTAATCCGATTCAGAATGACGTAGGTTGCAGCAGTTATTAGGAGATGAGAAGTTTGCACGGGATAAAGTGACATGGAGAGCTACATCGAACCAGTCTTTGCACTAAAGACGGCAACAGAGCAACATCACGAACAGAACCTCTCCGAATGTGGTCACGACAATGTCTTACTAGCTCGGAGAGGCAAGAAGAGACAAGGTATAATCACAGGAGCTCACGGTTGTAGACAGCTGCCGAGGCTACCAAATCCTTGTTACACAGACATGTCTTCAATCTTTAAATTATGCACTAAGGGACAGACTAAAATAACCCATTACTATAAATTTTGTGACGTAATTACAGATCACAGATGCGAGGTACAAAGACCGCGTTCAGTGAAATTGAAACCTGCCAGCCGGCCGGAGATGCCGAGCGGTTGTAGGCGCTTCAGTCTGGAACCCCGCGACCGCTACAGTCGCAGGTTCGAATCCTGCCTCGGGCATGGATGTATATGATGTCCTTAGGTTAGTTAGATTTAAGTAGTTGTAAGTTCTAGGGGACTGACAACCTCAGCTGTTAAGTCCCATAGTGCTCAGAGCCATTTGAACCATTTAGAAACCTGCCGTGACTGCGCTGCGGTCAGTATACCCCATTCCTAACCGCTACCTGACGTTGCGAAGGAAGTGTGAATTACACGGCCTTTTTTCCCGTTCTCTACTCTTGGTGCTAGCTCTCTACTGGCAACTTCTTTGGTGGCGCTGGTCCCATATTTATTCTCCTGTTACTGTGGGATTACACGACTACCGCATAGTCACTGGAAGCAGTCACATCTACGAGGGAATGCTGAAAAGGCTGCCTTCGAATTCTTTACTCTGTTGCCAATATCAGTTAAGTATTAATACATTGCATGTCACTCCTTCGACTTCGCTGCGTCGCTGACGCAAGTTGCAGCCCTCCGAATGGTAGCGTGTAACGTGGGGATGTGAAAAGTCATATCGCCGGTGCGTGATAAACAGAGTACAGTAATTGACATTTTAACAGCAGAAAAGATGCCTCCAATTGAAATCCATAGAAGAATGAAAGCTGTGTACTGTGATGATCGAATCGATATTAGTAATGTGTGACGGTGGGTTGTTTGAGCTCGTAATGAAGGAAACGATCACGGTCATGCCAACCTCAACACGTATGAAACAGTTCTGAGCGCACCACCGCGATGAGACTCATCGGAATCGGGTTGAACTCGTCAGATAAAATCGTCGGACAGCATATACACAGCTCTCAGGTAAGTGTAGCATATCATGACAGCGTGTACAGGTCCCCACTGCATAACTACGATACAAAAAACCGTGTGCACGGTTGGTGCTCGCATGCTCACTCCTGACAAGGATCAGATGAGATTGGACTTAACAATTTCTTTGGCGATTGAGCATGAGGATCATGGGTTCTTTTACGACATTCTGAGAGATGCTGAAAGCTAGGTTCACGATTTTGACACCGAAAACAAGAGAGCATCAATGGAGTTTGTAACACCTATTTTTGGCCTATTTTATATCTGTATCTATATTTATATGTAAATTTGTAGTATTGCTTATGTATAATGTTGTATCTGTCATGGAAATTCTTTGACAATGTATACACGTTTCAGTTATGTGAATTTTTGAACGATGTTGCGAATTTAAATAACTACTGAAGCGATTGTTATGTGATGTAGTATAAATGACTTGGTCCACAATTAGGGACGTAGCGTTGAGTGTAAAAAATGTAGGGAAGCCCCGCAGCTACAGATGTAGCCTGGCGGAATGGAAAAGGTGTGGTAGGCGCGCAAGTGGCAACTCGTCCTTTGTGACGGGTAAGGAATCTGGGCTGAGCAGTGGTGTGGTTAACACCTCGCTAGCAGCAGCATATCATAGTGCCTCACATTCCTGGAGTTTTGAGGCCAGAAGAGCTTAAGGGCAGTTTTTTTCATGGGCTCGGATGCTGAATTTGGTGATACCATTAACATGGCATGGTTTTTAGCTCTATAAAAATATTACTTCGACGCCAAGAAGATCAGTAATAGGGCGACGCCAACAGTACTGCCATGACTGCATCGCCGCGATGTTAATAGCCACTGCAAATTCCGCCACCTGTGACACCAACCTTCCACTAAGTTTTTATTTGGCTACAGGTTTCGACGTTGCGTCAACGCCATCTCCAGGCCCGTACACTTTAATGATATCAATTGTGTGTGGCTCAGTACCAGAAGTCCGCGGTGAGTCCAATATGTGCTCCACATGGATAACGGGCAGTAACTAGTTACTGCCCGCCATCCATGTGGAGCCCATATTGGTTTCACCGCTGTTTTCTAGTACTCAGCCACACACAATTGATATCATCAAAGTAACTAGTTACTGCACGCCATCCATGTGGAGCACGTATTGGTCTCAACGCGGACTTCTGGTACTCATCCACACACAACTGATATCATCAAAGTGTACGGGCCTGAAGATAGCGTTGACACAATTTCGAAAAAAAAAATTAAAAAAAAATATGAAATCTGAAGTACAGCTGGAGGAGTTTCATTTTAAATAAAAATTATACCAACTGATGTCCCACCATCATCCAGTTTAAATATGGATTTACGAAGATTCCACCGCTACGGTCGCAGGTTCGAATCCTGCCTCGGGCATGGATGTGTGTGATGTCCTTAGGTTAGTTAGGTTGAAGTAGTTGTAAGTTCTAGGGGACTGATGACCTCAGAAGTTGAGTCCCATAGTGCTCAGAGCCATTTGAACCATTTTTGAAGATTCCACTAAGTTGTTTTGTATTTGGTACTCTGTAAATGGACCAGGTATTTGTGAAATTTGCTTGAATTGAATAATAATCGTGGTGTTACTAAAAACTATATCTTACACCCGTGATTATCCCAAATCACAAACCTGGGGAGGATTGCTATCGTAGGGAATTTAATTCCGAGTGTCCTAATTTATTATGAGAAAGTGGCTGAACTTGAATTTAATGTTGTGTGGTCATTTACACAACCAATCATAATTCTGAGTAGGTCAAAAGACTGCTTATAAAAGCACATTTGTTATTTAAATAGTTTGTTGTGCTTTACTTAACTAATAATTAATGATAAGAATACTTACCTTTTCTGATACATACTGGTGTAGGTTTGTTAACAAGCATGGTTCTTCAAGCCATGAAAGTTTAAGGGTCCTCATGGATCAGCCTAATTATTTAATGAAGCAATGCAAATGCTCCTTCATAGCCAGTGTAGTTAGATTTGCATTCTGTTTAGTTGCTTCAAACAGAGTTTAAGAAAGAACTATTTACTGTCTTATCTGTTCTAATGCTAGGTGGTTAATACACAACCATAGAGACCCTGTATTAGTCAATGAAGTTATAGATTATGATCATTAGTAGACTCCCTGATTTAAATACAGAATCATTTCAAGCTTTTCCCTGTTCAATATTGCTACTAGTTTCATGTGTGTCATAAACTGTTGCACCTAGTTCATTTAAGGTACATCTTGTAACTCTTATTGGCCATTTGCTTATCTGACTTAATGGTTAGTAGCACATTTATCTGTAACTTTAGGTTACTGTGTTGTAGTGTGAACAGGTATGAAATATGTGTGTCAAGGAAGGTTAGGTTAGCCTTTGCACTGTCTTCTGCTCTATCGTTATGCTTGATACAAGAATGCCTAATTAGGCTGGCGACCAGTTGTCACATGTAATGTCACAATTTGATTTTGTGCTGGGAGAACGTCTGACACACCCATTTACTGTTAGTTTGTTGGAGTGTTTCGTAACCGATTCCCAGATTGTTCTATTTCCATTGGGTTATACCACGGTCACAACTACTTAAAAATTCCTCACAGAGGTATAGCGTTAGCATCGATTGCCGTTCAAGGTGGTCGGTGGTAGCGTTACACTAGACGCCACAAAGGATCACCGACGCCAAGAAAGTCGAGGATCAAGCAATCAGCAGATGAGTCATACTGACAGTGCTTCATGCCTCAAGGCACCACCACAAATAAACTCTGTAAGGTACTGCGAGATTTTCAGAAAACTGAAAGGACCAATTCAAAGAAATCGTCCACATGTGGAACACCACCTCCTTCAACCTGACAATACCAGACTACACACGAGTGCTGCAACATCCGCTACAATCGAGCGCCTTGTTTTCGCTGTCATCGAACATTCTCCATACAGTCCCATCTTGGCCTCAACCGATTTTTATCTGTTTCCAAGACTATCGTTTCGAGGACTTTGATATAGATGAAGCAATGCAAGTAGAGGTGAGGTTGTTGCTCCATCAACAAAGTCAAACATTCTACAGTGACAGTATAAAAAAACTGGTCTCTAGTTGGAAGAAATTAGTTCGTCGCCAGGTTGATTACGATGAAAAATACGTGAGTTGTCAGAAAGCAAGTCCTGATCGGTCGCGAAATGGCCACCACAGTGAAAGCCCGGTGAGGTTTCGCACAGATGGGTAGTGTCTCTAGTACGACCATCGATCGCATCAAGACGCTCTTTTCAGTTATGAGCGCACTGCGAGCGAGTAAAGGTGCCTAGAACAACGATGTCTCCCGCCAAGTAGGACGGCCCACTGAGAGGCTTCGCCTTAATGAATGCAGCCCACCTAACACAAATGCCACGCACTTCCCTCTTCATGGAAATTATTAGCCGCACTCTACAGGGGCAGTGAAGACGCTGCTGCAGCCTTTTCGATGGGATGTGTTCGATCACCCACAACACAGCCCTAATTGGCTCTTCCTGAGTATAATCTCTGTTCATGTGAAACGCTGGATACGAAGACAACACTCGTCCTGAGTATCATCTCTGTTCACATGAAACGCTATGTGCTATAGACAAGCGTAGAGAATTATTGGAAAGCACAGGCGGCTGCCTTCTATGACGATGGTGTTGTAAATTTGGTATAACGACCCGACAAATGTCTAAGTCGGAGCGACGACTACGTAGAGAGTATCCGGAAAGTGTAGCTAACTCTTGCAAATAAAATGTTTTTTATTTTCACTCTGGTTTCCATTTAGCCACTGATCGGACAATCCTCGTAGATATGTAGACTAAAGAATAAAGATACAGAGTATTAATAAAGTTTGTTTTATTTAAGAAGCTCAACGATTTTTCAGAAAAAAATTCGGAGGCAACACTTTTCAACACGTCCACGTATTAAATATCTGAGAGTGTGCACATGGAACGGTTTAAAATGGAATGACCACATGAAACTAATTGTAGGGAATGCAGATTCCAGTCTGGGATTCATTTTAACTTCAGGAACTGGAGCCCATCCACGGGGGATATAGCTTAAAATAAGAATGAAATTCGAGTATCTCACGTCAATCTTAGAGCTTGTAAGTAGGCTGTTTATGTTTTCTTTATGTAAGTAGGCTGTTTAGGTTCTTATATTGGTAACGCCGCCGCCACGTAGCGCTCAATATGAAAATCACTGGCTGTGCTGTGTGCAGTCTGTGGCTGCTTTGCATTGTTGTAATACTCGCCATTGTAGTGTTAGGCAGCTGGCTGTGAACAGCGCGTAGCGTTGCGCAGTTGGAGGTGGGCCGACAGCAGTGGTGGATGTGGGGAGAGAGATGGCGGAGGTTTGTAATTTGTCATGAACTGGTATATATATTATGACTTATGATGATATCAAGGTAAATACATTGTTTGTTCTCTACTAATATCTTTCATTTGCTAACTATCCCTATCAGTAGTTAGTGCCTTCCATAGTTTGAATCTTTTATTTAGCTGGCAGTAGTGGCGCTCGCTGTATTGCAGTAGCTTGAGCAGCGAAGATTTTTGTGAGGTAAGTGATTTGTGAAAGGTATAGTTTAATGTTAGTCAGGGCCATTCTTTTGTAGGGATTTTTGAAAGTCAGATTGCGTTGCGCTAACAAAATATTGTGTGTCAGGTTAAGCACAGTCGTGTATAATTGTTCAAAGGGGACGTTTCATATGTCGACCCTTAGCCTAGGATACCTCACTGGAATCTTCTGATTTTTTTCTTGTAGTTCGTGTAGTTAGTGTAGATTTTGTTTATTGCTAGCGCGTAATTATAGAGAGAATTTCCTTTGTAGTTGTAGTTTTTCATTGTTGTACAGTAAAACAGTTGTGGCATGCATGTAGATTTGCAGCAAGTATTTCGCAGCTGCAATTAACTAGATATTATTTTCAGTGCTATGTTAATGTGTTCCCCTATTTTTGCTCTTCAAATTGTGTTCTTCTGTGTTGTCGTGTGAAATACTGTGACAATAATGGCGTGTGAAAAACCTAACACTAGGCTCCAAAGTAAACTGAGAAATAATAGTGACGACGAGCGTGGCTTATCAGCACCACTGTGTAGTGAATTAACAGACGTTCCAAGTAGTAATTTGGTAACTGTGCATAGGGAAATGGAGCGGGCGGTAAATAATGGTGTAGACAGTGAAACAGGTAGTGAACAGGGAAGCATTATCGATCGATCGGTCGGCAACAGCTCGCCTCAGGAATCCGAAATGACAGGACACAATTTTACAAATACTGTAGAGTCAGGTTTTGCGTCCTCACCGTTTTCTCAAATAAGTCAAGACACATTTTCAGCTTGTCAAAATGTGAATGTTGCCGGTGCAAATGCACTGCCGAAAAGAGTAGAGGAACAGATTCGAGACACTAATGCATTGTTATTACCACTAATGCAACAAATGGAACAAAATCAGAGACAAACACAGCAAAAGCTGCAAAAGTTAGACACAATGGAACAAAATCTTAAAAAATTAGACACAATGGAACAAAATGTTCAAAAGTTAGACTCATTGGAGCAAACTATTGAACAAACACGTGAGGATTTAACTACTGAGTTACATAACATTGAATCGAAATGTCAAAAAATCTGTAATGACGTAAAAACACAAATTTGTGAGCATTTTCAACCTATTTTTTCGCGGCATGAAAATGCATTACAGAATCACGAAGCAGCCATAAAAGAACTGCAAGCCATTGTTCATGAAAATCATGAGACCTTGTGGGCTAAAATTGACTCAGTTGCATCTACCGATTCGGTTACGCAACTTGCAATAACTCAGGAAAACTTAAAGGACACAGTAGATTCGATTTCAACACAAATGTACACTCTGAAACTTGGTTCAGAAAAACACACTGAGGAAATGTGTTCACTATCGGAGAAAGTAGCCGAACTTTCGGATCAGGTCACTAACTTATCTACAAAGGTAGATGATGATCTGAATGACACAAGACCTGTAGCCTTCACTGACACAGAAGAGTATGAACAAATTAGAAAATTCAAACAGAATCAAAATCAAATCAATACACAGTACAAAAGAGAAATCCGGGAAGTACAAGATCAGCTGATACAGGTAATTCAAGAATTACGTATTTCAGAGGATACTCGCGCCCCAATACGGGAAGAGGGACACAGAAATACGGAACAGCCACAAAATAATAACACAGGGCATTTCGGAAGTTATGAAAGAAATTGGCAATGTGCACCGAATTTTGATATGGAACGGCCGACACGACCTAACAATGACCGATATGCGACTCGCCGACATGATGATTTTGACTATAAGCTGTTCATTACAACACGTAAATTCAAAACATTTAAGAATTCTGGCAACGACATTCATCCACAAGCATGGCTCCATCAATTCTCTCATTGTTTTCCTCCCAACTGGTCGTTAGAACACAGATTAGAATTTATGTGTGGCTACTTGGAGAATGAACCAACTGTAAGAATGCGATCGGTAATTCACGATTGCCACAGTGAAGGAGAGTTTTACCATGCCTTCCTCTCAGCATATTGGTCTCAAGCCACACAAGACCGAGTAAAACATAGCATCATGAAACGTTTCGAACAATCTGAATTTTCCAGTCTTATGAAATATTTTGAAGACATGTTGCATAAGAATCAGTATCTTTCAAACCCATACAGCCCCTCAGAACTCATCCGCATTTGCTTAATTAAACTGTCTGAACATTTACGACATATTATTTTGGCAGGACGTTGCAAAGACGACATTGAAGCATTTCAGGGACTCTTACAAGAATTAGAAATTGACACTGACAATCGCAGAACGCGAAACCAGGAACACAACAATTACAGGTCACATCTGTCGGAATTCCGCGATGAAAGAAGTAATAACTTGACACGACAAGGCTATTCTCACAACACAAATCGTGACCAAAACAGACACCACCCGTATGACAACCGTTGGCAGAGTAATAATATTTACAGAGAAAGATCGCATTTCCGTAGTAATGACTATCACAGAGCCAATCAGAGAAACAGACAATATGGGAACCAAAACAATTATTATCAAGGGAGGCAGAATAACTTCAGACGCAACAGTTCGGCGCACAGTTACGATTCAGGGAGAAACTCTCCACCACATGACGGACAAGGAAGAAACTACGGAATCTACCGACATGACGACAGACGATATATTCGTAACGACAGACCTGAATTGCATCAGAATTGGCGGGATTCAAACAGAGCAGGGCACTTTCGATAACGTGAATTTGTAGAAGTTAGGTCTCCTAATCCCAACAACAACGCGCGCCAACAAAGAGACAGACAATGACTAGCGCCGCAGGCACCCACGTGCGCCGGCTGGCTCAGAGAAAAATAACATAGACGCTAACCTTGAGAAAAATTTTAGCATTCCTTACCGACGTATACCGCATGACAATTGCATTCAAGTTCAAACTCTGAGTACTATGAAGAGTAAAGGTTTACACCAGATTTCACATGTAAAACCGTTTATTGAAAGCTAATCTGCTTTTTAACTTTGTCTTTGCCATATAACTTTTCACTTCACATTTCTAGTATGCTTTGTCAGACTTAAGAAACTGTTAATATGCAACAATGTTTGAAGTTAAATATCCAGTCAAGAACCAAGAGAACTTATTTAAACAGAAATTACGAATGCGTTGTTATAATGAACAGACGACACAGTGTTGTTAATTGTACATTCTTGCTTGTTAGTTGCACGATTACGTAACGACTATCAGGCTCACATACTTGGAACATATACCGGCACTGCTAATGAGATTTTCATGTAACATTTTGGTTTACTTGAAAAGACATTCTTTATTTGAAGTACTTTTTGTGGGATTAAAGATGACTTAGCACTTGGTTTCTTTGACAGCTACACAATTATATCACGACGCTACTAATGCGTGACACAATTTACATTGTTGCTTTTGTGCTGTATCTGCTTTATATCTGCACAGTTTTTTTGAATTCTTCTGGAAAGTAAAATATGTTTTAGTAGTAACTTTTGTGGTATAGCTACAATGAGACTGCCTTTTCTGTAGCACAACAATACGTTACAGTACAGTACTTTCTTCATCATGGCAATAAGCGTAATAACTGAGATATCTATACGCAAAGCATTTCACTTTTGTTTATCATGAGGTAAGTACATTGACTTTTGCAGAACTTAGCTTTCGGAGGACGATAATTACGACACTTCCACAGAATTATCTTACAGCAAGACGCACATTTAGCGCTACAGCACACGTATTTGAGTGATTAATTTTGTACTTAAAACATTTATTTTTAAAGATTTTTGAATTACAAAGAAAGTTTTCCGTGATACATTTCATTCCATTGCTGTAATCTGTAACACCTGAGGGTATAATTACATTAATCCTCAGGGGGGTACACGCTTACTTTGTGTACCATGTGTGTGGCAACCACAAGGAACCCTAGCTAATATGGTACTTGCTTATACAACTTTACACATCGGTACCATATTTCTCTAACACAAATTACACAGCTATCTGATCATGTAACTGAGAGATAAACTTTTTTTATTACATCAGTGACATATGTTTACGCAATTACAGAGTTGGATTACTTCACGCTTACCAAATTGTATTTTGTCTGTACTGTGTGATCTGTTCATATTTTTTCGGAACCATTGTGATACTATGAGAGCTTTGAATGATATATTTGGTAAGGTAGCATGATTTTAAAGTACGTTTGAGGTAGATGACACTATTGAAATGAGCAGAGAATTTTTTTTAGGTTTTGAAATTATTGCAGAAAGCTACGACGTTTTTGAGATTTGACTGAGGTGTTATGATGTTATTATTACGACGACGATGTGTACTATGCTGTTGAGATATGTTTATGATCAATAAGATGATGCTACCTTATATGAGGAATAAGAAGTATGTTGGAAACCAAGAATCGTACTTTAAGAGTTATGAAATGTGCGTAAATGCGTGACTGTATCACAATGCTGACGAATATTTTATTTGGACACTTATATTTGTAGGATTTTCTTTCTACAGATTTGCAACGCTAATTCTTGACCTGTGAAATATTTTTATGTGAGACTGTCACTGTAGCGGAAACTGGTGTCGTAAATATTTCCGTAAGAAAGTTGTGACCACCTGCACGTAATGCGTTGTGGGCACGCAGCTGTGTCAAACACCTGGAGAACAAGCCATTAGGGTGTGCCTTTCCAGAAGCACAGGTAAAAAAAAAAAAAAAGAAAAAAGGCAGGCCTTTATCCTCGCCATTGACATTCCTTTAGAGAAAATATTGCAAATGCGACACCCTCATTACTTCCATTAAACCTGCTATTGACATTCCTTTGTAGAAAGCATCGCAAATATTACACGCTCATTACCTGAAAACATATGATTACTCATACTTTGTGCTAATTACTGCAATGCTTATGAATTGATGGGAAATATTCGTACATCTGCACACCTGATTATGACAAGTGTCTTTCTATGAGAGTTGAGAGCTACTGACTTACGAAATGCCACATGACTATTGAATGATGTTTTTATGCTTTGGTTTGCGTTAATTGCTTATTTCATTTGACATCTGTTTTTCAGCTGTGTTGCAGCATTAATTTCATAAAATAAAATTAAATGCATTTGCTAATGTGAACACTTTCTGTCAACAGATCTATTAAATAATAATTTTGTGATCCACATTCTTCAAAAAAGGAGCACTTGGAAAGGAAAGAACAAGAAGAAGGGACTAGTAACAGTAACTGCATACATAATATTCTTTTCAAGTACATGGTAATATTTCTTTTACAATAAGTTGTTGTGGTGCACCACTTTAATTACTTAGACATTAAGATGTGATTATACATTTCCCTTATCTGCATTGTTGTTTTTACTGTAATATTTTTTCTGCTTGAGCTATGTCATGTTTAGGTATAAGTTACTGCTGTTTGCCAGGCATAGTGCTACTGAACTTTAATTTGTGTTACTCTGCTAAGCCAGATTTATTTTTTTGTTTGCTGCGCATTGCCTCATATTAGTTGTAATGTTGAATTGCTTGGTAATTTAGATTTACTGTAGCTTGCTTTGCGGTTTTCCATTTTTTTTCATTGCTGTTTATATTAATTGTTTTATGTGCTGCTGCATTGCCTCGTCCCTTAGTTTAGCATCTGAGCTCAGTAGATTTAAGTTAGCTTAAGAGGGGGTAGACTATATAAGAAACTGACTATGGAGAATAGGTAAAAAATGCATTGAGAAGTTATACAAAAAAAAGTACAGAAAACAGGTTTAGGTAGGATTTTCTTGGAAATAAATGTTGAGGTGAGAAATGTGTGAACATATAAATACAGAGAGCATGCTTAGATAGAATTTTTTTGGTGGAAACAAAGGATGAAATAAGAGGAAAGATATATGGAGTTTTGGGTTGGACTGCAGTACCAAATGTTACACTGAAAACGAACCCTATCCTTTCCTATTGGTGTTATCCCACTATGTGTTTGTGTACCCTTGTGTAGTTGTTTTCTTCCTGTCTCTGTGTAGTTTCATAGAATTTTTTCTTCTTTTAATATTAAGCTACATTCACTATGATGAGGAATACAGTTATCCTCAAATATAATTGGCATTAATAATATGTTATTTACTTTGTAAAGATGTTAGACATTATTTATTCTGTTTAAATGCTCATGTGTGAAGTTGATGTTTTGCAAGTTATTCTGATCTTCTATGTATGTACTCATGTCATAATTCCTGTAACACTGATGTATATGTTTATTTCTATTCTTTTGTAAAGCCTGTACTACAAATGTTATCTGTATTATTATGTTCTTTAATGATGTATTTTCTACCTTTGTTACTGTATTTTTATGTTACCAAATTGTAATTGTTACCAGTTCTTCAAATTAAGTAACATTTCACTGCACACGTTTCTGTTGGTCATAGTATATGGACAATATGTGAGAAGTAGGGAGTGTTAGTGTTTGCACGTGTGTTAATGATTCAGCAAGGGACTGGATAACAGCATTGCTGGTTCTAAGGACAATTCCAAAAACTTTGTGAGTGCACAAGTGGTGGTTATGGACTTGCTATATTATCTGCAAGACTCTTCAATGGTGATTGTGCACCTGCACAGTCACAACAGATGGCGGCTGGCCATCTCTACAAGGACTACAGTGGGTCTGCATCTTTGATGACCCACGAATACCATTATTTCCACAAGGACTACAGTGGGTCTACACCTTTGCTGACTCACCAATACCATTATTTCTACAAGGACTGCAGTGGGTCTGCACCTCTAGTGGCCCACCAATACCGTAATCTCTACCAGGACTACAGTGGGTCTGCTCTGTGATGACCTACCTACCAATACTCTTCAAAATTTCGACTGACTCTGCTGTGGGTTTGCTCTGTTGTGGCCCATTACCTGTATGCATGTCAAGAGTCAGCACTGTCGTTCCATTGGAAGGAAAACACTACTTCTTCAAGACTGTATGGAAATCCACTACTTCTATGTGAAATTTCTTTTACTAATGAGAAACTGTAATTACTATTATGATGAATGATCAGGACTATCTTTATGGACTGTGAGAAAATTTTAGCTTTTGACCAACATTGTATCAATAAGTGTGTGCATTTTATATCTTTGTTACTGTAATTGTGAAAAATTTTTGTCAAATCTGTATTGGCCAGTGCCCAACACCATTTGTAAAAATTTTTGTGGGGAGCATGGGGGCTATGTAAGTAGGCTGTTTATGTTTTCTTTATGTAAGTAGGCTGTTTAGGTTCTTATATTGGTAACGCCGCCGCCACGTAGCGCTCAATATGAAAATCACTGGCTGTGCTGTGTGCAGTCTGTGGCTGCTTTGCATTGTTGTAATACTCGCCATTGTAGTGTTAGGCAGCTGGCTGTGAACAGCGCGTAGCGTTGCGCAGTTGGAGGTGAGCCGCCAGCAGTGGTGGATGTGGGGAGAGAGATGGCGGAGGTTTGTAATTTGTCATGAACTGGTATATATATTATGACTTATGATGATATCAAGGTAAATACATTGTTTGTTCTCTACTAATATCTTTCATTTGCTAACTATCCCTATCAGTAGTTAGTGCCTTCCATAGTTTGAATCTTTTATTTAGCTGGCAGTAGTGGCGCTCGCTGTATTGCAGTAGCTTGAGCAGCGAAGATTTTTGTGAGGTAAGTGATTTGTGAAAGGTATAGTTTAATGTTAGTCAGGGCCATTCTTTTGTAGGGATTTTTGAAAGTCAGATTGCATTGCGCTAATAAAATATTGTGTGTCAGGTTAAGCACAGTCGTGTATAATTGTTCAGAGGGGACGTTTCAAGCTTTACCAGATGGAATGTCCGTCCCCGGTAGCTGAGTGGTCAGCGTTATAGAACGTCAATCCCAAGGGCTCGAGTTCGATTCCCGGCTGGATCGGAGATTTCCTCCGCTCAGGGACTGGGTATTGTGTTGTCCTAATCATCATCATTTCATCCCCATCGACGCGCAAGTCGCCGAAGTGGCGTCAAATCGAATGACTTGCACCCGGCGAACGGTCTACCCGATGGGAGACCCACTCACACGACATTTCATTTCACCATTTAGGATTGCCAGATGAAAGGAGCAGCGCGCTTCAGTCAGGGGAACGCTCACACACCTCCAGTGATATGCGCTATATTGTGCATCACGACGTGTTTTACTATTAAAATTTCTAGAGCGAACGTTCCTAGAAGAGTCAATCAATATATTGCTTCCCCCAACTCATACATCGCCAAAAATGGTGAAAGCAACATTAGAGAGATCCGAGCTTTCTCGGAGGATTACCAACAATCATCTTTTCCATTCACCATTCACGACTGTAACAGGAAAGAGAGGAAGTGACAGTGCCATAAAAGCACCCTCTACCTCACATCGTAAGGTGTCTCCCGTGGTATAGATGTAGCTGTAGAACTAGATACATGATGAATGAAGATGGCAGAAGTTACTGTGAGCAAGATAAAACAAAATATAATTGTGTCGTATGGTTGTATGAGTAAATAGTTCAGTAAAAATATGGAATTGGCTCTCTTCTGGAAGACGAAGAAGACAAAAGAAAACAAGGCGCTCTGAAATCCATGGACATGCTGAGGACGGCGATGTGTATTCTAGACTCTTCTGCGGTACTGAATACGACGAACAGCAATTTCTGTAAAATATCTCTAAGAAGAAAATTATCTCGGCACCAGGGCTTCTGAACTTAAATCACGTTGACGTTGTGGGATCCCATACGTGGGTCACTGTTTCGCTTGTCTGCTCTTCATCACTGATATATTATTAATAAAGGAGAGACGATGACACAAATTACAGATTCCTGAACGTGTGGCGTTACTGTGGATTTGATGCTGTTCTTCGCTACAGTGTTCTGTTAAACGAGAACAGGAAACGCTATCGGTAAAGGGACTCTGAACTTGATAGGTAGCTTGATGTTTTCCGTAATCAGACGTTCATCAGAAGCACCCATTCAAGTCACAGTCAAATTTACATCAGGAATGATTTTTATCTCATTCTCCCAGTTCATTCTATCTCAAAATTTTTCATGGTATCTGAATAGGCCCTTCTCGCTACTGTTTGGTTTGAAGCTTCTGGCCTACTGGAGGGATGGGTATGGGTAGATATACTAACCGGGAACTATGAAACGATCTAGATACCAATGGGAACGGTGATTCACAATTTTGTTCCGAACTATAACGTCTGATGCCAAGAACGTCAGACATGGTCGCAGATTCTGTATACCTAGCTCCTGTTGAAAGTGGAAGGTGCACCATCAGATACACAATATGTGAATCATTACGGAGGATGGGAGAGAAGAATGGTAAACTGCTACTCATCACATATCTGCAGACCAATGTTGGCTTAAGATATTTTCCACTTTGACATTTTTATTGCAGATACACGTATCCTACATCCGAAGTGCAATCGTATGTGACAGTTGCATCAGCCATACGAAAGGAAACCACGTGTTGCATGATGTGCCGATATCTTGACGTTACATGCGATTATGAATTATTCATCAAACAGTACGCATTTGAAAAAGAGCTGCTTCTCTCCAACCACAATCATATCAACAATTCATAATGTAATGAGATCTTGTCAGTAGATTCTTAACTAAATATTTTGCTTCATTAATATTGGACGTGTTGTAAGCTGGTGCAATATCAGGTTGTACTTTTCGTAGGAAAAAATGTTGGCGGAGGTTGGGGACGTGGAGGGAAATTGAAGGTGGGAAAGAAGAGTGAGAAGTTATGTACAAGGTGATGAGGCGTCAGGAGGAGCCAGATTTCATCTTTTCTATGCGGGTAGAACACGTAATGTTTAATTCAGGTCCTTTAGTGCCACGAAACCAGCAAGAAATCGCTCCTCCACAAATTGTGCACTGTCAGTAGGGGACCGATCAGAAACATGTTTGGATTTGCGCCTGAAAGTGTTAATGTCTCTCCTCTCGTAAACGTTACCGCCCTTCAGTGACTGATAACAGGTTTCTTACGTTAAACGCTCTTCCACGGAGTAATTGTGTAGTCTTTTGGGGTGGGGCAGTCTGCCCGTCAATGGATACTGTACCTCGTTCCATAAGGGTTTCGTTGGGCTGAGATCAGTGCTGTCGGTCGAAGATTCGAATTCATATACTGCCATTTTACTAAAAACCTCGGATAGCGTCGTTGCCTTATGAATGAGAGAATAGTCTTACTACAAATAAGTAACACATATTTGAATATTCTCAGGAAATCCTACAGCAGAATTGATTGTGAAGAATTCTGAGCTCATTCAATTACAGGCGGTAGAGTGATACATTCGCGTACGCGCATCAGCCGCGGTAGTACATGGCAAATTATTTTTTGTACACTCAACCGTGTTTGAATTTCTTACCTCGGAAGAAGTTATGAATTGTTTCGTGTGAAGTAACACAATAACTAAATTTGGTGGGGCAAATATTTATGTAATGTATCTACACGGTAACTGTGATTGTCAAATGGTTCAAATGGCTCTAAGTACTATGGGAATTAACATCTGAGGTCATCAATCCCCTAGACCTAGAACTATTTAAACCTAACTAACCTAAAGACATCACACACATCCACGCCCGAGGCAGGATTCGAACCTGCGACCGTATCAGCAGCGCGGTTCCGGACTGAAGCACCTAGAACCGCACGGCTACAGCGGCCGGCAACTGTGATTGTCAAATGTATGTTTACGACTCATAATTTTGCTCTCGTAAGTTGACTAGACAGTATATAATTGTATGGTTTTGCTTACTGAAGGGCTATCGCTAATTTAGTGCCAAAGAATAACGTGAATCAGAACACAGTTTGTAGCTATACTCATACCAACAAAAGTTCCCAATCCGCGATATTTCACGAAGGTGTGTTGGCATGGTGACTGTTTGTGTACAGATCGGAAAGTCGCCGCTGATGATGTTTGTAAACATACACGCAGTCACCTTCGTGTAGAACACTGCGCTTGAAAGGATTGTGCCATTTCACTTGAACGCAAGTTACCAACAGGGATGCATTACAGACATCTCTGGAACAGTCGAGCGAGCATCCATCATGCCAAGGAGGACAACAGCTAGAAATGATTGGGCCTACGTCCTCACATTACCTGCAGACTGCTTGTTGACCAACGAAGTTGCTCGACAGAGGTCTCAAATTGATGTGTTGAGGACAGGGAATCGGTTCCAGTGGATAGGTAGCGTTCTTACAGGGATGCATTACAGACATCTTTGGAACAGTCGAGCGAGCATCCATCATGCCAAGGAGGACAACAGCTAGAAATGATTGGGTCTACGTCCTCACATTACCTGCAGACTGCTTGTTGACCAACGAAGTTGCTCGACACAGGTCTCAAATTGATGTGTTGAGGACAGGGAATCGGTTCCAGTGGATAGGTAGCGTTCTTACACTGAAGCAAAAGTCGAGCGAGCATCCATCATGCCAAGGAGGACAACAGCTAGAAATGATTGGGTCTACGTCCTCACATTACCTGCAGACTGCTTGTTGACCAACGAAGTTGCTCGACACAGGTCTCAAATTGATGTGTTGAGGACAGGGAATCGGTTCCAGTGGATAGGTAGCGTTCTTACAGGGATGCATTACAGACATCTCTGGAACAGTCGAGCGAGCATCCATCATGCCAAGGAGGACAACAGCTAGAAATGATTGGGTCTACGTCCTCACATTACCTGCAGACCGCTTGTTGACCAACGAAGTTGCTCGACACAGGTCTCAAATTGATGTGTTGAGGACAGGGAATCGGTTCCAGTGGATAGGTAGCGTTCTTACACTGATGCAACAGAAGTCATGGGATAGCGATATGCACACATACAGATGGCGCTAGTATCGTGCACACAAGATATAAAAAAGTAGTGCATTGCTGGAATTGTCATTTGCACTCAAGTGATTCATGTAAATTTCCACGTGATTATGGCCACACGACGGGTATTAAGAGACTTTGAAGGCGGAATAGTAGTTACAGCTAGACGGATGGGACATTCCAGTTCGAAAATCGTTTGGGAATTCAATATTCCGAGATCAACAGTGTCAAGAGTGTGCCGAGAACACCAAATCCAGGCATCACCTGTCACTGTGGACAACGCAGTGGTCGATGGCTTTCACGTAACGACGGACAGTAGCGTCGTTTATGTAGAGCTGTCAGTGTTACCAGACAAGCAGCACTTCGCGAAATAATCGTAGAAATCAATGTGGGACGTACAACGATCATATCCCTTAGGGCAGTGCGGTGAAATGTGGCGTTAATGGACTGTGGCAGCAGACCACCGACGAGAGTGCTTTTCCTAACAGCACATCACCTGCAGCGCCTCTCCTGGGCTCGTGACCATATCGGATGGACACTAGACGTCTGGAAAACCGTGATCTGGTCAGATGAGTCCCGATTTCAGTTGGTAAGAGCTGATGATAGACATCGAGCATGGCTGAGACCTAATGAAACCACGGACCCAAGTAGTCAACAAGGCAACGTGCGAACTGGTGGAGCCGGCCGGGGTGGCCGTGCGGTTCTAGGCACTACAGTCTGGAACCGCGTGACCCCTACGGTCGCAGGTTCGAATCCTGCCTCGGGCATGGACGCGTGTGATGTCCTTAGGTTAGGTTTAAGTAGTTCTAAGTTCTAGGGGACTGATGCCCACAGATGTAAAGTCCCATAGTGCTCAGAGCCGTTGAACTGGTGGTGGCTCCATAATGATGTGGGCTGTCTTTACATGGAATGGTCTGGGTCCTGGTTAAGTTTGGCTAGTTTGAGACTTTTTGCAGCCGTTCGTGGACTTTATGTTCCCAAACAATGATGGAATCTTACGGATGACAATGCACTATATCACTGGGCCACACTTATTTTCAGGATTGGTTTGTAGAACATTCTGGACAGTTCGAGCGAATGATTTGTCCACTAAGATCGCCCGACATGAAGCCCATCGAATTTATGGAATACAATGGAAAAGTCAATCTGTGCACAACATCCGGCACTGGCAACACTTTCGCCGTTATGGACGGCTAGAAAGGCATCATGGATCAGTATTTCTACAGCGGACTTCCAACGACCTATTGAGTCCATGCCACGTCAAGTTGCAGTATTATACCAGGCAAAAAGAGGTCCGACACGATATTAGGAGGTGGCTCTGAGCACTATGGGACTTAAATTCTGAGGTCATCAGTCCCCTAGAACTTAGAACTGCTTAAACATATCTAACCTAAGGACATCAAACACATCCATGCCTGAGGCAGGATTCGAACCTGCGACCGTAACGGTCGCGCGGTTCCAGACTGTAGCGCCTAGAACCGCTCGGCCACTCCGGCCGGCTATTAGGAAGTACCCCATGACTTTTGTCACCTCAGTGCAAACGGCACATGCCGTTCACGTTCGACAGGTGCACAGGACGATCAATATTTAATACTTATAAGTCGCAGGAATCGTGGGTTGAGTGCTCCAGAATAGAATACGGCTTTAGAAGAGATTGCAGGACGTGATGTATCGTATCAAACCGACAGGAAACGATTTCATTCTACATAACCAGCCGGCCGCTGTGACCGAGCGGTTCTAGGCGCTTCAGTCCGGAACCGCGCTGCTGCTGCGGTCGCAGGTTCGAATCCTGCCTTGGGCATGGATGTATGTGATGTCCTTAGGTTAGTTAGGTTTAAGTAGTTCTAAATCTAGGGGACTGAAGACCTCAGATGTTGAGTTCCATAGTTCTTAGAGCCATTTGAACCATTTTAACTAGATGACCATAGGGAGCAACTTTGATAACTACAACCCCATGAGATCCGTTACAGATGGCCAATAAATCCTTAGGAATATGTGCCCCAGGATTGGCGTAAGACGTTATTTACAGACGAAACGCGATGTTTTTTTACTCTGATAATATCAAACAACGTGTTTCGAGACAAACGGGTAGTATAGAACGCCTCCAACACTATGTTCCACATATGCAACAAGATAGTGTTGGAGTGACGCTATGGATTGCTACTGCATGCGATCGCCGTACATCTCTCGCAGTTGTTGATGGCAGACACACTGCTCTACGATACAGGGACGAGTTCCGCAAGCAGTAGCGAGACGTTCTCCCCACAATTTTGGTGCTAATTTCCTCTTGATGTATCATGACTTTCGTACTCATAGGGATGTTCTAGTAGCAACGTTGCTTCAGCAAGTTAGGGTCACCAAATAGAGTGGCCTGCCTGTCTCCCGGACATGAACAGAATCGAAGATATGTTGGGTCGATTGGAAAGAGCACGACTTAATGCAGAAGCGCCATTGAATTGTGAGCCAGTTAGGATCAGGCCTGGCTTTATGGTCGGAACGGTGATATGCCAGGACGAATTCGAGCCTGCACCCAAGTTAAGGAGAGCTGTGACCTCCCGCTCCCTCCTCCCCCACTCACCCCCCCCCCCCCCCCCCTTAATTGAGTAATGACAATTTTGTCTTTTCTTCATTTAGTGATTCGTCTTTTTTTGATTTGATAACCTGGAGACAATGAAAATGAATATATACGCGTGTCTCAGTTCCAGTTTCTGTGTTCTATGCCATGGATTTCGAAGTATAGAGGTAATGTAAAAAATTTGTATAAGCATGAATATACAGTGTATAAACTTCGCTGCAAATCAAAATTTCAGGATTCAGTCCGCATTGATTCTAAGAAACAAGCTGCCCTATAGTTTCTTAGAGCAAAGGGTTTGAGATGGATGGTCGTATCGTATTAGCTAAGCACTCACTGGCTATTTCGTTATACTGATACTTGTATGCAAATAATCAAGTTTTCTGAAGTGACGAGGTGCAATGCATAGTTGTCTGCATAGTCTTCCAAGCGAGCACGCTTCGGCAGTATTTTTATTTTTGTATCTTCGGTGAAAGGTCTTTTTGCTGAATGACAAGCAGATTTATTTCGTCATTTTTGTAGGAGTTCTCTTTCATCACAACGTAATTCCCACTACGTGTTTCTTCTCATCCTGCAATCATCTGAAAAGTTACATCATCCGCTGACACTTGAATCATCGGTTACGCAAAAGAAGATTCATATGCGAGAGGATCCACAGTCTTCTGCTCAGAGAGATACCTACTTTTATGATTTAACATTTCCGTTACTTTCGTTATCCATTTCACGGGAATGTCTACCTTTGGCTTTTCCTCGTGTTTGAACCCATTTAACTCAAACGCTTTTTTTAGGTTCATTATGACTTCCAACTGTACATACTGGTGCAGAGGAATATTCATTAACAGCAATATAGGCTCCGGAGCGGAAGTAACTCGTAGTTGTCAAGGTGTAATCATAATTTAGCGGTGATGCCATGTATAAACAGCACTATTATTGAACACAAATGTGCTATGTAAATTTCTCCTAAAACAAGTACTATAAAAGTACGGCAATATAAGCTAAATTCTATTAATCGAAAATCAGTAACAATAATTTTGAAAAAGAATTAGAAATAAATGCTGAGTTACAGAAACAGCATTAACAATAGTTCAGCAACAGTATAACTACACAACTATTCACGTATGTTACAGGTCTCACAATTCATAAGGAGTTCAAACGCAATAACGTTTGAAACTCTAAATCAGTTAACAAGTTAACACGATATCCATAACCCCATGAATTAAATAATATTACAATTACACAGAATAAATAAATCATAATGAACCAGATACACGGCGATGCTGGGCTGAGTCAAAGTATTGCACTAACTTAGAACCTTACTTCCATACGCACACTGTATTTGACAACATGAATAGGATCATACTGTACAAGTATGACAGGACCTTAACATAGCTAGACCTGAACTCTGAGAGCTATCGCAATACCAAACTGAAAACTTGAGAATTTAAGAATTTTTTTTTCAGTTCTAACACGATTCAGCCCTAAGCTAAACAATGAGACAGAACGAGGTACGCAAGGTCACTGTGCTAACTATATTGCGTCTGCAGGCACCTGTATTAAACAGTAAGCAATCAACCGCACAAGCGCACGACTAAACCAGTTCACCGTGGTAAACCACGAAATCCATAGCAAATATCGAAGATGAGTATCAGTATTCTTGAGAAAACTGATGAACTTTGCACTAATGGTAGCCACGTCCGTGCAGGCCGAACGAATTCTTCCCAGGAGACAGTAAAGCACTGTCTGGCCCACTCTTGCTGTGTTTGTCACCGCGCTGTCGGTGTCGGACAGTCGTCAGTTGCCTTTCAGAGACGTTAGTTTCCAAGGGAAGGCAGAAAGGTGGAAGGAGTAAGGGTTTATACAAGGGCGATGTACTTGAGGACAATATTATGGAAATGGAAGAGGATGTAGATGAAGATGAAATGGGAGATAAGATACTGCGTGAAGAGTTTGACAGAGCACTGAAAGACCCGAGTCGAAACTAGGCCCCGGGAGTAGACAACATTCCATTAGAACTACTGATGGCCTTGGGAGAGCCAGTCATGACAAAACTCTACCATCTGGTGAGCAAGATGTATGAGACAGGCGAAATACCCACAGAATTCAAGAAGAATATAATAATTCCAATCCCAAAGAAAGCAGGTGTTGACAGATGTGAAAATTACCGAACTATCAGTTTAATAAGTCACAGCTGTAAAATACTAACGCGAATTCTTTACAGACGAATGGAAAAACTGGTAGAAGCGGACCTCGGGGAAGATCAGTTTGTATTCCGTAGAAATGTTGGAACACGTGAGACAATACTAACCTTACGACTTATCTTAGAAGAAAGATTAAGAAAAGGCAATCCTACGTTTCTAGCATTTGTAGACTTAGAGAAAGCTTTTGACAACGTTAACTGGAATACTCTCTTCCAAATTCTGAAGGTGGCAGGAGTGAAATACAGGGAGCGAAAGGCTATTTACAATTTGTACAGAAACCAGATGGCAGTTATAACAGTCGAGGGGCATAAAAGGGAAGCAGTGGTTGGGAAAGGAGTGAGACAGGGTTGTAGCCTCTCCCCGATGTTATTCAATCTGTATATTGAGCAAGCAGTAAAGGAAACAAAAGAAAAATTCGGAGTAGATATTAAAATTCATGGAGAAGAAGTAAAAACTTTGAGATTTCTCCGATGACATTGTAATTCTGTCAGAGACAGCAAAGGACTTGGAAGAGGAGTTGAACGGAATGGACAGTGTCTTGAGAGGAGTATATAAGATGAACATCAACAAAAGCAAAACGAGGATGATGGACTGTAGTCAAATTAAATCGGGTGATGCTGAGGGGATTAGATTAGGAAATGAGACACTTAAAGTAGTAAAGGAGTTTTGCTATTTAGGGATGATGGTCGAAGTAGAGAGGATATAAAACGTAGACTGGCAGTGGCAAGGAAATCGTTTCTGAAGAAGAGAAATTTGTTAACATCGAGTATAGATTTAAGTGCCAGGAAGTCGTTTCTGAAAGTATTTGTATGGAGTGTAGCCATGTATGGAAGTGAAACATGGACGATAACCAGTTTGGACAAGAAGAGAATAGAAGCTTTCGAAATGTGGTGCTACAGAAGAATGCTGATGATAAGGTGGGTAGATCACGTAACTAATGAGGAGGTATTGAATAGAATTGGGGAGAAGAGAAGTTTGTGGCACAACTTGACTAGAAGAAGGGATCGGTTGGTAGGACATGTTTTGAGGCATCAAGGGATCACAAATTTAGCATTGGAGGGCAGCGTGGACGGTAAAAATCGTAGAGGGAGACCAAGAGATCAATACACTAAGCAGATTCAGAAGGATGTAGGTTGCAGTAGGTACTGGGAGATGAAGAAGCTTGCACAGGATAGAGTAGCATGGAGAGCTGCATCAAAGCAGTGTCAGGACTGAAGACCACAACAACAACAGTTTCCAATCTGGGCTGCACAGACTAACTTCCAGTTGCTGTGGGCGGTCGCTCTGTCCTCCTGGTACACGGGCCGTTTCCATAAGCTGCCAGCGTTAACCATCAGTCGTTTCCACAAGCGCACATTCCAAGATACTGTGGTTCGGCTGCTCGCCGACGTCCAGCCGGTCAGCAAGACACCTGCCGACCCACACTCCTTGCATCTGTTGTCGTCCGCCAGCTGCTACTCGGCTCCCTATGCACGTGCTCCAAGACTGGCTAGTTACACTGCCCGCCGAGATCTCAGGAAGCAACCACCCCATCACAGATACGCGACGCCGCACGTTGTGTGCTGACGGCCCTCTGCTGCTCACGGCCGCGGTTCCGTGTAAGTCGTGCTGGCTAAGTGGTCGCTGTCGACGCCCAAAAACGTCTCATTTCAGTCAAACCCACACGTATTCGATTGGGTTCGTGTCCGGGGAACAGATGAGCATAGCGTGCTGAAGGAACGCTTTCACGAGAACAGCACAATGAGAATGCGTGTTACCATACAGGAAAATTAAATTATCTGCCAAATGTTGGCTATACGGTCGCACCACTTTTTGCAGAATCTCGTCCCTGTAGCGAGTAGCAGAGAAAGTATCCTCGGTAATCACGAGAGGTGTACAGTGGGCCCATATAATGCCAACCCAGAACCTTATTCCACAACCACAAATTTTTCATCGAATTTGACTTCACTAAATGCACACATGATTACCACATCTCGCATGTAATTCGATAGCTCGTTCGAGGACAAAGTAAACACAGGAAATCGCTATGGCCAAACTTATGGGGTCTAATTTTCACTCAGTTTATGTGGTCAAGAAATATAATTAATAACAGGAGTTAGTTGATGTATAATATACAGACAATACTACAGAGCAACCCAACACGTTCGATGCCGTATCCTACACTTATCGCCATGGAGCCCTCGATTTCTCACAACTAGCAAAATAAAGAGAACTTCGAAACTGACTTAAGTAATTACAAATTCCTGAACCATATGACAAACGGCATCCAAAATGGTTCAAATGGCTCTGAGCACTATGGGACTTAACAGCTATGGTCAGCAGTCCCCTAGAACTTAAAACTACTTAAACCTAACTAACCTAAGGACATCACACAACACCCAGTCATCACGAGGGACGGCATCCATATTTCGTACAAGCCGCAATGATAATCGACCATTAATCATTGCGTTATGAGATAAATATCTTGGGACACTGTGATGGTGTTATCCTAGCGCATCACATTCCTCCACGGCAGACCGTCAATGCATAGTATTACTGTTCGTTTTTGGAGCATAATCTGCTACCAGCTTTGCGAAAGAAGCGGCGCAACCCACCCATCATTTTGCACGACAACGCGCGGGCGTATACAGCGCGAGCTCTGGCTGCTCTGTTCGGTCGATGGGACTGGGAAGTTCTGTACCAACCACCATACTTCGTGGCATTCGCTTCAGAACTGTTCCAGCGATTCGACAGGCAGGAGACCCCTCCATTTGCACCATCAACAGAACAGGCTCTGCTAACGGTATACTACACCTTCCACATCACTGGCAACTGGTTCTAGACAACGCTGGTGACTACTCTGAAGGACAGTAACAGGTGAAAACATGTAACTCTTTTGTATCAGACGTGAAGAAATAGTTGCCACTACTTAAGTTCCAACCCTCGTAGAACGTTTGACCTTGTTGACGGAGCCACAACCTCACCTTAGCTTGCGCCGCTTCCCACTATCAATGTGAAGTCCTCGAGAGTGTTCTTTAAATTTTGGAAGAGATAAAAATCGGATGGAGTCAAGCTGGGACTGTATCGAGGATGATGCAGATGACAAAGCGACTGATTGTGGTCTGACACTGTAACGCCGGAGGAAAGGGTGCTCCTTGTGTCGACGAATTCGAAACTCGCTTACAACATACTGTTTCTTGCGCACTGACATTCTTATGTTACACACCGCCATGTTACACGCTACAATTATTAGCTGCGGAGGGCTGCATGTATGTAAACATGGGGAGTAAAGATGTAGAATGTTAATAACGTGTGTCTTACGTGAAAGGCTTTAAGAGTTTCCGCATAAAAATTTGTATGCGTTACTTTCCAGCATGACCTCGCAGCCTTTTACTGAGCCAGGAATATATAATTAAACTGTGCTACTAAGTCAGCCCGACATTGCAGAAATGTTTCATCTAAACGAGCGCCGAAGAAACTGATGCGCAACGAACCATAGATGACAGGGGTGAACGACGGTTCCACAGGTGGGTACGAGCGAATGGACATTCAGCTGTGGATCAACTGACCCCCTTACGAACCAAGAGTCTAACAATAGTACTGGTTGAAAAGAGTCTTGGTTGCAATTTTAGTTTTTTATTTTCCAACTACGCGTTTCACCTTATTTAGGCATCTTCAGGTTGATGTTAATTTGGTATTTCTTAGAACGATGCTTTAGACAGTGGAGGCAACAGGCATCGTCGAATACATCAGGCCAACATCGCCTTCGTTAACTTATTCTATTACTCGCTCCTCTGAACGGGAACGCGTTTGGTATGTCTAGGAGTCACTCACGTCCATCTTGAAAGTTTTTACTGAGTTTAACGAAGACGATGTTGGCCTGATGTATTCGAAGATGCCCTTTGGCTACACTGTCTAACGGATCAATCTAAGAAATACCAAATTAAGATAAACCTGAAGATGCTTAAGTAAGGTGAAACGCGTAACTGAAAACTAAAAAACTAAAATTGCAACCAAGATTGTTTTCAACAAATACTGTTAAGCGCTGGTTTGCTGTTTGCCACAGATGGACTGGAAGAATTTCTAACAGTGTCTCCTCAACGACAATGCAGTGACCATTGCTGCGTATGGACCTCCGCAGCTGGTGTCTTCCACTCGACATATGATTGTATGCAGTACATTTGATTGCTGTGCTGCATGGGCTGTTACTACTGTGTGGTACGGATTATGAATAATAGCGTATACATATGTTCATCTACTATGCTATATTAGAGTCAAACAGTGAAAACTATTAACAATAGCATGACATGGGCAGAAGCATATTTTCCCTAATGTTACATATATTTTTAAAGGTATACAATATGTCTTTTTGAGCCACTTACATAGTTAACATGATACTTGTCAATTGTTAACGTATGGGTCTAAGGCGCTGCAGTCATGGACTGTGCGGCTGGTCCCGGCGGATGTTCGAGTCCTCTCTCAGGCATGGGTGTGTGTGTTTGTCCTTAGGATAATTTAGATTAAGTAGTGTGTAAGCTTAGGGACTGATGACCTTAGCAGTTAAGTCCCATAAAATTTCACACACATTTGGACATCTGAACATTTGTTAACATATGTTCTATATTTTTTATAATAGTACGTTTTTTCTACTCATTGTACAGGGGCCTGAAGATGGCATCAATGCAATGTCGAAACTGGTAGCACATAAGAACTACATAAAATACATTTCTACAATACGAGGGGGGACCCAGAAGAAACCGGATTCTTGTCATAAAAATTTATTGCTGAACCTTTTTACAAAATTTCGTCAGTCACCTCATAATACTCTCCATTACATGCAATGCATTTGTCAAGTCTCTTTTCTCACTGTTGGAAGCATGTTTGGAACTCTTCAAGTTTGATATTGTCCAGCGCTCTTTGCGAAGCTGTTTTTACCTCCTCCACATCTTCATAACGCTCCCCTTTTAGCGTTTTTTTCATTCGTGGAAATAGGAAAAAGTCGCACTGGGCTAGGTCCGGCGAATTCGGAGCATGGGGAACGACAGACCACCTCTGAGATGCCAAATAGTGGGTCACTCGTAAGGCCGTGTGTGCTGGAGCGTTGTCGTGATGAAGAAACCAGTCACCTGATCACCCAAAGTTCAGGGCGTTTTCTTCCTCACATACTCTCGCAGACGCCTTAAAACATCCAAGTAAAAGTGCTGGTTAACAGTTTAGCCAGGGAGTACGAATTCCCGATGCACAATCCCACGAACATGCTGGCTTTTCGCGGATGATGCTGTAGTATACAGAGACGTTGCAGCATTAGAAAATTGTAACGAAATGCAGGAAGATCTGCAGCGGATAGGCACTTGGTGCAGGGAGTGGAAACTGACCCTTAACATAGACAAATGTAATTTATTGCGAATACATAGAAAGAAGGATCCTTTAATGTAAGATTATATGATAGTGGAACAAACACTGGTAGCAGTTACTTCTGTAAAATATCTGAGAGTATGCGTGCGGAACGATTTGAAGTGGAATGATCATATAAAATTAATTGTTGGTAAGGCGGGTACCAGTTTGAGATTCATTGGGAGAATCCTTAGAAAATGTAGTCCATCAACAATGTAGGTGGCTTACAAAACACTCGTTCGACCTATACTTGAGTATTGCTCATCAGTGTGGGATCCATACCAGATCGGGTTGACAGAGAAGATAGAGAAGACACAAAGAAGAGCGGCGCGTTTCGTCACAGGGTTATTTGGTAACCGTAATAGCGTTACGGAGATGTTTAGCAAACTCAAGTGGCAGACTTTGCAAGAGAGGCGCTCTGCATCGCGGTGTAGCTTGCTGTCCAGGTTTCGAGAGGGTGCGTTTCTGGATGAGGTATCGAATATATTGCTTCCCCCTACTTATACCTACCGAGGAGATTACGAATGTAAAATTAGAGAGATTCGAGCGCGCACGGAGGCTTTCATACAGTCGTTCTTCTTGCGAACCATACGCAACTGAACAGTTGCGAACCATACGCAACTGAACAGTACAGGGAGGTAATGACAGTGGCACGTAAAGTGCCCTCCGCCACACACCGTTGGGTGGCTTGCGGAGTATAAATGTAGATGTAGATGAACATCAAAAAAGAGAATGATCATTGTCTTCACATTTGACCTCACTTGCCTTGCTTTTTTTGGAATGGGAGAGTTGGGAGTCCTCCACTGGCTTGACGCTTGCTTGACTTCTGGGTCATACCCGTAACACCAACTCTCATCCCCTGTAATGACTTTGTTCAAGAAGTTTGGATCACGTCCAGTCTCTGTTTTCAAGTCCTGACACACATTCATGCGGATGGTTTTTTGCTCCTGTGTGAGAAGGCGCGGATCAAATTTAGCAGCAACACGTCTCCTCACTCAAAATCCGCTGGCACGAGATCCAACTGATTCCTGCCTCTGTCTCTGCTGGTCGATCGTTTGGCGACGATCCTCGTTGATCTTTTGGCGGACGTTTTCAATGTTCCCCTCATTTCGCGATGTTGAAGGGCGTCCAGAACGAGCTTGGTCTTCAACTTTTTTTTTTTTTACTTTATTGTTATTTTAAAACCTGTACAACAGGCAGGCTGTCAGCAGCACACTACGCTGCTCTTCAGCCATAGAATATACAAGGAGCAAAAACAGTGAGAAGACACGTAAGTCACAGAACGGTGGGCAATAAAACAGGAGACACATAGACACAAACACGGAGCCGTTCACACTCGTCGATAATCCACACTGCTAGCTGATGAGACGACGCACAAACACGGAAGATGACGATGGCACTGGTGAACGATGGAGTGGACGGTGAACACTGAACACTAAACACGACGGCACACACACAAAACACTGATGGCGGTGATCACCGGCGCGCGAATGTCCACGTAACGTGTGCGAGTCCGGGTACCTGCCAAGAGGGGAACAGGGGTGAGGTGGGGGAGAGGGGAGAAAAAGTATGCCAATGGCTGAGGAGTCGGGGGCAGGAGGAGAGGAACAGGGGAGGGGAGGCCCGGGGGAGGAGGGGGGAGAAAAGGAGGAGGGAGGGAAAAGGGAGAGGAGGGAGGGAGGGTGCCCAGAGGAGTAAGTACAGGAGGAGGGCGGTAGGATCAAAGTTGGTAGGAGGGGTAGATGGAGGGGAGGAGGGCATCATCTGGGAGGGGGAGCTGGCGGAAGCCACCTTGGGAGAGGGTAAGGAGGGTGGAGAGATGGAGACCGGGTGGGACGTGCGAATATAGGCGCGGCAGCGGGCGGGGGTGGGAGAGGATAGGGGAGACGAGCAGGTGAGGAGGACCGAGTTTGCGGGAGGTGTACACGATCCGTATCCTTCCAAGGAAAAGGAGGAGGTGGGGGAAGGGGATGAGATCGTAGAGGATCCGCGTGGGGGAGGGGAGACGGATGCGATAGGCGAGGCGGAGAGCATGGCGTTCAAGGATTTGGAGGGATTTATAAAAGGCAGGGGGAGCGGAGATCCATGCTGGATGGGCATAACAAAGGATAGGGTGGATGAGGGATTTATAGGTGTGGAGGATGGTGGAGGGGTCCAGACCCCACGTACGGCCGGAAAGGAGTTTGAGGAGACGGAGGCGGGAACGTGCCTTGGCTTGGATTGTCTGGAGATGGGGAGTCCAGGAGAGGCGACGGTCGAGGGTGACGCCAAGGTACTTAAGGGTGGGAGTGAGGGCGATGGGACGGCCATAGACGGTGAGATAGAAATCAAGGAGGCGGAAGGAAGGGGTGGTTTTGCCTACAATGATCGCCTGGGTTTTGGGTCTTCAACTCATATCTAACCACGTTTAAAGCGCCAAAACCACTCGAAAACCTGAGTGCGGCTCATAGCGTCCTCCTGGAAAACTTCCTGAAGCATTTGGTGTGTCTCAGTTGCAGTTTTTTTTAAGTAGGAAACAAAATTTCACACACACTCTTTGTCCTTTTAAAGTTGCCATAACGACTTCGCAAAGATAACACGCCAACAGTCAGAGAAACACAATACCACACTTGCACGTTCAGCTCTACACTAACGCCGTCTGGACAGCTGTTTCATGAAGGTCTCTACTAACACCATCTAGCCTAAGAACCCCGCACTACGTCTACGAGTGGCAGCGCCCTCGGAGTCCGGTTTCTTTTGGGTCACCCCTCGTACATACGGCTGTTGGTAAATTATTGCACCAACAGATACATGCCAGCCTTTGTCGCATGGTCCATAATGGATCAACGAAGATCAAAACCATTGTTGTTAACTTCTTTCTCTTTCTGTTTGCTCACGTATTACGCAATATGCCTAAACATCGAAGACGACTTTCGTTATCGATATGTTCACTAGACCGGAAACCCACTCCGCTCTTAACTTTTCGAATCCGAGGCAGAGTAGAATGGTGCGTGCTGGGAGACAGGAATCCCGTCAATATTATAGAGTGGGCGCGCACAGTGGCGAAGCCAAGGTGGCCGTGCGCGGTGGCTGGTGACGCCTTCAGCGTCCGAGTGCTGCCGTAATTAATTAACGCCGCCGTTCCTCTCCTCTCCAGTGTACAGTCCTCGGGCCGGCTGCTTTCTCTTTTTGCGCGGTGCGCTTCTCCGAGAGACGCGTCACCCTGGCAGCCAAGTTTTTCATTTAGATGTCCCCGGCTCAGCTCGTCCACTTGCCTCCCAGCTCCGCAGAGTAATCAGACTCGTTTCGTCAACTTCTGTACACTTTCCAACTTCTCTTATTTTCGAGCTCTGTCAAATTTACTCGAATATCTGGAAATATTCCTACAGTTTTAGAACTTGCTTGGCTGTCGAAACATCTCGAGTGACTTCTGAAGAAATAACGCAGGTGGAACAACAAACTTTGTTTCTCCTAACGTATAACGGGAAAATGTAGCAATTTCATTACAAAAACTTGATATAACATACACTATATTGCGTGTCCCTACCTTTCCTAGCATTTATTTCGACATACAGAATACATTTGTTTTTAGATTTCTAGCCAGATTTCCTTCCTGTTGCCGAAGTCACCAGTCAGCCTAAGGCAGGGAAGTTGTGTGCAGTACCAGTCCGTGATTTCTGTAAACTTTGTACTGTGTGTTGTAGTGTTGTAACTGTCTGCAAAATAAAAAAAAAAGATGGCTCTAAGCACTATGGGACTTAACATCTGAAGTCATCAGTCCCCTAGACTTAGAACTACTTGAACCTAACTAAGCTAAGGACATCACACACATCCATACCCGAGGCAGGATTCGAACCTGCGACCGTAGCAGCGGCGCAGTTTACGGACTGAAGCGCCTAGAACAGCTCGGCCACAATGGCTGGCAACTGTCTGCGAATTGCATTTTCTGAACTGGATATTGCAGCTGCAGGTCCCGGAGGAGGTTCGAGACCTCCCTGGCATCAGTATGTGTGTTTGTCCTTAGTATTATTTAAGTTAAGTAGTGTGTAAGCTTAGGGACTGATGACCTTAGCATTTAAGTCTCGGGCCGGCCGCGGTGGTCTAGCGGTTCTAGGCGCTCAGTCCGGAGCCGCGGGACTGCTACGGGCGCAGGTTCGAATCCTGCCTCGGGCATGGATGTGTGTAATGTCCTTAGGTTAGTTAGGTTTAAGTAGTTCTAAGTTCTAGGGGACTGATGACCATAGATGTTAAGTCCCATAGTGCTCAGAGCCATTTGAACCATTTAAGTCTCGTAAGATTTCAAACACATTTGAACATTTTTAATGTTGGAGCTCAGCTCAGAATTTACTTAAAGGAACATGGCAAATGGCCCATAAAAAAAACCAACAGTTCTACCTACTACGTAAGATACCAGGTAGTGATCGGGTCAAAACTACCTCGTTCACGACACAGTCAGCCTCAACAAGCAACGTCAGTAGCCATTACCGAATGATTTGTGTACTCAGCATTATTTTATGTTGTATTTTGCTCGATATTTTCTTTCCCAATCCTGGTTCATTATGGGGTTCGAGCACGCCATCAGAAGAGAGCGGCGATCCTTGTGGCCATGCATGAGTTCTGCTTTCTCAAAAGCACAAATCGCGTCTGTAGGCTGAAAGCCCTGCGAAGAGTAGGCAGGGGTTGTTCTCCACATACTGGTCCTCAAACCGCCGCCGGTGGCCAGCCTTCGGTAGTTCTTTTTATTACTTTTTGTTTGCCGGTTGAACATTCCACTCTCTACCGCTCCAGTAATCTATTAAGCTGTGGTATAGACGCTTGGCGGCTTATCGTTCACGCATCCGGTCAAACAACATTGGCCGCCATAAATAATCAGATGACCCCGTGGTGCCACTTAATATATTGCTATTGCGTAATTATGTTACATGTGTCTATCGTTTCGGTCGCCTTGTTAAATGCCTCTGCAGTATATTTCACTTGTCTAAAACTAAACTGGAATTGGTTTGAGTCGGTGAAGCTCCCTGTGCGATTGTAACCTGTCACAGAACAACCTTTCTTGAACCTTTTCAAGCGTGTAACGTAACTACTCAAGATAGTAGCTTACTGTCTGAACGCAACACGCACCTTACTAGATCTTGAGACACCCAACTGATGGGGCTGTTTCTGATGTGCCAGTCGCACTTAGGTGGTCATGTCACTAGTACGCGCCATGAAAATGTATACAGTTATTTTGTGTTCTGTAGTGAAACTTGCGCACCGAAAACTGTTAAAATGCAGCGAAAAAAGTATGAGTTTAGTCTGTTCGTAAATTTAAAAGAAAGAAATACCTACCTACATTGTAGATTGCAAGAATAATATCTGCGTTTAACAGAGAAATGTGACGTATTTTGAAAACCGTGTGCCGTCGAAGGTGCATGCGTGGGAAACGGACGATCTTATGGATGTTGTTATACTGTATATCCGTTCTTCGTGAAGATCCAGGTGGCAACTCCAATTGAGAAGTGGATTCTTCGAATTCTGGTCTGAAAGGAGTTGAGTGATGAGGTGTTAGTAGGGCCTCCCGTCGGGTAGACCGTTCGCCGGGTTGACGCCACTTTGGCGACTTGCGCGTCGATGGGGATGAAATGATGACGATTCGGACAACACAACGTCCAGTCCCTGAGCGGAGAAAATCTTCGACCCAGCCGGGAATCGAACCTGGGCCCTTACGACCGACAGTCTGTTGCGCTGACCACTCAGCTACCGGGGGGCTGACAGTTGAGAGATTAGCACACGACTGACTGAAGATGTTGCCTTTTGTGGGTTCAGTAGTTGATTATATGCTGCAATCTCTACAATATGCTTTATATTAGACACACCACACCATTTTACACTACATTAGCTCACTGTTCTTACAAAGTATAGCAAATGGAATTTCATGTTATATTTTCTGCATGCATTTCATAGTTTTTAAGTGTCATATACAGGAAATTTGACGTTTTGTTGCTGGGGTGTTGCGTTACGTTCGTGCTACAGCTGTCACCAAATCTTCTGCTGGTGAGGATCCCGGCTGTGGGAAGTGTACCGCAGTTACGTGTTAAATGCATTCTTTAGCCCGGAAGGCGATGTGCGAGCTACGACGATGCAGTCTAAATGTACCGTAATAAATAATCGTAAGTGAGTGTAGTAGATAGGATGTGGTGTACATTTTGCGGGTGTCAGAGGCTAATAGTCAACAATTTTGTGGAAGAATACCAGCGCACGGTATACTTACCTGTTACACTTTCGGACGTGATGTACTGCCTTTCAAATGTTCTAATGGCACAAAAGTAAAAGCATGCGTCACAACACCAAAAAGCAAATCGATCGCTTGGTCTAGCATCTTTGGCTAACAGCTCCGAGATCTGGGAACCGATTCCCAGTGACCAGGTTTAGAAGGAGATCCACTCGGCATTTTAAGGCCAACTGAAAAGCTGCTTGTGTATGAAAGCAGCGAAACCTAGGCGCAAGTTGCCTGACTAGCGTTATGTCGAAATGCTAGAACCAGCTTAGGAGATACGCGACGTTTATTTATTAGCAGAAAAAATATCAGCCGTCACTTCATTGAATTAAAGAGCGAGATACATGGCGTATTACGACTACGGATCTTATTCTTGGCAGCATTCCAGACCAGTTTTGTAGGATTTAGGTGTAGATATTATGATAGCAGAAGGAGCAGAATCATTTTCTAGCAACATTTTGTCAGTGATATAAGGAGATAAATTTTGGCGCTCGTTATTGAATACCAGTAATTCGGCTTTTGTTGTCTCTACGTACTTTTAACTTTTTTATCCATATATACACGACAATTGGCAGCTTTACTGGTATAGTCATCGAGAAGCAGTGGAAACTAAATCAAATCCAACATTCACAGCAATGTAACTTTCCCTGGCACCGTTGGTTGATAATGTGCTTCGTACCCTGTCACTATTTCCAGTGGTTCCCAATCTTTCTTAGACCATGCCCCCTGAGAGCAATCAGACATTAGCTAGTACCCCCACCCTGTAACTGGCACTGACTCCTGGTATCCGTGTACACAACGAATGATTAAGCTGATATTTTATAAAATGCATTTTAACCATCAGCTGTTATTGTCCCATTTGTCATCTACAGATTTCCATTATTAACCATCAGGCAGGATGTAGGGTATAACAGATTAGATAAAAATGTCTGATACTACTTTGAAGCTGAACCATATCGAAATTACCCACACTTGTATAACCAATTTGTTTTGGAATACTGACAGTCATATTTTATGTCCAACGTATAGGCATCAAAGGAGAAACAAGACGAACCCTGTTGTACCCTACATCATAGATGACGGTTGATAACCGAAACCAGTAGATGACTATTGGACAATAAACAGCTGATGGTTAAAATTCATTTCGTAAAATAGTTTACGGCTGTTGAATCTCACCTTATGGACACATTACTTAGCTGATGCTTGTTGTAACAATCGGAAAAACATTCTTTTGCCAATCTTGAATGAGAAACAGTGTTTCACCTTTAGCTTGCAGGAATTTTATCGGAGCCAGTTGTCTAATGCTCCAATACGTGCATCTCTCTCGGTCGTTTCCGTAAATGCTACAGCGCTGGCGCCTATAGGTGGGAAAATATCGACTAAGGCTGAAATTTTGGTTAGATTTGCTGTACTGCTACACTGTTTTACGAAACGCAAAATAGGCGGAATTACCCTTCGAGCATCTTTCGGATCATCGGGAAGACAGTTAACATAACCACTATGATGTTTATCGATTTCGAAAAACGGACTAAGCGCATCCAGGATTCTATGGTGGTTACTAGCGTTGTAAATACAATCAGAAGTCTAAATAATTCCATTTATTTTTGACTCTTTAGAATTTTACAAGGGTCTGTCACGTATGATTGTGTCATTTCGTTTGATGGGGCTTTTCTTCCAGCCCGTTAATCAAACAGTTTGATTACATAAAGCTAATGGCAATTACATTTTGCAGTGACGGCGCGTCGTTTCATTGCTCCGGGCGCTTATCTGACACTCACGTGAGTGAAGAGTGCTGCCTTCCGTTTGATCGCACGTGGCGAGCGGAGTGGCGTCGGTGGATTAACTTCACTGATACGGACGCTGTGAGATTTACTCTGCGAATGTAGGTGAGTGCGATAAAGTCGATTGGTTTATTTTGGTCGCTGACGGAAGAGCTGAGCTGCGCGCGATGTCGGGAGGGTACGAAATATCGGAAACGGCTCATACGCAAATGATGCAGAGCTAATGAAACACGGAGAAAACATTTTACAGGACTAACTGTGACGCCTCTGTGTTGGTAGTACACAGGTGAAATTAATATTTTTGTTCAAGAAAGAAATAAAGGTATGAAGTGAGAACTATGTTCATGATGTAACTCTGATGTGTGAAATGCTGCATGTGTGGAACACTGGTCCGATGTAAGAGAAGGCCTGATGGCCCTAATCTGATCAGGTTAAATAAATATATAAATAAATAAATAAATATATAACCTACAGTACAAACATTTGCTGTGACGATGCGACACGTATACACAAATGGAATTTTACAAAAGTCGCTGGGATTTAATACTGTCATGACACATCCCTGCTGAACTAATATTTGTATCTGCCTTCATCCTGAGATAATTTTTAGAAAAGACGATGTTTTACAAAGAGCAATACATGACGATTAGGCTAAGGTGTTCACCTTAGCCGGCCGCTGTGGCCGAGCGATTCTAGGCGCTCAGTCCGGAACTGCGCGACTGCTACGGTCGCAGGTTCGAATCCTGCCCGAGCATGGATGTGGTGATGTCCTTAGGTTAGTTAGGTTTAAGTAGTTCTAAGTTCTAGGGGACTCATGACCACAGATGTTAAGTCCCATAGTGCTCAGAGCCCTGTTCACCTTATACAGCTACATATCGTTTATGAATTACTTATATAAAATTTGTGAAAAGGGTAAATAACTGACAGAAATGTTTGATAAAGCACTGAATGCAGTATGTCTTAAAGTTTTACTCCCGCCCAACACATTCAGTAACCAGACGTTCCTGTTAGGTGGCATGCACGAATGAGTTGTTCCAACAATCACTATGGAGTCGCATAACGGTGCACAGTGGGCACACTGTGTTTATGGTTTCACGAATCAGATGCCACTATTACAGTTCATAGACAATTCAGGCTAAATGTCGCAGGTCACCGCCTCGAAGACTAACTGTTATTAATTGGTATAATCGTTTCACCGAACCTTTCTGTGCATTGCGTAGGTCGTCGGATCAGTGTCCACCAGCAGTCTCTGACACAGCAATGGAATAAGTTTGGCAGTCTTACATTCGTGTTACAAAAGAGAGCCACAATGAACATATGTAAGCAATACTTGAAGATATACTGCATGCAGCGCCATTTGTGTAAGTTATTTATCATTTTTACATTTAAAGGTTACTTTTGTATAATAAATTTAGAAACACCCTGTATTCGTGGCACTGTTACAGTCGAAAATCTTATTGTGACTTAAATTAAGCTATAGCACCTCATATCCTGATTCGACAGTCCAGTACAATAACACGAACTTACGCATAACACAGCAATCGGTTTCATATTTAAAACAGATAAACCCTAAGTTCTAAATACTGTAATTTCTGCAAACTGCTAACTGGATTTTGAAGAGTGGAACACAGAACCTCGGGGAAGCGCGCGGACCGTGGCTAAGACCGCGCGGCTACCCCGCGTGGCCATGTTTCATTGCCTGCGACAATGTCCGACAAAAATTGTCACGATCAGCCTCTTAATCGACAAGCAATTCCACACAGTTGGTCCTTTGTTGCTTTTCATATTCTTCTGTTTGGAGGCGAGAAACACAGCCGGCTCACACCTTTGAGTACCACAACTGGTGAACGACTCTATCAGAACGACCCAAAGAGACGCCTAATTGAGCTTCAATGTGTTTGACT
The DNA here is from genome assembly GCF_021461385.2 of Schistocerca piceifrons. NCBI lineage: Eukaryota > Metazoa > Arthropoda > Insecta > Orthoptera > Acrididae > Schistocerca > Schistocerca piceifrons. The sequence goes on from NC_060138.1 coordinate 192,764,090, forward strand.
ATCATCCGTCTATCATCTCTAGCGAGAGTGTCGATGTTCCAACGTTACAGGAGTCACAGTTGCCTGTGGCCGGCCGGCACGCGGGAGATCGGAAAGGTTTGTGCAACGTTGATGCTATGATGACAGACGCCTCGCTCAACGACTCACCGTGCTTTTGGCAACTCCGTTACAGACGACAGTTTGGAGTCTATGCATAGTGCCGCCATCGATCGAAACTACATGAAAGTATCGGGGCTGAAGTGGGAATATTCCACGAGATACTACAAGAAATTCTGCATTTCTCCAATCGAAATTGGCCGAGAGAAAAAAAAGTGTTGCATAACTTATTGAACACCCCATGTAAAAAGTAAAGGGTGTCACCAAAAGAACGACAGATTTGAAGCTGCTATACATCGATTTTATTTATTTGAAAGAAGCAAACAAAACATAGCATTCTCTTCCGCAGATGGAGGTTTAAAAGTGGTACGCAGTATCAGGCACACTCCTAACGTCCCCCGCTAACCTTACTAACTATCGCTCGGTCCATGAAATTATCCATCACCTGCCCACATATTTCTCCTTTAAATTCGTCGAGGATCTGTTGAACATCTTGTTCAAGTTTCAATAAATTACAGGATTTGATGTGATGAAGTCGTGGCGTAGCGTAATCCTATGGGAAAAGGTCACTAGGTGTCAGGTCAGAAGATCCAGGTGGGTAGGTTTGGTCTCCTCGTAACGAAATTAGTCTTTGCCGGACTTTTGACTCAACAGAGCGATTGTGTCTCCTGAAGATCGACAGGTTGCGCCATGTTGTTGGAACCATAAATTGTTGATGCTCATTTGATCCAAACGAGGCCAAAGAAAAGCAGCCCTTCCCTGTTCATCTTTAAAAAAGTAAGGACCGATTAAGTCACCACTCCAGATCTCACATCAAACCGTACCTCGCTGAGTATGCATCTCTTTTCCGTGAATTACTCTTGAATTCTCTGATCGCCATATTCTGAAGTTATGCTCATTCACAAAGCTGCTTAAATGGTAAAAAATGATGCGCTTTGCGAAATTATAGCTCAATGGTTCCTTTCCCAGGATCTGCTGCACAAGTTGACATTGCTTTTCATGGTTGGTTGGTTTGAGTTCCTGGAAGTGCAAGTCCTTTGTTAAGATTCTGTGCATTGTTGCTGGACATATGCATATTTCTTGAGCACGATGGCGACATGATTTTTCTGGACTCTCAATAACAGAATCAAGCACAGCAACAACATTTGCCTCACTCCGGCCATTTCGACAGCGTCCTGGGCTTTTGATGTTTACTGTTGAACGGGTTTTTTTCGTATTTCTTCATCATCGTACGCCCAGTAAAGTCATCTGCTGCACTGTTGCGTCCAAGAATATTATGGAGTTTCCGAACAGTTTCGGTGGAATTTTCACTGTTGTATTCTCTGTAGTCTCTTTTATGTCGTCTCGTTGTCTCTGTAGAGCTGTGCCATGGGTAGCGAGGAGAGGATGTTGGTTGATGGCCGGTATCCTCGTTCTGCACGCAATTAATAACTGGGTTCTTTACTCATAAACAAAGAGCTACTTAAGTTTCCAAGTGCTGTGGTACAAGCTCTCTTCTGTATAGGCCACGTAGCCTCAATACTGCTGAAGTAAAAGTCCTCTATGTTCACTATAAGCTTACTATGTTCTGCCTGTCTCTGTGCTAGAGGCTAAGTCTGTGCTCCATCTTGGTGACACGCTGGATCCACCATTGTCGTAATGAATAACGCTCGCTGTTCCGCGGTGTATCTTTCCACGCCGGTACTCCACAAACACTGACCTGGAAAACAAAAGCACGGTATCTAAATATGATCTCAGTGATCACTGATAACAAAATATTCAGAAAGAACGGCGTACACAAAAATTAATAAAAGTAACGGACTTTTCAAATCCGGCGTTCTTTTTGAGACATCCGATATATTTACACATGTTGTTACAATAATGATAGTAATTTGATGGTAATTTCATTGCTTGTTTGTAATCTATGGGCCAATTATCGTACATATATGTAATAATGACAGTCGAACAACGAATGGTGTAATAATGACAATCGAACAACGAATGGTGTTTGAAGGGAACGATGGTTGTGGTTCGGGATTTTCCTGTTTTTTTTTCTTTTCTTTTTTTGTAAATCATTTGATTTCTTCGTCAGGGACGTAGGCCACTTCTTTCCGAATGTTGGTCCATCTAATATCCCGACACCGGCAAGATCTTACAGTCTAAACCACTTTCTAAAAATGGTAAATAAACAGAGCACGTGAAATCGTTCAATATAAAATTACTAAAAGTCTCTGGGCTAATATGCTGTGGTCTTCTGGGACCTCATACGTATTCGAAAGTTTCGTCCCGGTATGCGTAGATCTTGAGGAGGGTTACGGCTTCAGTGGCGGTGCGGAACATATGTCGAACGGCTACGTCGCTTACTAAATGTTCAAATGTGTGTGAATTCCTATGGGACCACAGTGCTAAGGTCTTCGGTCCCTGGACTTACACACTACTTAAACTAACTTATGCTGAGAATAACACACACTCATGCCCGAAGGAGAACCTCCGGCGGAAGGGGCCGCGTAATCAGTGACATGGCGCCTCTAACCGCGCGGTCACTCGGCGCGGCTTGTCGCATACTGCGACTGGAAATTAAGTACACCGATAAGAAATGAGGAAGTCTTCCTAAGAGTCGGTGAGAAACGCAACATGTGTAAAACACAGACTAGAGGAAGGCAAAGTATGATAGAGCATGTGTTGAGGCGTCAGTAATAAATTGAAGTCATGGACTGTGCGGCTGGTCCCGGCGGAGGTTCGAGTCCTCCCTCTGGCATGGGTGTGTGTGTGTGTGTGTTGTCCCTAGGATAATTTAGGTTAAGTAGTGTGTAAGCTTAGGGACTTATGACCTTAGCAGTTAAGTCCCATAAGATTACACATACATTTGAACATTTTCTTATAATAAATTGCATGGCACTAGAGTGAGCCGAAGAGGGCGAAAAGTCTAAGAGAAGATGGAATTGGAATACGAGTACATCCGACAAATAAACGATACATTTGGTATAAGAGTTACTCATAAGAGTGTTGTGCAAGAGAGGAATTCGTGATGAGCCTCATCAAAGTCCGAAGATTCTTAACCACCGCCCGGCTCCTTCTCACCCCCTACGCACAAGCACACACACGAAGAGAAGTAAAAGTTTTCACCTATGGTTGACGGTTGTGATCGTAGTTTTTCAGATTAAGAGAGGCCCTTAAATATCTCCACGAGTGGCTCGAGACGGAATTCGCGATGAGCATCACTCAAGATTCGTATAAACTAGTTCTCTCGACCTGCTATTGATGCAGATATATTAGATTTATGCTCGGACTAGACCACTCCACCAGTGGTCTAATGAGAGTCCCGTACATGCAGACGAAAGTTTCTATTAATGGGCACCTTTAATGGCGTGGGTGAGTATCGCTACCACGAACAGCTTCATTGTCGACGTAAAAGTTTTCTGGGTGTGGTACCGCGTCATACGTAAACTACTGCTGCTGAGAAAAACGAACGTTTCGGTCGCGGTTGCAGCTGCCTTCTTCTGGGTCTAATGGTCACCAACAGACCCACAAGAAGTCCGCTGCAACCGTGGCCGGAACGTAGGCTTTTCTCCAGCAGCAGTAGTTTTATACATTATTACGCGGTACCGCACCCAGAAAACGTTTATGTCGGCTGACTCTGACCGCGGAAGTCTACGCACTTATAGTGTCAATGTCTTCTGCAAGCAACTTCAAGCCGACGAACTACACTACTGCTTTGACATACACAGAAATACAGGATGTTACAAAAAAGGCACGGCCAAACTTTCAGGAAACATTCCTCACACAGAAAGAAATAAAATATGTTATGTGGACATGTGTCTGGAAACACTTACTTTCCATGTTAGAGCTCATTTATTACTTCTCTTCAAATCACATTAATCATGGAATGGAAACACACAGCAACAGAACGTACCAGCGTGACTTCAAACACTTTGTTACAGGAAATGTTCACAATGCCCCCCGTTAGCGTGGATACATGCATCCACCCTCCGTCGCATGGAATCCCTGATGCGCTGATGCAGCCCTGGAGAATGGCGTATTGTATCACAGCCGTCCACAACAGGAGCACGAAGAGTCTCTACATTTGGTACCGGTGTTGCGTAGACAAGAGCTTTCAAATGCCCCCATAAATGAAAGTCAAGAGGGTTGAGGTCAGGAGAGCGTGGAGGCCATGGAATTGGTCCGCTTCTACCAATCCATCGGTCACCGAATCTGTTGTTAAGAAGCGTACGAACACTTCGAATGAAATGTGCAGGAGCTCCATCGTGCATGAACCACATGTTGTGTCGTACTTGTAAAGGCACATGTTCTAGCAGCACAGGTAGAGTATCCCGTATGAAATCATGATAACGTGCTCCATTGAGCGTGGGTGGAAGAACAAACTAAAATGAGCTCTAACATGGAAATTAAGCGTTTCCGGACACATGTCCACATAACATTTTTTCTTTATTTGTGTGTGAGGAATGTTTCCTGAAAGTTTGGCCGTACCTTTTTGTAACACCCTGTATATTCTGTTGGCCGTTAAAACGGTGCCATGAAGAGTGAAATTGGAATGACTAGATATAGAGATAACTAGCAGTACAGTGGACCACACAAAATAGGTACAATAATCAGATCTCTGTCCTCTGCATCTAGGAATGGACATTATGCCTAAGGATAGATCCATTGTGCCTTTCAGACTGACGATATCACTCAGTCAACTCCATGGAAACATTTGAAAAGACACCTTGTCGCCACAAAGTGCACGTCCAGTTGCGGTACTGGAGTGCAAATTCCAGCTTTCGTTGCCGATGGACAGCAGCCAGCATGCGCGCATGATCGACGCCCATTCTGTGACATAGCCCTCAAAACACAGTAATTTAAATTTTGTTCTGTAGAAGATACCATTATTGGCATCGAAACCTAGGTAAACTGTAAACAATTTTACATTGCAACTGAAGGCTGAATTTTTTCTTCTCTGATCTCTGGTTCTCATAGTCGTTAATTTCGACTGCTGGCGTTACATTTCTGGCGTACTGATGCCTGTGGTTGCGTCCTGACTCCCAGATCTTCGCGAAATTATCTTTCTGTAACAATAAATAGCAATTGTCTGGATAGACCTGTCTCAGGTAGGAATAAAGATACTGGCAAGGACGTGTTCTTTTTCCAGACTCTGTCATACAGGTTGCTGTGCATGAGAGGCATATTATGTAGGAACATTATCAGCCTGCCACACTAACCTTTTTTGCAGGGCGGTCTACACGTCAGGGGCAAGACACGATTTTTCTGGGATATTTCGTGTAGGTTGTCCTGCATGACAAGTGTGTTGTGTTGTACCGTTGGCAAGTCTTATCGACTCACTTTCCATGGCAGCCTGTACATAGGCATGATTTTTTTTCTTTTCTTTTTTTTTTCTTGCAGTCGTATTGACCAACTACGATCACGTTAACAACTTCAGTTCTTCTTCTTCCTTTGTTGTAGCTTCCTATTTTTCCACTATTCCCTCATTTTCTCCCAATGAAGTCTCTTCCTTTCTTCTGTCTACGTTGTTCCCGATTTTTTATGTCTTCTGTTTTGAAAGCCTTTCAAATTTAGTATTTTATTTTTAAAACTGTTTCTTTCTGCAATTTCTGATTCTTTGGTGTTGTTTCTTTCTAGATCTTTCCATACTTTTGTAATCCATGCTGTTGTCGATTTCTTATTCCGGAGATATAGGAGTACTTCTTTTGTTAGTCTGTTTCCATCCATTCGGTAGAGGTGTTCGAAAAAGGTTAATCTTCGTTTGGCCATTACTTCAAATACGTTCTTTATATTTTTATAGATCTCCACATTACTTCTTATTTTCCAACCATCTGCAGTTTTTATTGCATCTATTATTTTTCTAATAATTCTTCGTTCCAGTACCTCTAGTTTGTCCATCTTATAGTTCGTCGTTAGGCATTTATATCCATATAAACATTCTGGTTGTACAACTGTGGCGTAGTGTTTTAGTTTTGTTTTTCTAGATATACATTTCTTGTTGTAAATATTTTTGGTCAAACTGTATGCTCTTTCCATTTTGTTAATTCTTACATCTATTGCAGATTTTTCTAGTCCATTCTGTTGTTTATTTTCTCCAAGATATTTAAAATTATCTGCTTGCTCTAATTTACCCATTTGTGTTTCTACGAATTTTGCCGCCTTTTTTTATATTTGTTATTAATTTTGTTTTTTCGGCTGAAATTTTGGGAGCAGATCTGTTTGCAATTTTTCCCAGAAGGTTTATTTGAATAACTGCATCTGTCAGGTTTTCAGAAAGTATTGCAAGGTCGCCCGCAAAAGCCAATCAGTTTAACTTAACTCCACTTGTTTTCCTTCCCAGAGTTACTGGTTCAATTTTGTGATTTTTGAGCTCCGAATTCCACATCCTTACAATTTTTTCTAGCACACAAATAAACAGTAAAGACGGTAAACCATCACTTTGTCTGAAACCAGTTTTTATTTCAAATGGCTGACATACTTCTCCCATAAATTTGACTTAAGATATTGTACCTGATTTGATTTAATACCAAATTCTCTGATGACCTTACCTGTTGTTTCCCTATCTGTACAATCAATTTCCTGAAATCAATAAATGACACTATTATTGGTTTGCTGGTTAACATTCTATGGCGAATTATTGACTGTAAGTTAAAAATTTGTTCTGTACAGGATCTTCCGTTTGGAAAACCACCCTGATATTCTCCCAGTTGTTTGTCTAAAGTATCTACCACTCTGTTCAGGATAATTTTTGATAATATTTTGTATGCGACTGGCAGCCTACTTTATTTCATTTCATTTCATTTATTTATTTAACCCATTGTGATTTGTGCCATCAAGCCTTCTCTTACATTGGAATTAGGGTTTCACACATATGGCACCTTATTATGCCGTTGTTACCTAAGAAATAACAAATTTAATGTGACAAATAGTATTTTAATGATTTTAGTGTCTATAGTGACAGTGCAGGTAAGTAATTCTGACTATGAACCAATAAAGTTAATCCTTTAAATGTATTGTAGCGGCTACACATGCCAATGTGTGTGGGTGAGGAAAGAGTGAGTTAGATAGAGGACGGGATGAGCAGGGTGACGGGCAGGAGGAAATGGACAGAGAGATACGGAGATGCAGGAGAAAGGTGGGTGGGTTGAAAAGAATGAGGCAGAAATGGAGTAGGAAAGAGAGAGAGGAGGAGGAGGATATGGTCAGAGGGATGGGGCAGGAAGATATGGTGAGAGAGAGGGATGGACGAAATTGACAAATATGAGGGAGAAGGAGATGAAGACTCCGGGAGACAGACAGATTTGGGAGGATAAGGAGTACAGACAAAAGGAAAAAGAGGTGGACATAGAAACGGGGAAGAGGAGGTGTGTTTAATATATATGTCGAACATGTATGCAGGCAAAGCGGTGGAGAAAAGGCTAGTTTATTCTTATATAAAGAAAAATCGCTAAACTTCCAATACGTTGGCAAAATTATTTATTTTTGAACGAGATAGCGCAAGACGCAAGACCACATATATCCCGTGCTGATCTGACTTATTCCGATACAACTTTTGCCCTGACCATAACATTCTCCAGATCTCTAACCGATTGGGAATATTTGGTCTCGAGTTGCCGATAGAATACACTACGCATCAGCCACTGTGATTGATGAATGGCAAATAACTGAAATATCGTGGCATGACGCACCGATATCTGCCGTAGGAGCTCAATTGTACTCGATGCCCAGCCACGATAGATCTGTTGTTGCTGCGAGAGCCGGCAGCTCCTACTACAGCATTTCGCACTTTGTATAATTTCAAATCATGTAAAAATTTCATTTTGTATTCTTCCTGCAATACTATGCCATCGTAATCAGAATATTCCGATAGTTGGTGCATATTCTGGTTTTGTCGTTTTGTTTGTCAGCAGTATAATTTGCCCCCCAGCAGTTATCTCTCACGAACGTCCCTCGTAGGTCACGCTGTATCTCTCATACTGTGTATGTTGACGTAGCAGTACGCAGGGTAATGGCTACACGGCAGATCTGCGGTTTGAAGCCCACCCGCTGAGTCATCTGCAAGTCTCATCGCGGAGCGTCTGCTTTAATTAATTAACGGTACCCATTTGGCGAGCCTGAGTGGCTAAGTTCGGCCCTTTTTTTCCTTCTCTGCAGCGCTAATTAACGCTAAGCGAAAGCGACACCGTTGAAAATATGTTGCTCCGTGCTCGGGGCAGGGCGCCTCGTTTAATATTTAGCTGCCTGCGTCGCCCGGCTACTTGCTGGCTGCGCGGGATTACGGCGCAGCAAGGCAGTGCACACCGAAACGTCGCCCGCCCCACAAAATTATACAGTACCACCTCATACCAGATCTGCTGCGCACTCTGTCCGCTTGTCCAATAGCTGTCCTATGTTTATTAAGATGTAAGGAACTGCGGTTAGTCGCAGAATCATTAGCTAGTAGTAGGAAGTAGCTGGTCAACATATCTCGCTAACATCTTTGTGTACTTATGCAGTAGATGTTCACTATGCCATTGCAATATTGAGATCAATAATCCAGTTTTTTTTAAAATTGTAAATTCAAATAATACGTTAGAAGCAAAATTAGGATTTAACATTCCATCGACAACCAGAGAGTGAGGGACCGACCAGAGATTCGGAAACGCCAAAGTATAGCGAAAGGAACTATGTCTGCATCGAATTACAGACAATTAAAACAAGTTCCGTGGAAGATTGTCCTGTAGGGATAGTCAAAAAGTATTAAATTTTTTTCTTTATTATCGAGTTGAGTCTCTATGGACTGCGTGGTAACAACCAACTTCGGTCTAGTGTCCAGGTCCTGTTCTTGTTCCAGCTTTGACTTCCTGCCAGTATCTTCTGAGTCCACCAAGAAGTGCCTGTTTAGGCCTCTTCAGATACTGGTCCTCTCCGTCTTTTTGGACGTTGATGCCATTTTAAAACCTTGGTAGTTGTTCACCAATCTTCTAAACTTGTTCCTGTCAGGAATTTCTCTCTCCGAGATACCAACCTGCCTAAGATCTTTTTCACATTCTTAGAACCATCTTGACCTTGTTTTCTCAGATCGGATGAAACTCCATGTTCTTTTTGTTAGTCGATCGCCGTCCGTCCTCATGAGATAACCGTAAAATAACAATCGTCTCTCCTTAATGGATGCTGTGATAGGTTCTGTCTTGCTGTACAAGTCCTCATTTGCTCTCATTCGCCATTGTCCATCAACCCGTCCATTATTAGGATTCTCCTTAATTTCCTATGCTCATGCTTTTCCAGCCGCTCAGCTTGACCTTGTCTATTCATGGTCAAAGTCTCGGACGCATTTGAGCGCTCAGGTTTTACAACTGTATTATAATGTCGGAACTTGGCCCCCCATACTCATAGACTTTTCGTTATAGGTTTCTTTGTCAGTTGGTATGTTTGGTCTAACTTCCTCATCCTGTCATTCTTCTAATCCATTCTCTTGGATGACTTCACCGAGATACCTGAAATTCTTAACTCGTCCAATTTTTCCCAGACTGGTGATCATCCATTCAGGTCCATCACAGATGTTCGTCATCGTATATTCTGTCTTTGGAATAGAGATCTGGAGTCCAACTTTTTCAGCAATTTCTGACAGCCTATTGATCTTGTTGACTGCTGACTCTATGTTGTTAGCAAAATTGGCAAGGTCATCCGCAAAGGCCATGCAGTCAATGTTCACCACTTTGTTCTTAGGACCAAGTATGAACCGCTCTTCATTTGTTTCTTCTTAGGTTAACAACTTTCTCCACTCTCGAAGACGCAGTTGAAAAGGAGTGGGGATAGTCCACCTCCTTGTCTTACGACCGTTCTGATTGTGAAGGGTTTTGATATCTCACCCATAAATTTTATTTTTGACACTGTGTTAGAGTTTGTTTGATGAGCTTTCTTGATGTATCATCCACCCCAAACTCTTCCAAAATATTCCTTAATGTCTGTCGGTCGATGGAGTCATATGCCTTCTGAAAATCAACAAACGTGACGACGTAGTTATTTCCTGCAGTTTTTTGTACCTGATGATGTTCTTCATGTTAAAGATCTGTACTGCGCAAGAACGGCCCTTTCGGATACCAGCTTAATATCCCCCAGTCACTTGGTCAAGATGACCTATTCAGTTCTGTATCGCTTTGGAGAGAATCTTATATGGAACAGATACTAATGAGATGCCCCTATAGTTACTGACAGTCTTTTTATCGCCTTTCTTGAGTAGAGGATTAAAGCTGACTGCCATTCAGTTAGTATCATCCCAGTTCTCCAGATCTCCTCAAAAAGTCGGACTCGTACATCTAGAGTTTCATTACTTGCCAGCTTCAGTAGTTCCGCCACTATTAAATCCTCTACAGCTGCCTTGTTATTCATAATGTTGTTGATGATCTCTTTGATCTCCTCTTTACTAGGTGGAGGTGAGTTGGGTAGTTTGTGGATCGGGGCACATACAGGGAATCTTTCTTTCGGTTCATCACAATTAAGTAGATTTTTAAAATAACGAGACATGATCGTGCAGTTTCTTTTGTTGTTCAGGCCGAGCTTTCCATTATCGTCAGTAAAACAAACACTATGGGCTTTGTATCCTTCCAAATTCGATTTGAACGTGTGATAGAAGTCTCTGGCATTGTTTTTCCGGAAATGCTGATCGATCAGTTCTAACTGCTGTTTCTCATACAATCGCTTAGCCCTTCGTAGAGTTCTGGCTGCATATTTTCGAACTTCACGGAATACATCAAAATCTTCAGGTCTCCTGGTCGAGTTCCACTTTCTCCATGTATTTGTTCTTTGGGTCACCACCTCATCACAAATCTCATTCCACCATCTATGCTTTCTCTTTTTAGCTGTCAGGATTGCAGTATTACCTGCTTGTTGGATCTTGAAGGAGATGTACGTCCATTTATGGGATTCAAATGTCAGTTGTTGGTGGTATTGTTCCAATACGCTTTGATTGATTTGGAGCTTCGCAACGTAATATTGATGAATTTTGTTTCCGGTTTCACGGCCTTATTGAGAGGGATGAAGTTCATTTTGATCTTGGAGAGGTAATGATCCGAGTCAAACTGGGCACCTCTCTGTACTTTAACATTCATTATTTCCTTAATTGCTCTCCTAGAGATTGCTACATGATCAATCTGTTTCTTTGTACACACATTGCCTGGTGATCGCCAAGCCGTCTGTTTACTTGGCTCGTGTTTGTTGACATTATCTGAAGATTGAAGGATGGACACATTGACGAGTCTTACACCATTTCTGTAATCATCTTGTGAGTAGGATACTTTCCAATTGTTGATCTGAATTGCGGTTCTATTCCCAGCTGGGCGTTAAAGTCAACTAGTAGGATCTTTATGTTCTTAGATGGTACTGTTCTTCAAGAAGGTCCCAAAACTGTTCAACTTCCTGGGATAGGGTCTGTTGTCTTCATTGATTGGTGCATGCGCATTGATCAGTGTGTATCCTTTGTAACCACAGTTGAGAATTAGGATAGAAAGTTTCTTAGAAGGGGTGAAGAACGCCAAGATTGAACTGACAACCTTCCTATGAACAACAAAAGCTGTGCCAAAACAGGCATGTTCTTACCTATTTTGACTGCCCTTTTGCCTTTATAAATCCTGTAATCTTCAATGTCCATTGTTTCGTCATCTAGGTACATGGTTTCTTGAATGGCCAAGATAGTTATGTCATGTTTGTCCATCATCATCGTCAACTCTTCCCAACTTTCAATAGAGAATTGACGTTCAAAGTCCAAAAATAGTTGTTCTGTTTCGTCGTGAATTTTGTGTGCGTAGTCCTGTCTTCAAAGCATCTAGGTTCAGGCTCCCCAGAATCCATAGGCCTGATTCTACTCCTAAGAGTGGTAGATTTCCTAAAAAGGTACTACCTGGGGTAGTGTCCTTTTTGTGACGACATTCCATGATGTTTGGTTGTTCAAACTAGTGTGGCTTGGACAAATCCTTCCCGGTAATAGAACCAAGGTTGTAAGCCCCGGAGCTCGATAATACGCAGCTCCTCTGGAGTCAGACGCCCTTCGCAGCCGCTTCTCTGAAGTACAGACGCTGCTAAATGAAGGCATGGTTGTCGTTTTCCGCCTTCAAAACCATTGACCATCTTTTTAATTATGACTTCGAAAAAAGTGAAGTTACTTAATTAATCCCCGCCGTAAAAAAACAACTGTTGAAAACAGATCCCAATTCAGTTTTACAAAATGTACTCCGTAGCGTTGTTGGCTTCTTAGCTAGCATGTATCGCGAATCTCTCGCCCAGTGCGTAGGTCCCACGCATGGGTGACTCATGTATACAAGAAGGGTGAAGAGACGGACCCGGAAAATTAGGAAACAGTATCCTTAACATCGTTTTTCTGCAGAATGCTACAACATAATTTGAGTTCGACTATCATAAGTTGCCTAGAGACCGAAAAGCTTAATTCCACGAATTAGTATGGTTTTAGAAAGCGTTGCTCGAGCGAAACTCAGCCAGTCCTGTTCTCACATGAGATCCTGCTAATTGTAGATGCAGATCATCAGATTCCATATTTCTAGATTTCCGAACATCATTTGGTGCAGGACGCTACTGCAACTGTTAACGGAGGTACCAGCGTATGGAATAAGTTCGCAGATATGTGAATTGCTCTAAGAGTTCATAAGTAACAGAACCCAGCATGTTATCCTCGACGGTGAGTGTTCATCAGAGACAAGTGTATCGCCAGGAGAGCCCCAGGAAGTGTAATAGGACCGCTGTTATTATCTCGGTACGTAAATGTTCCCACGGGCAGGATGGGCAGCAATCTGCAGTTGTTTGCCAATGATACTGTGACAAATGGCAAAGCGTCGAAGATGAGTGTAGGATGATAAAATATAACTTAGGCGAAATTCCTAGTTAGTATGACGAACGGTAGCTGGTTCTAAGTATAGAAAATTGTAAGTTAATGCGGATGAGAAGGAAAAACAAAACCATAATGTTCGGATACACCATCAGTACATAAAAAAGATGCCTCTAAGCACTATGGGACTAAACATCTAAGGTCATCAGTCCCCTAGACTTACAACTAGTTAAACCTAACTAACCTAAGAACATCACAACATCAATGCCCGAGGCAGGATTCGAACCTGCCACCGTAGCAGAAGCGTAGTTCCAGACTGAAGCGCCTAGAACCGTTCGACCACAGCGGCGGCATTGTTGACACATTTACGTCGTTTAATTATCTAGGCGGGACGCTGAAAAGCGATATGAAATGGGACGAGCATGTGAGTATTGTGTTAGGGACGACGAATAGTGGGCTTCGGTTTGTTGGTAGAATTTTATGGAAGGGTGGTTCTTCTGTAATTGAGACCGCATACATGTCACTAGTGCGAGATATTATTGAGTACTGCTCGAGTGTTTCGTGTCCATACTAGGCAAGTGAGCCGTGGCAAAAATTGCTGTTTTGAAGTTTTTGGCGGTGGCGCCGCTGTGGCAACCGCAGCTTTGGTGTCTGGTGAGAAAGGGGGAAAGGTTGCTGTTCACGTGCATTTAGGGGCGCTATGAGCTCGCCAGTCAGTCTGAGTGAGTCTGGGGTCAGTCTGGGTGAGTCTGGATTCAGTCTGGGAGTCTCTCGTCCCCAGCTTGCTAGTCTGTCTCTCGTCCGAATTTGTGGGGCAGTTAGTATCTGTCTGTCATCCGGAGTGTTAGTATGTCTTTCGTTCGGATCAATCTTTAAAGCCGGATAAATGAGTCTTTCCACTCCGCCGTTAACGGAGCAAGTGGTCGCCCGGTCGGGGCTTAGTTCCTGCATCTGAGTCTGCGCATTAGGTCGCCAGTCTGCTCAAGTTGCTCAGGAAACGGTCACTGGCGGTTGGATCGATCGGTTGGTCGGTCGCGCACTGAGACACAAGATGACTTGTCCGGCTTGAGCGTCGGCGCATGCGAGGTCACCACGTGAGTCCAGTGGGCCGCGGCGTATAGCGAGGGGTAGTGGCTTCGCGGTCAACACGAGAGCAACAGGAGTTAAGCCACGACATCGGTCTGGCCGGTGCAAGCATCTGAAGCTGACTGCGTAACGGTTATATTGCCGCAACATACCTTTCGCGTAAGAATCACGAAATGAAATGATCGTGTGGCATTATGGCCGGGAGGCCCCATCCGGGGAAGTTCGGCAGCCGGTTTGGAAGTTTCAATGTAGGTGACACCATATTGGGCAACTTTCGTTGTGATGATGACAACACAATATCCAGTCCACGAGCAGAGAAAATCTCCAACCCGTCTGGGAATCGTGCCCGGGCCCGTTGCATGGTTGTCAAACAAGTTACCACACAGCTAAGCAGGCGGACAAGGATCGCAAAGATAAGATTAAAGAGGGGTAGGGCTTGAACGGTGTCATAAAGGCAGTCGTTCTTACTTCGTTCTGTTTGCAAATAGAACAGAAAAGGTAATGAATAGTACTGATACAGGGTACCGTCGCCACATCGCCACGCACCATTCGGTGGCTTGTAGAGTATATACGGAGATGTAGATGTCATTTTTTATTTGTTCAAAATGGTTCAAATGGCTCTGAGCACTATGGGACTCAACTGCTGAGGTCATTAGTCCCCTAGAACTAATTAAACCTAACTAACCTAAGGACATCACAAACATCCGTGCCCGAGGTAGGATTCGAACCTGCGACCGTAGCGGTCTTGCGGTTCCAGACTGCAGCGCCTTTAACCGCACGGCCACTTCGGCCGGCTTTTATTTGTCGTTCTGTAGGTACATACCTACAGTCTTGCTACACACAGAACTACCCACTTAACAGCACCATAGCACACGGCTTGATGAGCCTGAAAGAAATAGCGCAGTCGACTGATCAAATGGGTAATCGTGCGGAATTCGTTTTCTGCATTTAAAGAAAAAAGTGTGGCTACAATCCATACTTAGTTGATGGAAGGATATAGCAACAAAGTACCGTGTATTTCTTCTCGTTCCTCGCCCATTTACTATGCGTTAGCGTCCTGTGTTTACAATGAGGTGACAAAAATCACGAGACAGCGGTAAGCACATATACAGATAGCGGTCTTGTCGCGTTCCCAAGGTATAAAAGGTCAGTGGATTTCCGGAGCTGCCATTTGAATTCAGGTGATTATGACCGCTCGAACTGAATTAACAGACATTGAACGCGGAATTGTAGTTGAAGCTAGACATATGGTACATTCCATTTCTGACATCATTAAGGAATTCAATATTCCGGGATCCACAGTGTAAACAATGTGCCGAGAAAACCAAACGTCAGCATTTACCTCTCACCGCTGACGGCCTTCGCTTACCGACCAAGAACAGCAGCGTTTCCGTAGAGTTGTCAGTGCTAACATACAAGCAACACTGCGTGAAATAATCGCAGAAATCAATGTGGCACATACGACGGACATGTCCGCGGCGAAATTCGGCGTTAATGGACAATGACAACATATGACAGTTTCGAGCGGCTTTGCTAACAGCACGACATCTCAGTCACGTGCCTCGCCTTGGCTCGTGATCACAGCGGTTGGACCATAGATAATTGGAAAACCGCGGCTTGGTCAGATGACTCCTAGTTTCAGTTAGCAAGAGATGACTATTAGATTAGAGTATGGCACAGACCCAGCGAAGCTATGGACCGAGATTGTCAACAAGGCACTGTGGCTCCATAATGTTGTTGGCTGTGTTTACATGGAATGGACTCGATCGTCTGGTCCAACTGAACCGAACACGAAATGGATAAATATTTGGCTACTTGGAGACAACTATATGTAACCATGCATGGACTTAATGTTCGCAGACAACGAAGGAATTTTTGTGGATGAGAACGCGCCATGTTGCTGGGCCACAGCTATTCGGGATTCGTTTTACGAAGATTGTGGACACTTCAAGTGAGTGATTTGGCTAGCGAGATCGCCCGACATAAAGCCCATCGACCATTAATGAGACATAATCGAGAGGTCAATTTGTGTACAAAATTGTGCACGGGCAACACTACGTAGTTATGGACGGCGATAGAGGCAGCGTGGCTCAGAATTTCTGCAGAGGACTTCCAACGAGTTTCTGAGTTCATGCGCTGTAAAGTTCGTGCGCTACGGCAGGCAAAAGGAGGTCTGATTCGATTTTGAAAGGTATCCCATGATTTTTGTCACCACATCATATATCTTTGAACATACTTTGACTTAGCAACAAATGTCATCCCCCCCCATTGTTGTCCTCAACATTTCATCATGATTATCATTATCAACATCATCACAATCTTTCGTGATATTGGAGTGTGTAAAAAAAATTGGACTATCTAAAAATTGGGACTTTGCATGCAAACTGAGACCGCGCAGTTGAGCGCCTCACAAACCAAAGATCATCATCATCATCATCACCCATTGTTGCAGCCTTCCTGCACTCGAGCGAACGGCGGCGAAATTACTATGACAAAAAAAAAAAAAAAAAAAAAAACCATACATTCATTCCCGTCTCACTCTTACCATACACAGACATTATACGTAAAAATGCCAGCATTATAGAAAATTGAGGGTTGCAACGTTTCTTGCCGGCAGGTGTCACATGACTGCGGTTAGGACCGCAGATATGCAAATTGATCAGAAACAGTCTGAAAAGCTTGTACTCGTGTTCCGAAGGTAGGTTGTGCTGAAAAATAATTGTTAAGAAAAGTTAGCCAATTAGGACTCTGCGCTCGCAAATTGTTGCGGCCCGCCAGATATACAGGGTGTTACAAAAAGGTACGGCCAAACTTTCAGGAGACATTCCTCACACACAAATAAAGAAAAGATGTTATGTGGACATGCGTCCGGAAACGCTTAATTTCCATGTTAGAGCTCATCTTAGTTTTGTCAGTATGTACTGTACTTCCTCGAATCACCGCCAGTTGGCCCAATTGAAGGAAGGTAATGTTGACTTCGGTGCTTGTGTTGACATGCGACTCATTGCTCTACAGTACTAGCATCAAGCACATCAGTACGTAGCAGCAACAGGTTAGCGTTCATCACGAATGTGGTTTTGCAGTCAGTGCAATGTTTACAAATGCGGAGTTGGCAGATGCCCATTTGATGTATGGATTAGCGTGGGGCAATAGCCGTGGCGCGGTACGTTTGTATCGAGACAGATTTCCAGAACGAAGGTGTCCCGACAGGAAGACGTTCGAAGCAATTGATCGGCGTCTTAGGGAGCACGGAACATTCCAGCCTATGACTCGCGACTGGGGAAGACCTAGAAAGACGAGGACACCTGCAATGGACGAGGCAATTCTTCGTGCAGTTGACGATAACCCTGATGTCAGCGTCAGAGAAGTTGCTGCTGTACAAGGTAACGTTGACCACGTCACTGTATGGAGAGTGCTACGGGAGAACCAGTTGTTTCCGTACCGTGTACAGCGTGTGCAGGCACTATCAGCTGCTGACTGGCCTCCACGGGTACACTTCTGCGAATGGTTCATCCAACAATGTGTCAATCCTCTTTACGGATGAGGCTTCATTCCAACGTGATCAAATTGTAAATTTTCACAATCCACATGTGTGGGCTGACGAGAATCCGCACGCAATTGTGCAATCACGTCATCAACACAGATTTTCTGTGAACGTTTGGGCAGGCATTGTTGGTGATGTCTTGATTGGGCCCCATGTTCTTCCATCTACGCTCAGTGGAGCACGTTATCATGATTTCATACGGGATTCTCTACCTGTGCTGCTAGAACATGTGCCTTTACAAGTACGACACAACATGTGGTTCATGCACGAGGGAGCTCCTGCACATTTCGTTCGAAGTGTTCGTAAGCTTCTCAACAACAGATTCGGTGACCGATCTCCTGACCTCAACCCTCTTGACTTTCATTTATGGGGGCATTTGAAAGCTCTTGTCTACGCAACCCCGGTACCAAATGTAGAGACTCTTCGTGCTTATATTGTGGACGGCTGTGATACAATACGCCATTCTCCAGGGCTGCATCAGCACATCAGGGATTGCATGCGACGGAGGGTGGATGCATGTATTCTCGCTAACAGAGGACATTTTGAACATTTCCTGTAACAAAGTGTTGAAGTCATGTTGGTACGTTCTGTTGCTGTGTGTTTCCATTCCATGATTAATGAGATTTGAAGAGAAGTAATAAAATGAGCGCTAACATGGAAAGTAAGCGTTTCCGGACACATGTCCACATAACATATTTTCTTTCTTTGTGTGTGAGGAATGTTTCCTGAAAGTTTGGCCGTACCTTTTTGTAACACCCTACAATTAGTGTCAGTTGTTCTCATGGCGTAGGAGACAGCGCACGAGACTGCTTAGTCTTTGGCTCAGATTCGATCCTTACTGTCGCCCCTGTCCCACTTTTGTATCGCTCTCTTGTTCGCTTTCAGGAAACCAAAGGACGACGACCACATGTGGCGACACCGCCTCTGGCGCCGGCCGAAGTGGCCGTGCGGTTGAAGGCGCTGCAGTCTGGAGCCGCAAGACCGCTACGGTCGCAGGTTCGAATCCTGCCTCGGGCATGGATGTTTGTGGTGTCCTTAGGTTAGTTAGGTTTAACTAGTTCTAAGTTCTAGGGGACTAATGACCTCAGCAGTTGAGTCCCATAGTGCTCAGAGCCATTTGAACCATTTTGAACCGCCTCTGGCGGGCCGCTTGAATTTGCTTACGCATAGGCCTAATTGGCCAAATTCAATGATAATTAACTCGGAAAGGGCGTAACGTTTCGAATTCTATTCTTAACAATTATTTCTAAGTACAACCTACCCTGCAACACTTTTACAAGCTTTTCAGATTGTTTCTGACCGCCCTGTGTGACAGAAAATAAACAAAAATTTAATTAGGCCTACAGAACTATACATTATCGACGTGATAATTAAAACATTATGACTGCCCCTTAGCTGTAATTATAGGATCTGTAAATCCTTTTAAAGCTGAGCTCATTTTGTTGATAATACATCTACGAATGAGATTAGTTATCCATTTCGAAAATTTGATAACCGATACTGAGAACGGCTAGTCATTCTTTGTTATTAATTTTCAATTATTTCGAAACCAGTTTCAAATGCGAATTAAAAAGTTACGTATTACAGAACCAATTTAAACGTTTTTTGTTAATCATTTTACTCTCCAAATAAGTGTCACCGAAAATGCTTCATGTATATCCGCATCTACAGACGCACTCCGCAAACCACAGTACGTCGCATGGCGGAGGGTACCTTGTACCAGTACTGATCATTTTCTCTCCTGTTCCACTGGCAGATAGAACGAGTGATTAACATTTGCCTAAGAGTATCCGTAGGAGCCCTGGTATTTTATATTCGTGGTCCTTAAGTGAAATGTGCGCTAGTGGCAGTATCTTCGTTTTGCAGTCGGCCTCAAATGCCAGTTTCCTAAATCTGCGCAGTTATGCCTCGCAGCAGAGTATCGTCTTCTCCCCAGAGAGTCCCATTTGAGTTCGCGAAGCACCTGTGTAATACCTGTGTGCTGATTGAATCCACCGGTAGCAAATCTAGTAGCCCGCTTCTGAACTGATTCGATGTCTTTCTTTGATCCGCCCTGGGGGGGGATATCAAACACTCGAGCAGTACTCAAGAATGGGTCGGATAAGTGTTTTGTACGCCGTCTCCTTTATGAATGAGCTACACTTTCATTTTCCCAATGAAACGACGTCGAGCAGTCGCCTTGCCTATCCTGAACTGCTCATTCCATTTCATATCGCTTTGCAACGTCACGCTCAGATATTTCATCGATGTGATTGTGTCAAGCTACGCACCATTAATGCTGTATTCGTACGTCACAAGACTGTTTTTCCCACTCGCATATTACTACAGTCGCTCGGCGACGATACCTTCCCTACAACATCATAAGAAAACAACCGCTGATTGCTGCCCACCTTGTCCGGCCATACATTTATGTATATGGGGAACAACAGCGGACCTATCACACTTCCCTGGGGTACTCCTGACGAAACCCTTGTCTCTGATGAACACTCGCCGTCGAGGACTAAGTACTCGGTTCTATTACTTGAAAAATCTTCGAGCCCCTCACATATCTGGGAATCTAAACCGTATCCTCGGACCTTCCTCAACAATCTACAGTATCAAATGCAAAATCTAGAAATATTTAATCTGCATGTTGCCTTCCGTCCATGGTTTACAAGGTACCGTGCGAGAAGAGCGCAAGGTGAGTTTCGCTTCAGCGATGCTCTCTATATTCATACTGATCTGTGGACAGAAGCTTTCGTCTCAAGGAAATTACTATATTCTGTAAAACAGCGTTGGGACTCCATCAGGACCTGGTTCTGACTCTCTATTCCTTTATACATTCGGCAGACACCAGCAAAAATATCGTTTGAGTGCTTTAGCGCCACTAACATACATTACTGGGGCTAGGAGTGGACCCATATTCTACGAAAGAGCACATCGGTGTTTAGCTGTATAAAATTGTTTAATTTCGGTATTGTTGTCAATGAAGCACATTCGTTTACATAGATTGTGACGTGACAATTTCAGGACATTTATCAAGATACTGTATTATGTCCCTATTAGCAGAAATAACATTAAACACAACAATATCAAATTTATACAGAAGGTTCTCTACAAGATTTTTCTTACATCTAGACAGTGAATCACTCTCTTGAGTTGGCCAATATTACGTCAGATCATCCGATTCCGGATCTAAGTTCAGTACTATACTACTAGCCATTAAAACTGCTACACCAAGAAGAACTGCAGATGATAAACGGGCATTCATTGGACAAATATATTATACTAGAACTGACGTGTGATTACATTTTCACGCATTTTGGGTGCATAGATCCTGAGAAAGCAGTACCCAGAACAACCACGTCTGGCCGTAGTAACGACCTTGATACGCGTGGGCATTGAGTCAAACAGAGCTTGGATGGCGTATACAGGTACAGCTGCCCATGCAGCTTCAACACGATACCACAGTTCATCAAGAGTAGTGACTGGCGTATTGTGACGAGCCAGTTGCTCGGCCACCATTGACCAGGCGTTTTCAGTTGGTGAGATATCTGGAGAATGTGCTGGCCGGGGCAGCAGTCGAACATTTTCTGTATTCAGAAAGGCCCGTACAGGACCTGCAACATGCGGTCGTGCATTATCCTGCTGAAATGTAGGATTTCGCAGGGATCGAATGGAGGGTAGAGCCGCGGGTCGTAACACCTGTAATGTAACGCCAACTGTTCAAAGTGCCGTCAATGCGAACAAGAGGTGACCGAGACGTGTAAGCCAATGGCATCCATACCATAACGCCGGGTGATACGCCAGAATGGCGATGACGAATACACGCTTCCAATGTGCGTTCACCGCGATGTCGCCAAACAAGGATGCGACCATCAAGATGCTGTAAACATAACCTGGATTCATTCGAAAAAATGACGTTTTGCCATTCGTGCACTCAGGTTCATCGTTGAGTACACCATCGCAGGCGCTCCTGTCTGTGAAGCAGCATCAAGGGCAACCGCAGCCATGGTCTCCGAGCTGATAGTCCATGCTGCTGCAACCGTCGTGGAACTGTTCGTGCAGATGGTTGTTGTCTTGCAAACGTCCCCATCTGTTGACTCAGGGATCGAGACGTGGCTGCACGATCCGTTGCAGCCATGCGGATAAGATGCGTGTCATCTCGACCGCTAGTGATACGAGGCCGTTGGGATTTTGCACGGCGTTCCATATTACCCTCCTGAACCCACCGATTCCATATTCTGGTAACAGTCATTGGATCTCGACCAACGCGAGCAGCAATGTCGCGATACGATAACCCGCAATCGCGATAGGCTACAATCCGATCTTTTGTCAAAGTCGGAAACGTGATGGTACGCATTTCTCCTCCTTACACGAGGCATCACAACAACGTTTCACCAGGCAACGCCGGTCAACTGCTTTTTGTGAATGAGAAATCGGTTGGAAACTTTCCTCATGTCAGCACGTTGTAGGTGTGTGAATGCTCTGAAAAGATAGTTATTTGCATATCACAGCATCCTCTTCCTGTCGGTTAAATTTCGCGTCTGTAGCTCGTCATATTCGTGGTGTAGCAATTCTAATGGCCAGTAGTGTATTTAGGATGACATTCACATCTGCGCACCATGGACCTTTCACGTGATCAGTGAATGCGTCTCTCTTTAAACTGCGGCTCTGGCCTGTTTGTATCCATCTGGAAATCACCCAACGCAATTTTCTAAAGAATTTCTCCATTGCAGGCAGCGCTGGGCCGTTACCTGCTCCCTTCGATGTATCACCTGGTGCGTTCGTTGTCTCCCTCGCTCCGGGTCTCCGACCCCTGTTAGAAGCCTTTCGTTGTATGCGGGCCGTGGCTGCGCAACTCAAGTCTGTCCAAAAATAAATCGTTTCTTCCAACATTTTGCTGACTGACATGCAGGATTTGGGTTCGGTGTGTTAATACAGTCGAATCGAGTGTCATACATTTTTACATTACACACTGTACATTTTGATAGGCAAATCTGCTCACTATTACCAAAATACGTCAGGTGACATTCTACTTGTTACAACGTATAAAATCTCATGTAAGGGGCGAAATTAACATTCATTCAAGCTGCCACCTTACATGGTGACTTATCTGTTTTCAACTCTCGCAGCTTCTTTTCTGCGCCAGTGATGGCAATTTCTATGACCTCCATGCGGGGGGTCCGTGCTACAGTCAAACGATGGTATATTTGTTTGTATGATCTTCTTACATGAACGATTTACTTAACCTGAAATTTAAAATTTCTGCTTTTCATTTGTAATCTTCTATTGTCGACCCTGACTGGTCGGCAAGTGAGTGGATAGAGCCTTTGACCCGCTTATTTTACGATTTTACTTATGACCAGAATTTTCTTGGGTTCTGGACACCTTGTTTCGTTATGGTAAGACGGTTGCATTTGTAGTATGTTTCGCACACTGATGTTACGGACGAATTTCTAATAACTTCTGCCTGTCAACGTTCTGCTCTGTCTTGTACCGAGAGCGCAAGAGTCAAGGTTTCTTCAGAATTTCCCGAATCTTGCTGTTAAGCCACGGAGGGTCCTTTCTACCCTTAATTGACTTACTTGGCACATACGTCTGCAGAACGCGATTTAATACCAGTTTAAACTTTGCCCATAGCCCCTCTACGTCCGACGTACTGGAGCTAAATGATGATGTCCATTCATTGTGTAAGAGGAATACTAAGTACTACTTATCTGCGCTTTCTACCATAAACACTTTCTTGGTCTTCCTAATGCATTTATTAACTTTAGTAACCATACTTGCTACGCTGATATCATAATTTGTTCAAGAAAAGGACAAATTCTCCTGCCATTGTCCTAAAACACTAATGTCACCAAACAATTTGGATGGGTTAAGAAAATGATTTGGTGGTCCGGTGGAAGTGAGGCAGTGTGCCCGAATGCTTATTAAACTAGAAACATATGGGTGCAGCCCCACATAAATGTCAGTTGTCTTGGAATGCGGGGCTGTTTACAAGCTACTAATGATGAAGCTGCAGAAGACAACCCAACATTTGGTACCGAGAATGTGAAAATAAATATCCTCGTTCACTTTCATGGTAACCTGAATGAGAGGGCCCATGTCATTGTATAAAAACACCTTAAAATAACAAAAAACTGCCTGCGGCAGGAACTGCTCCCTACATAAACTGCGGGTTTAATGGCTAACTGGGTAGTCGGCGCACTCGACAATTCACACTATTTGAAAAGAGACAAAGTCTCGACTCACCAGACCACACTATACACATCGAGGCAGCCCCTATCCTGTTTCTGTGCTGTTTTGCTGTTTCGCCGGTGGAAGACTTGCGGCTTAACCTGTCGATGTGAGGTACTCGACTTAAAATACCCATTGCATGCAATGTTTTGTCCATCTATTAAATACAAAAAGGTTACTGTTAACATGCGAAACATTAGTCAAAATAAATAATTTATCATTTGAAGCTATTTCCGCGATCGTTAATTTGTTTTCAATACTTCTGAAAACAGTGTAACATTTATAGTGGTGATGATTACTCTTCTAAAAAGTGCTTGTCTCAAGTTTAGCTAGCGGTACGTAGCCTTCTCTGATGCCCCATACAATACCATAACGTTATCCGTTGCCACCTTAAAAAATTCAATCAGTGAAGGAATTGTTCCTAAAATTTAGATGGACCTAAATCTATTTCAAATAACGAGAAAACTATTCAGAGAAGGTTACGTCGCCCAGCAGTGGTAAAAATTGCTGTTTTGAAGAGCGCGCCGCAGTGCGTAGTGTGAAGCACTCGCCCTCCATTTCTGGCGGTGGCGCCGCTGTGGCAGTCGCAGCTTTGGTGTCTCCCTCTGGTGGGAAAGGGGAAAGGTTGCCTGTTCACGTGCATTTAAGGGGCGCTATGAGCCCGCTAGTCGGTCAGTCTGGGTCAGTCTCCCGTCCCCAGCTTGTTAGTCTGTCTCTCGTCCGCATTTGTTAGGCATTTAGTGTCTGTCTTTCGTTCGAAGTGCTAGTATGTCTTTCGGATCAACCTTTAAAGCCGGCAAAATGAGAGTCTTTTCACTCCGCCAGTAAGAGAACTCTGCGTGTGGTCGCCCGGTCGGGGCTTAGTTCCTGCATGTGAGTCTGCGCGTTAGGCCGCCAAACTGCTCGAGTTTGCTCAGGCAATGGTCATAGGCGGTTGGATCGATCGGTTGGTCGGTCGCGCACTGAGACACAAGATGACTTGTCCGGCTTGAGCGTCAGCGCATGCGAGGTCACCACGTGAGTCCAGTGGGCCGCGGCGTATAGCGAGGGGTAGTGACTTCGCGGTCAACACGAGAGCAACAGGAGTTAAGCCAGGACATCAGTCTGTCGAGAGCAACAGGAGTTAAGCCACGACATCAGTCTGTCGAGAGCAACAGGAGTCAACCCACGACATCAGTCTGGCCGGTGCGAGCTGCGACGCCGTCAGACGGGAGGTTGGCGCGCCTTCCTGCGTCCGTTGAAGCGGCTGGCAGCGGACGGTTCGGGAGAGCGATTTGGGGGTGCTGCGCCAGGTCTTCTCGAGAAATCGCAGTTAATTAGAATTTAAGTGATTGGTGATATGCTGTTTCATTTACACTTGTTTCCTTGGTGAGGTCACCAGCCGTTTTGCTTTGGGGTCGTCCCACCATTCTTCTCCATTTGCCCACCCGCGGGAAAGTAGTTGTTTATAAATTGGGTGGTCCGTTTTTCCCTTGTGGAGTAGGGGTGGGTTAGAGCAACCTGCGGTTCGGGTTGTTCGGTAATCTCCATATCAATCTACTGTACGTTAGTAGCTGCCTCTGTCATATTTGTCGGATTTGGTGTGTTAACGAATTTATTGCTTGGAATGTAACGGTCTAATACCTGAAATATGTTTTGATCTTTGGAAACTTTGATATTATTGCCTATGATCTTGAGAGGCGGTATCTGTGAACTGTAGAGCATCTTAACTATTGTTTGGCGAACCATGTAGAAATTTATATAAGATTGCATTTCATGGGCTTCTATTTAAATGATCATTTTAGTATATAAAGTTGCCACCCATTCACCGTAAGACGTTTCTTAGAAGTTAAAATCAAGTTGCACCTTCGGTGGCAAGGTTAATATTTTAATTGTTAGTGTTTTGTACCATTTCCGTCCCTCCTACGTGGGATGCATAGTTTGTGTGCTTGTGTAGATTGTTAAAACTCTTAGTTTAAAGTTATCTGGTGTGTTTCAGATTTGCACCAGTGTAGTCTTTCAGAGGCTGTTGTGAGCGGTCGTAACTACGGCCGTGTCAAAAGGGAGGGGCAAGGTTCTCTGCCCGAAAGCTCATACAGTCAAAACTTGTTTATTTGTGCCTCTGAAATAAAACTTCGATATTTAGAGGGTGCTTTCTGATTATAATTTTAAATCTGTTTCTTTTAAAAAAATGCTTTTAGACACTATTAAAGTGAATATAATTCCCGATGGTTAAAAGGAATGGTTGTGATTTCATCAGTTACTCCCTGGCAACTACTTCCTTGCTTACATAGTGTGATTAAATGTGTTAATGTTCTTGATGAATCGCTTGCAAATAAAATAAATTCTGAAGAATATTCTTTGAAAATAAATCACGGTCCAGTCGCCAAAGAAAAATAAGAGCGAATGTGGACAGGATATGCCATCATAGCAGGCTGGAACAAAGGAAATAATAATAATCAAAAGAAGCTCCTGCTAGTGAAAATAAGTAACCCTCCATAGGCTGCCACTCAATGAATAGTAAGACAACCAGTGGCGAGTTGCACCGTCACCTTGACTTTACGGGTTGAAGGTACGACTTAGAACTTTCCTTCGGTGGAGAGGTGATGTGGCGCCACTCCATGGATCGCTGTTTTGTTTCCGGTTCGAAGTGACGAACCCATGTTTCATCACATACCACGATGTTCGACAGAAAATTGTCACGATCAGCTTCGTGATGCGCAAGCATTAAGGCACAGATGGTTCTTCGTTGCTCTTTATGGTCTTCTGTTAGGCGGCGAGGAAACCAGCGAGCACACACCTCTGAGTGCCCGAACTGGTGAACGAGTGTGTCAGCACTGCTGACAGAGACTCGCAGCTGTGCAGCGAGGTGTTTGACTGTGATACGTCGATCACCTCGAGTGAGAGTGTCCGCACGTGCAAACACTGCAGGAGTCGCAGCTGTGTGCGGCCGACAGACACGTAGGGAATCGGACAGGTTTACACGTCCTTGTAACGATGAAGGCAGACGCCTCACCCAACAACTCGCTGTGCTTTTTTTCATTGCCAGGCCTCCGAAGACCCTCTGTAAGCGCATACGAATATCTGCGACGCCCTGGTTCAGCGGCAAAAGAAACGTAATGACAGCTCTCTGCTTGGAACGCACCTCCTTCAAAGACGGCTTTTTGAAGGCTAGATATGTAGTTCCACCACCTACCGGAACTTCATGACATTATAGCAACTGAAGCGGGAATATTACACTTTGTCCCACAATGTACTTCGTATTTTTACAACCGAAATGCCTGAGAAAAAAATGCGTTGCATGACTCATTCACATCGTACGAAAACACGTAAGACTCACGATTGATATGCCCATTTATATATCTAAAGTTAGTCTATAATTCGATACATTCGTTGTGTTAATAACGTCGATTAAGGTTCAGTTGCGCGGGGTATTATATCATTATTCTTCATGGGGATAGTTTTATAACAAACTAACTGATTCACATTCGAGTCACTGTGGAATACTGTTATCTTTAAATACGCTATGTGATCAAAAGTGTCCGGACACCTGGCTAAATGGGCTTACAAGTTCGTGACGCCCTCCATGGGCAATGCTGGAATTCAATATGGGGTTGGTCCAACCTTAGCCTTGATGACAACTTCCACTGTCACAGGCATACGCTCAGTCAGGTGCTAGAAGGTTTCTTGGGGAATGACAGCCCATACTTCGCGGAGTTCTGC
This sequence comes from Schistocerca piceifrons, assembly GCF_021461385.2. Lineage (NCBI taxonomy): Eukaryota > Metazoa > Arthropoda > Insecta > Orthoptera > Acrididae > Schistocerca > Schistocerca piceifrons. The sequence continues at coordinate 192,791,533 of NC_060138.1, forward strand.
ACTGAGGAGAAGTATCGATGTCGGTCGGCGATGCCTGGCATGAAATCGGCGTTCCAAAACATTCCAAAGGTGTTCAGTAGGATTCAGGTCAGGACTCTGTCCAGACCAGTCCATTACAGGGATGTTATTGTAGTGTAACCGCACCGCCACAGACGGTACCTTATGAACAGGTGCTCGATCGTGTTGAAAGATGCAATCGCCAACAATGGGTAGCAAGAAGGTGCTTAAAACATCAATGCAGGCCTGTGCTGTGATAGTGCCACGCAGATCAACAAGCGTTGCATGCCATCTCCATGAAAAAAACACGCCGGGCGCTGTGCCCGAGCGGTTCTAGGCGCTTCCGTCCGGAACCGCACTGCTGCTACGGTCGCAGGTTCCATTCGTGCCTCGGGCATGGATGTGTGTGACGCCCTTAGGTTGGTTAGGTTTAAGTAGTTCTAAGTCTCGGGGACTGATGACCTCAGACGTTACGTCCCATAGTGCTTAGAGCCATTTGAACCATTTTTGAAAAACCACGACCACACCATAACACGACCGCTTCCGAATTTTAGTGTTAGCACTGCACACGCTGGCAGATGACGTTCACCGGGCATTCGTCATACCCACACCCTGCCATCGGTCCGCCACATTGTGTACTGTGATTCGTCACTCCACACAACGTTTTTCCACTGTTCAGTCGTCCAGTATTTACGCTCCATACACCAAGCGAGGAGTCGTTTGGTATTACCGGCTTGATGTGTGGCTTATGAGCAGCCACTCGATCATGAAATTCAAGTTGTCTCACCTCTCGCCTGTCGTAGTACTTGCAGTGGATCCTCATGCAGTTTAGAATTCCTGTGTGATGGTCTGGATAGATGTCTGCCTTTTACACATTAAGACCCTCTTCAACTGTCGGCGGTCTCTGTCAGTCAACAGACGAGGTCGGCCTACACGCTTTTGTGCTGTATGTGTCCCTTCACGTTTCCACTTCACTATCACACCGGAAACAGTGGACCTAGGGATGTTTAGGAGTGCGGAAATCTCGCGTACAGACGTATGACACAAGTGACACCCAATTGCCTGACCACGTTCGAAGTCCGGGAGTTCCGCGGAACGCCCAATTCTGCTCTCTCACGATATCTAATGACTACTGAGGCCGCTGATATGGAGTACCCGGTAACAGGTGGCAGCATAATGCACCTAATATGAAATACGTATTTTTTGGGGGTGTCCGGATACTTTTGATCACGTAGTGTACTATTCCTGCAGTTTTCTGTGTATAGGTTGAAGTACTTCTGGATCAGAACCAGTAGATGAATAACTGCAGATGGAAAGAGAGGTTTAATTTAGCGTCCAGCGGTCGGAAATATTTTTTTTATTGCGGTCAGGCTACAAAGTTTGGTTGAAATCAGTCTCGTGCGGGGAGACTAATTAGTTAGTTAGTTAAATGTTCCATAGATTATTTGAACGATTCTTTTATCGAAACGATTTGGAACAAGTCGCTTTAAAGGATATGTATAAATAATTAGTGTTAACATAACGGTTATGCTATTCATGCAGTTTTATTTGACGACTAACTTTCTTTCACGCTACCACTTTTTAAAATAAAAATTAGACCGTGGATAGGGAGGGGTTGTTCAGGAGGAATAATTTTAGGTTACATTTAATACTTTTTTCCCTTCCTGTCCCACTGAATATATAACTGGATAAATGAAACATTTTTGTTGCTGCATGTTGAACTCCTTTCTGACCGAATGACACCTTTTAATAACGGATAGTAGAAGTCACTGAGCGGTGTGCTGACCAGCTGACTCTCTACACCGCATCCGCACGATGCCACAAGGCACAGAATGACGTGGTGGCCGACAGACATCCCTTGGGCCTTCACGGCCTGGCGAGGAGGCCGTTAAAAATACAGATTATGTTTCCTGTAGTGTTGTTGATGTGGACGTCATTAATCTTTTGTAATTGTCATGGATTATTTATTACATATTTGTCAGCGAATATATGCGCTGTGATGCTACTTTTAAAATGATAAACGTTGTGAAGAGGTACCTACATGACGACAACTGAGCACCACAGATTATTCATACTGCTCGCTGTTGGAAAATCAATACGTTCTTTCTAGGTAACGAGTTACCTGAAAAAACCCATACATGTTACAAAAGTGTATATATGTATGGATGTCCTAAACCACGAGACCCATTTCAACCAAACTTTGTACAAATATCCCTTACTGTCAGGCAAAAATCTGTGTGGGAGTAAGAGCCACATACCTACCATCGTTCAGGAGATATGAAGTCATAGAGACTGAGACGAGTGTCGCATTGTGCAATTATTACTTATTTGCTACAAGCTCTAACTCTTTTCTCAACAGACAGTATCCACATATTCCGCTGAATTTACCTAAAAAATTATATCACTGTATGACACAGAGATCAGGAGATATGACATCCTAAACAGTGAGATGCGTGAAAAAATGCCGCATCATGCGCGAAGTTTTAATACATTTATTCTGCAGTACTAAGACACTCCTACAGTTGAGTCAGCTTAAGAAGCAAATCCCTGGTGCCTGGTAGCGCTTTTGACACCTTTCAACGGCGAAGCATAACTGCTGTAGGCGGAAACAATAGCCGTGTGTAGAGCTGTGAAATAGAAAGTGTGTAAAGGCCTCTTGAACCTTTACTCTGTTGAATAACAAATTAAAGGAAGGTCCAGGAGTGGCTTTACAATTTATTGTGGAGGGCTATCAATGATAAGAATGACTCAAGAAGTTACTACTTTCGTTGTGAGTGCAGAACAATTACAGAACCTATTCAAGGGAATGAACTGTGTAATGAGCACACACTGTGGACTGATGGTAAACTGAAGGAAGGCGACAGTGATGAGGAGTATTAAAAATCAAACTAGCCATAAACGTAACAGTAATATTGGGCACCACGATGTAAAAGAAGTGAGGCGATTATGCTACCTTTGGAACAAAATACATATGGCAGAAGAAACAAGAACATAAACATCAGACAAGCGTACGCAAATAATGCATTCCCTGCAAAAAGACTCCTGGTAGTGCAAAATGTAGGACATTTCTGAGAATGTATGGCTGGAGGACTGTGTTGTATGGAAGAGAACTACGCACATTGGAGGAAACCAGAGAATAAACTAATCGAAATGTTTGAGTTCTGGTGTTTCATGGACGCTGAAAATCTAGTGAGCTGATAAGGTGGGAAATGAGGAGGTGCTCTCCAGAATGACTGAAGAAAAGAATACGTGAAAAACACTAGTTAGAAGAAGAGCAGGATGATAGGGCATTTGCTAAGGCGCTACTGAATTACCTCCATAGCATTAGAAGTAACCATAGAGTGCAAAAATTTCGGAGTAAACCCTGTTTCTCCTTGTAGCAGCGTCATATTTCTTTTTCCTAACGTTTTCAGGATATTCATCAATTTTATTTAGTACTAGAACTGAACTTTTTAAATACCTTTCTTTCCATAAACGATCAAAAACACAGAATTACAGTTTCCAGTAAAGTGATCAGATAATTCAGGGATATGTGCTATAAATCACTGACTGTCGAGTGTTTTTCTTAAAAAGAATAATATGAAGAAGAAGCACGCCGATTCCCTTCCCCGTCTTTTCTTAAAGCGAACATGTGCTCATTTTTAGTGGACGTTAAATACTAATATTTCTTTCCTTTCTTCGAGCCTTCGAGTTTCTGCTGTAAGGAACAAGGCTAGAAAGACCATATTAACTACTACACGCCCGTGTGTCAACAATAATTAAAGAAAGGAACGTATATAGATTCACTTTGTCAATAAATTCAATTCTCCTGGCCAAGTAGTTACATTTTCGTTTTTCCTAGCGAAATAGCTAAATTTAAATGAAACCTATCGAACTCAGTAAATCCGTATATCATAGCCAAGTAAATTCAATGTAAGTTTGTATTCATAAGGTCAAGAATGCAGTGCTTGACTCTGTCACTGACGTTAACTTCCGAAAATACTTACGTCACACAGGTAAAAAAATTAAGAGCGACATCAATTAGTTATGTGGCATACCATTATGTGGCATACTACGCCATCAAAAGGAAACATCCAAACTACTAAGCTCAGCAGACACCTAAAATCACTAAACTTTTTTTTCATGATCATATTTTGATGAAGTCTCTATGCTGCCCCAAAATACGCTAAAGCTACCTGTGAATACCCCTTCCAAATTCGTCGAGTAGTTCGGAGATTAGCAAGTTCAAATAGAGGAAAAGACGGATACGGCTGTATTACAGTTTTATTACTATTATACATACACATTCTATGAAATGAAATCCTTCAGTACTACAATAACTTTTAGTCTTTTTGGATTAAAGTGACTACATCACTAGTTAAAGGAGTTTGATTAAATTTACTTTGCGATCCACATAGGATTAATAGCTTTTATTGCTTGACTACAGAGTGACAAAGTATTATTTTTATTCTGGGCAAATGAAATGCCGCTGCTATTTTCCGTACACTGCTGTTTTAGAATAGGTTGCCAAAAGCGTGATTGCTCCAATGTAAAAAAAAGTTGCCTGGACGGAAAGCAGCAGCTACTAAATAAAAAGCTCATTTTTGAAGCTAATTCCAGCGAAACTTGTGATGTGTTTCAAGGTAAGCGGCAATAAATTGGGATACTTACCGGTTTAACAGATACTGAACTCAGATACCTTTTCTGCGTAACTGAAATTCAAAAATGATGAAAAATGAAGGGTTCCCTAATTGGAACCACCGATTTCAGTCTCTTCAGTGTGTGGTGCCTGATTTCGTTCCAGAAACTAGTCAATCAGTATTTTCACAAAAAAGTATTGTTCGATAACTATTCTTTACTGCAAAGGAGAATGAAGTAGCGGTAATTGTATATTCACGATTTAATACTAGGTTCGCCACACTGCTAGGTGTTTCCGCCTTTAGTAAGGCTCACAACTTCTCAATATCGAGTCAGTTTTAACTAAAACAACGATGTGTTTCTGTAACAGCAACTGTTGAATTGCAGTCCTTGCTCAGTACGTCTTGTTTCATAATAAACGATTGTTGCATGCAGTATTTGCCCCCTGTCGTCGTACATAACGCTAGGACATCCCAGATCAGCTTGATCGTAATGCTTTTTTTGAGTGACCACGTGATTGCTCTAGTGCTCGTTTTCTAATGAAATAATTTCAGGACAAACATTAATATAGAAACTTTTAGTAGCAGCTTACACATGCAATACGCCAATATGGCCTTCTCTCTGGATGAAAGAATACTGTCTAATCGTGATGACTCTTCGTGCAATATCAAGATATGAGATCTAACAAATGGAAGACCAGAGCAAGGATACGTCTTCAGTATCCTGTCTTCGTTTAGACAACGTCGAACGCATAAGGTCGCGAACACTTTACTAGTTTTTGTTACCTACTACGAAAGCAGCTTGCCAAGTAGCCAGGAAGTTCGGGTATTGAGTTCGACGTCATGTAGTTAATGGGGATCATATTGATTACATGGATTTCTAATTTGTTTACAAGCTCAAAAAACATTGAGCTGTTTGAGAAGGATACTCCAGGCCGAAATTCGGTAGAGATACACATGAAATTTTGTGTACAAATAAATTTGAAATATGTTAAATAACTATGAAATATGTTTGGTGGGTGAAAGTGGACAAAGACATGGGTAAAAAGCTCATTCTATGCCCCTTGAAGGATTTCAATGAAATTTGGATATATAAGAACTGTACACAAATTAGGTTCCTTTCGGAGTATGCTGATGCATTAGCTCCATACTTAACAATCATATACAACCGTACGATCGACGAAAGATCCGTACCCAAAGACTGGAAAGTTGCATAGGTCACATCAATATTCAAGAAAGGTAGTAGGAGTAATCCACTAAATTACAGGCCCATAACGTTAACGTCGATATGCAGCAGGATTTTAGAACATATATTGTGTTCGAACATTATGAATTACCTCGAAGGAAACGGTCTAGTGACACACAGTCAACATGGGTTTAGAAAACATCGTTCCTATGAAACACAACTAGCTCTTTACTCACGTGAAGTGCTGAGTGCTATTGATAAGGGATTTCAGATCGATTCCGTATTTGTGGATTTCCGGAAGACTTTTGACACTGTGCCACATATAATATAATAATGGAATAGATGATAATAAAATGTAGAAATGTGTGGCTTTTTAAAATGTATTGAATTAATGAGATTAATTTTTCGGCATGAATGACAAACACAATAAGCTGAGCTATGCATGGAAATAAGTTCGTATTAGTTCATATTAATTTGCAGGGCAAAGTAGTTTCTTTCTCCGCTGTAGATTTGTGCTTACCATTCTTTATAATGCTACGTTTGGTCGCCGTGTTCACCTTTGCGGTCTTGACCGTGTTCCCATTAAGCTTATCGGATGTTCGTAATTTTCCAAAGTACACAGGTGGGCTTCAGTTCTTGTAATTATCGTACTATTTGAAATAACATCTCACACGACATTTCTGTTAATAAAACAATACTGTATTTTTCTAAACGATGCACATATGAAATACATACTCCTCACTTATTCATAGCGGCCCCAAAATGGCGGTCTACAATTACTCGCTTAAAATGGCGTGCTTTTCACTCGTTCACTAGCTGAGCGCGAATCCTCCCTTCCTCATACTGGTACAAGAAATTCTCCTCTGTTTTTTAACAACTGAAAATCAAAAGTACCTGAAGGTAGGCATAGGCTCTATGATGGGCTACCGCTTCATCTTTTCTCTTTCTCTTTGCCTTTAAAGAAAACGAAAACATAAAAGAAGTGCAAAAGGTTTATCACACACACAAGCGGCTCGTAGTGAAATTGCGTGCTTATGGAATATCGTCTCAATTATGTGACTGGATTTGCAATTTCGTGTCAGAGAGGTCACAGTTCGTAGTAATTGACGGAAAGTCGTCGAGTAAAACAGAAGTGATTTCAGGTGTTTCCCAAGGTAGTGTTATAGGCCCTTTGCTGTTCCTTATATATATAAACGATTTGGGAGACAATGTGAACAGGCGTCTTCGGTTGATTGCAGACGACGCTGTCGTTTATCGACTAATAAAGTTTTCAAAGGTAAAAACAAACTGCAAAACAATTTAGAAAAAAATATCAGAATTGTGCGAAAAGTGGCAGTCGACCCTAAATAACGAAAAGTGTAAGGTCATCCACATGAGTGCAAAAAGGAACTCTCGGTTACACGATAAATCAGTCTAATCTAAAAGCCGTAAATTCAACTAAATTCCTAGGTATTACAATTACGAACAACTTAAATTGGAAAGAACACATAGAAATGTGGGGAAGGCTAACCAAAGACTGCGTTTTATTGACAGGACACTTAGAAAATGTAACAGACCTACTAACGAGACTGCCTACACTACGCTTATCCGTCCCCTTTTAGAATATTGCTGCGCGGTGTGGGATCCTTACCAGGTAGGACTGACGGAATACATCGTAAAAGTTCAAAGTAGCACGTTTTGTATTATCGCGAAATGTGGGAGAGTGTCACAGAAATGATGCAGGATTTGGGCTGGAAATCATTAAAAGAAAGGCGTTTTTCGTTGCGACAGAATCTTCTCACAAAATTCCAATCACCAACATTCTTCTCCGAATGCGGAACTATTTTGTTGACACCGACCTACATAGGGAGGAACGTTCACCACGATAAAATAACGGAAATCAGAGCTCGTAAGGAAAGATAGGTGTTCATTATTTCCTCACGCTATACGAGATTGGAATAGTAGAGAATTGTGAAGGTGATTCGATGAACCCTCTGCCAGGCAATGTGATTTTCAGAGTGTCTATGTAGAAATGCTGTAGGGGTAAGAACCACCAGCCTCCTATTGGGATGACTTTTAGGGAGAAGGGAATGGGGGGGAGGAGATGGATATACAGCGCCGGGGGGGAGGAGGATATAGGCACAAAGGAAGAGATGGACAGAAAGAGAGGGAGGGGGAAATGGAGAGGATGAGGTGGACAGAGACAGGGGGAGGAAGAGAGAGGCAGAAAGAAGGGGGAGAAGGAGTTGCACAGAGAGAGAGGCAGGAGGAAATGGACAGAGAAAGAGAAATGGTGGAGATGAACTGCGAGACAGGGGAGGGGGAGATGAACAGGGGGAGGTGGACACAAAGGAAGAAGGGATGGAGAGGGAGTGGGGGGAAAGAAAAGGGACAGAGGGGCAGGAGGGGACAGACGAAGAGAAGGGGAGCAGGAGATGAAATAGGAGGGAGGATGAGGAGATCAACATAAGTGGAAGGAACAGATGGACAGAGAGGGGAGGGTCAGTTGGAATGAGAGAATGGTAGGAGGAGATGGACAGAGAGAGAGGGGCAGTAGAAGATGGACAGTGTATGTGTGGGGGGGGGGGAGGAAGAGGGGTGTGGAGGAGATGGACAGAAAGGGGGCGAAGGAGCTATTAGAGGGAGAGAGAGAGATAGAGACAGAGAGAGAGAGAGAGAGTGAGAGAGTGAGAGAGAGAGATATGGACTTATAGGAAATTGAAATAAATGCAACCCTGGTCACGCCGGGTACTATACTACTAAATAAATAAAAACAGAAAATAAAAGAAAACATAACAATTCGAAATAACGTGGAGAATAGACGCAATACAAAGGAATGAGAAATTTTATTGCAGTATGCATGACGTTAAGAGATGATGAACTATGTCCTCAGAACGTTAGTGTCGATCCAGTTGTCGAAAGGTAAACCACTTTCACAACAGTCCAAACAGTTTCGAGACTGATTTCATTCTTGGCCTATAAACGACAGCACCGTAGTAACTACGGTGGCATCTTGAACTAACAACTGTAAAAAACAGACGTGTATTCCACCAGTAAGTTGTGAGCACGTTGTTTTAAACAGTGGACGTGCTGCGATAGCTTATCAAGGTTGTTGTGTCACAAATCACAATGGAGCAACATCTCTAAATCAAGTGTTCAAGAGAATAAGACCACCGACGTAGAGGAGGAAAAGAAACTTGCTTCGCTGCCGTTCTGTGGCTCTGTGTCGGGAAAGATAAGCCACCTGTTGAAAAGACACAAGATCAAATCAATCTTCAGGCATCCAACGCAAATCCGTCAGTTACTGAGACCAGTTAAAGACGCAGTAGGTCTCAGAACACCTGGAGTCTACGAAATACCTTGTGAGAGTGGCCAGAAGTACATCGGACAAACAGTGCGGACTGTGGAACAACGCAGGAAAGAACATGAGAGGTATTATCGCCTACGCTATCCAGAGAAATCTGCATTAGCTGAGAATGCGTTAGAAAACGGTCACCACATAAAATTTGACGATACCTTTGTCGTGGCTCACACTAACAGCTTCTGGGACTGTTTAATAAAGGACGCTATTGAAATAAAAATTACCTCAAACACCCTGAATAGAGACGGTGGCTTGCAGCTCAGCGCTGCGTGGGATCCAGCGATCGCGAGGTTGGAGAGGGCACATCGAACGCCGACTCAAAACATGCCCACATATGGCAATGTCACGGGCACCAGTGGCGTCACAGCCGGCAGCTAGCTTATATAAGGGCGCACCAACAGCCCACCGGCAGTCGTAACAATTGACAATGCCCAAGGAGTGCTTGGCCGAAAGCTCGTGTAGTTTTAAGCAATTGACGCGGTTGGAAACCCGAGAACATTTTATTCAATGTGATCGCTGCGAGATTCTGCATTCATACAAGTGTTCAAGACGTTCTCCTGAGTCTTTTTGAAGAAGAGAAAAGTACCTGGTAACCTGGTCCCGCAAATTTTGTGTACAGAACAAAAACAACTGTGCGTTGACTTCTAGAGCCACTGGAATAAAATGCATCTGGGAACAATAATGATGGGTGAGAAGACATGGTGTTATTGGTACGTACCTCCCACAAAAATGCATAAATTTACGTGAAGGATCAACGCCTGGATGACGCAAGTAATATTTAAGCCTGTGTGACGTACTAGTAAAACTACATCCCGAGGAAGAACACTTTCGCATGGTTAGATGAACGCTCTGTGCGTAATACTCAAGTGGATGAAGACTGTGTAGGAAACCTGAAGAATTAAAACCACTGTCTTAACTATTCTCTATTTTTTCTAATAAGTGAGTGACGCGCATGCGCGTGACTACGAGCTATGTAAATTGGATACAGTAGGGGAAAATGACATGTGGAGATAATGTCAAGCTCACGAAGCAGCTGCCTGCACAGAGAAGTCGTTGACTTTGCGGTAGATAGCGCGCGATAAAGGTACCTTATCCAGAAATTACCAGATATTCTAAACTACATTCGAAGAATGCGCCAAGGATCTTGATAAAACGTGTGTTTTATATCAGCCACAAAAAGCAGCCAAGTGTTGATTGCACAGACAATATGAGATATGGTTATCACCTCGTGTCTTCGAGGTCGTGGGAACAAAAATGCATTGCACATCACCCGTCCTGTCGCAAGATAACTTAAGCCAAACCGCTATATTCTGCGCATTTCCTCTTGACCTCATGTATTCCTGACGCAATATTCTGAATCGGTTTTCACTTTTAAAGTAAACAGAAAGCGCTATTTACTGTTTCGCCATGTGCAGATAGCGTCAGTAGCTAAACACACAATCTTCCTTCCATTCCAGGTGACACGTAACAAAAAAAGCACTTTGTGCTGCTTATGCTTTTGTGCCCACGATTGTGATCTACGCGCTAATGACGTTTCAGTGAATCTTATCTTCCTCTTAGCTACAAAAGTGTACAAGGTTTTCGCAACTGACCAAGGTAAGTAAAGTTTTTATTGTGCCCTACAGTGGTTTCAAGACACATTCCTATTTGCAAGGACATGAAATTGTTTTATGATAACATTTCAATACGCATTATTCATACAGTTTAATTTCAGTCAATTTATAAGTAATAATGCTTCATTGGAGGTCCCAGGATATCAACGCAAACCTAGTTCCAAGTCGTCAAAACTGTAATTTTTAGATTATAATGCCCCTGTATATATCTACTCTATTCGTAATTAAATTGTACCTTTATCGTCCTTTAACACGAATGGCCGGTCACCCCAGCATACCCCGAATGGCTTTCGTAACGTCCTACTATGGTTCGCAAATAATAATAGAACTTGAGAACTGTTTTGACTTGAATGGAAATCTCTTACACATGTTAAGTGTGTAAAGCTGTTCCAATATTATTTACTATCTTACTAACTTTGGAGATTGTAATGGCAAAGTCAATGATTGAACTATGCAGCAACGAAGTTTAACTCTTCGTTTCACTCCTTACCTTTAATTGTCGTTTTCATGACAATGTTTTCCCCTGAAACATAGCGTCAGTATTGGCAACTGTGCCAGGAACTAATAAAAATACATCTTAAGAACTTTCTCTCTGAAGGTAAAATAAGTCTCATTTCTGATAGTGAGTGATCGCCAGGCCTAATGGTACAAATTTTGAAAATAATTGTGTACATCAAACTTGAAACAGTTAACGAATTCTTCTATGAATAAATGTAATTTTAGCTTTTAGAACCAGAAAGAAATTCACGATATCTTTAATGACTTCCATTTCAACAAGCACGATACAAAAATGAATTTACTTGTTCCTTCCAGATTGAATTTTAATGAAGTCTCGACAAACTAAGCAAATTATTTTAATCAAATACTGTTACATTGCGACCCATCAAAGTAGTATATGTCTACTTCCTTACATAAATGAACCACACAATCATTGCAGTAACTGCAATTATTTTACTTCTTAAAAATAATTTTTAGATTCAGTTTAAGCAACATAAATATAAGGTAGTTGAAGGAAGAAGTTGACGCTTTTGAGAAATAACTACTTCTGTACCAAAAACACAATAACTTCAGTTTCTGTTAACGAAAGTCTGGTTTTCCTATTACAATTTCTAAATACGAAATAATTTGTGAGTGCAGTTTAGAATAAACAGCAGACTTGTTTTCTCATTGTTTTCAAATTTGATTTTATTTAGAAAGACTAAACACACCATATTGTCTACCATTTGAATCGTTATTGAAGTATGATGCAATTCTTGCAGCACCATATTGTTTACCTGAGGTGATTTATTCCTGCAGAAATGCTGATTATCACCTTCCTCCATCAACTGCGCCAACGTTAACAAAAAATATTAAAATCTTGAAGAGATTTCCACTAATTCACTCAACCACCTCTAGTTGGTTACAGTCTCAACTTCTGTCGCCCGCCATACATTAAAAAAAAAAAAAAAAAAAAAAAAAAAAAAAAAAAAAAAGTCGTTACGAAAACGAAAAAGCCGCTTACTAAGATTATATTGACGGTGTCCACAGGGTCAGCCTACTGAGCATTTTTCCTCCAGGAAAGGCGTTCCAGAAACGGGAATGACAACGGAAAAACCTTGGCAGTTCACGGACCTAATGGATTTTAAATTTGGTTAGCTGGGTACCACTCTTTTCATTATTATAAATTGTTGCTTCCTCAGGAAGAGACCAGACTTGTTAACAACAAAATAAAGTGTTCAGTTCCTAATTACAGTATACGTTTACAGTCATTTTATGTCATCTGTCTCTCCATATTCACAACGAACCTTAATAAGTTATCTCAGTCATTGACAACACGTCGCGGAGGTGTAAAAGCAACGCTGTTCCGTTACGGTATCAAGTAGTAGTAAGTACGTATGAAAGTGTATAACTCTCTGTAATTTATGCCCTATTAGTTATGTTGCTGGTGATTTGAGTGATTTTGTATCGGTATTTAGGTATTTGAATATGAATCTTCATAATCGATTGCAGCTGAAGTGGAAAGTAATAAATGCAACTCCTTCCGCCATGAAAAGTTTACTATTTGACATCCCAAGCCCTTGTTTCACTATGGAAGCTATGAGGTAGAAGCATTTGTACCTCATGTAGGCTATAATTCAATGCAGGGCAAAAGCGTGACTTAGATTACTACGTTGACGGGAAAAAAAGGCAACACCTAGGAGTCGTGCGGCATAAACGAAAGTTTGTAGATGTGTTTCTACACCTGGAAGATCATGTGTATAATAATTTCGTTCCAGTTGCATAAGAGTGATGCTAGCAGAATTCCTTTACGGCGACAAAGACGCCATTTTTAACGCCTTACTGTGTTTGAACGAGGTCGTGTAATTGTGCTACTAGAAGCTGGATGTTCCTTCTGCGACGTTGCAGGAAGCCCTGGCAAGAATGTGGCCACTGTATCTGAATTCTGGCAGTGGTAGTGAGGAGAATGTACGGTCGCAAGAATATCGGGCTACGGACGACCACGTGGCACTGCCGAAAGGGAAGCCGATCGTGTACGGTGCATGGCTCTGGCGCAACGTATTGTATCTACAGCAGCAATTGGAGCAGCAGTTGGCACCACACTGTCAAAACCACTGTTACGAATCGGTCACTTCAAGGACAGCTCCGAGTCAGTCACCCTGTAGCGTGATTCCACTGAACCCATCATTCCTCTGCCATTTGCAACTTGGATGGCGTCAAGCGATGGCTCATTGGAGGGCAGGATATAGGCCTGTTGCATCTTCTGATGAAAGCTGGTTCTCGCCCGTTGACAGCGACAGCCGTGTGTTGGTTAGAAGAAGGCCACTAGAGGACTGCAACAAACCTATCTGGGTGCTCCATACACTGGACCTGCACCTGGAGCTATAGTCTGGGGTGCGATTTCGTATGACAGCAAGAGCACACTCGTGGTTAACACACGCAATCTGACGTCAATTTTGTGCGTCAGTCTAGTAATTCGACCTGTTGTGCTGCCATTCATAAACAGTATTCCAAAGGGTGTTTACCAACAGGATGACGCTGGCCCACATACCGCTACTGACATGTCGTTTTGGCTTTCTCGATTATCAGATCTGTCTCCGATCGGTCACATCTGGGGCATCGTGCGATGAAAACTCCAGCGTCGTCCACAAATAGCATTAACCGTCCCTTTATGAAGGGGACAAGTGTAACAGGCATAGAACTCTATTCCACAAGAAATAATCGTTTCGCACTGACTCTCAGTTTTCATCCAGTACATTTCGCGATTTCTACTCACTGAATGTGATAACACATACGACAATGGTGCCGTCCCACCCAGCATCCGATGATGAACCCAAGCGGTTTCTGCATACCTTTAAGCTACAGAAGTGGAAGATGCTGTCAACTGCACCCAAGGCCGAGGTCCGAGATCCTCATCCAGTTCCTGGCCTCTACTACTATGGGAAGCCACTCCAACGTAATCGCTGTATGACCGCCAACACTGCAACCCCTGGAACCTCCGTCACGCCCACACCTGCCCACCCATAGCCTTCACTACTCGCTACGCATAGAGTTTAGAGTTCATAACCTTGGGATGGTCCCAGGACATACAGCAGGTGCAATCAAAGCCGCCCAAGACTGACAAATGTTCATAACGGACGCCAATGGCGCTTGGTTAGCACTACACGCCAACCAACTGTGCCCACACATAGCGACTTCCACCTCGAGACATTTACCACAGCCCCCAGGCCACGTCATTACGAAGTAAGAAACTTAGAAGGCCTACATCCCCAAGTTCAGCGTCGATGGAATTGGTTCACCATGGAATGGGACACTTTTCCATCCCAAGCACCATTGATTTGCATCACGCACCGGAACATCAGATCCAGCCGACCTTAGTATCAGCACTATGCCCATACCACAAACACAGGAGCAATATGCGTCGAGATGGATAACAAACCTAGCCCAACCCCATCTCCCACTACCGGTACAGCGATCACGATACTAAGAAGGATGCTTCCTGATATAGGCACCGACTAAAGACGTGAGGGATGCCATACTTCTGACATCTGACAGCGATCTTACAGTGTCCGCTCTGAATGACGCCTGTTACGCCTAGTAAGAAGCACCAACATGGGCTTCCCTACTGACGTCAAGTTGGAGACGAATCTCAGCAACTCGCAGCTGCAAGATGCTTTGAATTGTGTTGTGCTAAAGAAGTCTCTACCTCGATTACAGCGTACTTTTGTAACCTGGGTGTTTACTTAATTAAAATTGGACTTAGTTTTAGGTTGGTGTTCTACAGATGCTGATGGATTTAGTTGGCCTGGAGTTATATGGATTATTATCATGGTGTATGTTCCCCAGTTTACGACGTGGACTGGAATTGTAAACTGTACAGTGACCACAATGAATCTATGTTTCCTGTGTTACAATGTGTGTTTTTACCGTAGGAGAACTCTTGAAAACACAAGGCTAATGAAAGACAATGTTCTGGATATGGAGCCTGATTATTAACTGTATGGAGCAGTCCAATGAAAACGAGACAGATGGAAAAACAGTAACTAAACTATTTATTATTTCAAAAATAATCATCGTAACTGTTAATTCATTTATCCTATTGTGAGACAAGATGGTTGTTGCCTTCATGAAAAAATGCTCGCAGGTGTATTCATGCTTGCACCTTTTTGCCTTAATTGCTCTAAAAAATGGAAATAGTGTGGAGGGTGATGGTACCGTATGCGGGATGTGGACCGACCCACATGTCGCTAAGGTTGTTTCAAGCACACTACGAACGTTTCGCTGGAAACCCTTACACACCCTCCATAGAGTGCCAGTTCTCCCTATGCAATTTCCGTATTTTCGCAGGCCCAAGGAAAAAATTCATGGGCGTCGATTTGTTTCCGGTGAAGAGGTCATGGTTCCGTAGCGAACAGTAAAAATTTTCCATGAGGGCATTGGTCACAGTGAGATAAATGTATTAACAGTTATTATAAATACTATATAAATAATAAACGTTTTCTTACTTCTTTTGCAACTGTAGAGGGGAAATCAATAATGGGGTAAGTACCAAAAAAACTGATTCTGAGTTATTCAATTATTTTGTTTTGATGAAAATATTTTAACGAAAATATCTGAACAATATTTTTTATTTGTTGTGTACAGTAAGAGTGAGACAATTATTGCAAAAATGCTTTAAGTTCCCTTCATTTTATCCATGAAAATAAATATATTATTCCGAATAATTCAAAACGTGGTAAATGCTATCAGCCAATGAAAGAAATCTTAAGCATTTATCAGCTTTTTAATAACAACGATTTTACAAATACACTATCCTACGACTAAACCCTTTTTAATAATACATTTAATTTTGCAAGTACAAAAGCAATTTCAATTAATCAACTGTTCGAAAAACATTCTATTAGCTACTTTCAGATATTATAGCATCTGTGCCAGACCCTTTTTCTTTCCAACTGACGAGTTTTTTTACATTCAAATGTTTTTTATTCCAGTCTTTGATCACAATATCAATTCTTTAGACGATGACCGGTTTCAGTCCTTAACGACCATCCTCAGATATTTTTTACACCATGTCCTAAAGTAATAAGGACATAATACGCGACCATGTCGCAGTTGGTGTTTTTACATTGTTGTGACGGTAAAATAAAGTTCTCTATTATATCAGTGGGAACGCCTTCTTGAAAATATTGTAGGTGTTCCATTCTTCAAGTTTGTTGAACATTGTTCTCGTCTTCACGATCCCAGGAGCACTTTTTTCACTTGAATCCAACTACATTTGGAAATATTTATTTTAGTTGGCTGCTTTTTTAAAATAAAAAAACTTTTCAAGCTGGAGCGTAGTAACCACAAATACACTCCTGGAAATGGAAAAAAGAACACATTGACACCGGTGTGTCAGACCCACCATACTTGCTCCGGACACTGCGAGAGGGCTGTGCAAGCAATGATCACACGCACGGCACAGCAGACACACCAGGAACCGCGGTGTTGGCCGTCGAATGGCGCTAGCTGCGCAGCATATGTGCACCGCCGCCGTCAGTGTCAGCCAGTTTGCCGTGGCATACGGAGCTCCATCGCAGTCTTTAACACTGGTAGCACGCCGCGACAGCGTGGACGTGAACCGTATGTGCAGTTGACGGACTTTGAGAGAGGGCATATAGTGGGCATGCGGGAGGCCGGGTGGACGTACCGCCGAATTGATCAACACGTGGGGCGTGAGGTCTTCACAGTACATCGATGTTGTCGCCAGTGGTCGGCGGAAGGTTCACGTGCCAGTCGACCTGGGACCGGACCGCAGCGACGCACGGATGCACGCCAAGACCGTAGGATCCTACGCAGTGCCGTAGGGGACCGCACCGTCACTTCCAAGCAAATTAGGGACACTGTTGCTCCTGGGGTATCGGCGAGGACCATTCGCAACCGTCTCCATGAAGCTGGGCTACGGTCCCGCACACCGTTAGGCCGTCTTCCGCTCACGCCTCAACATCGTGCAGCCCGCCTCCAGTGGTGTCGCGACAGGCGTGAATGGAGGGACGAATGGAGACGTGTCGTCTTCAGCGATGAGAGTCGCTTCTGCCTTGGTGCCAATGATGGTCGTATGCGTGTTTGGCGCCGTGCAGGTGAGCGCCACAATCAGGACTGCATACGACCGAGGCACACAGGGCCAAGACCCGGCATCATGGTGTGGGGAGCGATCTCCTACACTGGCCGTACACCACTGGTGATCGTCGAGGGGACACTGAATAGTGCACGGTACATCCAAACCGTCATCGAACCCATCGTTCTACCATTCCTAGACCGGCAAGGGAACTTGCTGTTCCAACAGGACAATGCACGTCCGCATGTATCCCGTGCCACCCAACGTGCTCTAGAAGGTGTAAGTCAACTACCCTGGCCAGCAAGATCTCCGGATCTGTCCCCCATTGAGCATGTTTGGGACTGGATGAAGCGTCGTCTCACGCGGTCTGCACGTCCAGCACGAACGCTGGTCCAACTGAGGCGCCAGGTGGAAATGGCACGGCAAGCCGTTCCACAGGACTACATCCAGCATCTCTACGATCGTCTCCATGGGAGAATAGCAGCCTGCATTGCTGCGAAAGGTGGATATACACTGTACTAGTGCCGACATTGTGCATGCTCTGTTGCCTGTGTCTATGTGCCTGTGGTTCTGTCAGTGTGATCATGTGATGTATCTGACCCCAGGAATGTGTCAATAAAGTTTGCTCTTCCTGGGACAATGAATTCACGGTGTTCTTATTTCAATTTCCAGGAGTGTAGATTGTTAGGTGCGCATTCTCTATACGTTTTGCAAGGTCTTTACGTACTTGACAGCCTTCCAGTCTCTGACGTTTCTCAATGCGGGAAAAATCTCTGTCACACGACATAAATAAATGGCCAGAGACCAAAAATTTATGATTTACCTTATCATACTTTCCTAAAGCCGCAAGATAAATCCAAAGGAAAAGGATCATTTTGTTCTTATTCTGGCCAATGAAGTTATCAGGGCAGATGGTAAGCTTCCGTTTCCCACAGCACTCAAGTCCACTAAGTGCTTTAAGGAGGCATGAAGCAATTTCATTGCTGCCTTGACCACTCATACCCTCATGGCACAAAACCATTAGCCGCTTATTGTTGTCACCAACAGGAACACACAGATTGTAGCATGAAAGCTGACGTGAATAATACATCACACAGTGAGTTAGAGAAGGCAAGGATAACACTTCTTCAAGATCTATCGAACACATGGTCACGTCACTATTAGGGAGCTAAGAAGATGTAGTATCTTCTTCCATTGCTTCTCTTGCTTTCTCAGCTTTTTGTGGTGTATTCCTAAAGCGATTTTTGCTTTTCTGTTGCCAGGTTTTGGTGACAGCTCGAATGAGTCGCATTTAGTCGCATTTAGAGCAAGTATCAATTGGTAGTCAATAGAATGAAATTTAAGAGGAAAAGTTTTTTAAAGGTTTTATAATAAAATTTATACGTAATTTTAGAGTTTAAATACCTACCGTTATAGGCACGATAAAGCCTGCTGACATTCAAATCTTGGCTCAAATACTCCTTGTTACTATTTCTTCTTCCATAATGACTCTCATTCCTTGGAAACGAGTTGACATTCTCTAAAATAAGGTTATCTACTTCCGTGAACTTAGTTTTTTGAGCTTTGTTACCCCGTTTTTCTGTTAACAATATTTCACCTTTCTTCCCCGCTGACACAATACTTTCGATTCTGCGTTTTGTTATCGCGAAAACATGCATAAAAGTGTTCTTGCAGACCTGTACAATGTCACCCTTTCCATCTGCCAACGAGTAACAAACCGTAACTTGCCGTCTGCTGTCACTGAGGTCTTCATGCTGACCATGACGCCTTCTTTTCACACTTTTAACAACCATCAAACAGTGGCAGATTTACATGTAGGCCCAATAGGCACAAGCCTAGGGGCGGCACCTTAAAGAGGGCGGCATTTTTTGCTCAGTACTCATTTTAATCTTTTACGTTTTAAAATAAATGCTCTTACAAACGACAAAATTTTTTAATACTGTTAAACAACTTTCTGGTTTAAGTAAGCCTTAAGAACGAAATTCGACAATACGAGCTTGGAAATAGGCGTAGTTTACTTGCTGACTGAATGGAAATTCAGCATTGGTTTTCTGTCTGGTATCACCTTCATGATTGTTCAAAATATTGTGAAGTAGGTTGTCAGGATGGCAATCTACAATACAATGTTTGAAACGTTATTATTCTGAGAATGTTGTCGGCTTCTACTTAACAATATCATATTTTCCCCATGAAAATACTGGGACACCTGAAAAGCTATGATAAACTAATCAGTAGTTTCTTAAATATTATAACATATGTGGGCCTCAGTATGTAAAACCCGACTCTACTTAAATTTCTTGTAGAAATTAGAAGCATCAAGTTAACCCCCTTATTACTGTGATTAATGTGAAAGCTCTGTGGTCTTCAATATCTGAGCTTTGGTTTAATGACACCGCTTAAAAAAACATGTTGATACTGGAAATGTTTTACATTTTGAACACACGTTCATACAAAAAGGACATAAGCAGAATATCTAATAATGTGTGAAACACGCTTCACAACAGTCTAAAAATTTTATTTATTTATTTACTTAGTTACTTTTTTTGGCGAAAAAAGAAGAAACCAACTTTCGTTTGTTTCAGTTATTGTGCTGCAGCTTGCACGATATCAAACTTCCCACTCTATGTAATCGAATAGTACGTGGCATTGCGAATTGTATATTACACATTTTAACTAAGCTTTTTTTCTTAGAGGAAAAGATGAATAGTTTTTATGAGGCACTCAGTGATGTAGTTGTTAGAATAAAGGACAAGGACAGTGTTCTGCTCATGGGTGATTTTAATGCCAGGATTGGAAATCGAACAGAAGGGTATGAAAAGGTTATGGGTAAATTTGGAGAGGATATGGAGGCCAACAGGAACGGGAAACAACTCTTGGATTTCTATTCCAGTATGGGCTTAGTAATCACAAACTCCTTTTTTAAACATAAGAACATTCACCGGTATACTTGGGAAGGCAGGGGAACCAGATCTGTCATTGACTATATAATAACAGATCAGGAATTCAGGAAGGCTGTGAGGGATACACGTGTATTCAGGGGATTCTTCGATGACATTGATCATTATTTAATCTGCAGTGAAATTGGGATTGTGAGGCCGAAAGTGCAGTAGGTCAGGTCCATATGTAGGGGGATAAGAGTGGAGAAACTTCAGGATAAGGAAATCAGGCACAAGTACATAACAGCGATCTCAGAAAGGTACCAGTTAGTAGAATGTAGTCAATTACAGTCATTGGAAAAGGAATGGACAAGGTACAGGGACACAGTACTAGAAGTGGCTAAAGAATGTCTTGGAACGGTAGTGTGTAAAAGTAGGATGAAGCAAACAGCTTGGTGGAATGACACAGTCAAGGCAGCCTGTAAAAGGAAAAAGAAGGCGTATCAAAAATGGCTACATACTAGAACTCAGGTAGACAGAGAAAGTTATGTTGAAGAAAGAAACAAAGCCAAACAGATAATTGCAGCATCCAAGAAGAAATCTTGGGAGGACTTTGGAAACAGGTTGGAGACTATGGGTCAAGCTGCTGGAAAACCATTCTGGAGTGTAATTAGCAGTCTTCGAAAGGGAGGTAAGAAGGAAATGACAAGTATTTTGGACAGGTCAGGAAAACTGCTGGTGAATCCTGTGGATGTCTTGGGCAGATGGAGGGAATATTTTGAAGAGTTGCTCAATGTAGGTGAAAATACGATCAGCAATGTTTCAGATTTCGAGGTAGAATGGGATAGGAATGATGATGGAAATAGGATCACATTTGAGGAAGTGGAGAAAATGGTCAATAGATTGCAGTGCAATAAAGCAGCTGGGGTGGATGAAATTAAGTCGGAACTCATCAAATACAGTGGAATGTCAGGTCTTAAATGGCTACACAGGATAATTGAATTGGCCTTGGAGTCGGGACAGGTTCCATCAGACTTGACAAAAGCAGTAATCACACCAATCTTTAAATATGGAAACAGAAAAGATTGTAACAACTACAGAGGTATCTCTTTAATCAGCGTTGTGGGTAAAATGTTCTCAGGTATTGTTGAAAGGAAAGTGCGAGTATTAGTTGAGGACAAATTGAAAATCAGTGTGGGTTTAGGCCTCTTAGAGGTTGTCAGGACCAGATCTTTAGCTTACGGCAAATAATGGAGAAGTGTTATGAGTGGAACAGGGAATTGTATCTATGCTTTATAGATCTAGAAAAGGCGTATGACTGGGTTCCTAGGAGGAAGTTATTGTCTGTTCTACGAGATTATGGAATGAGAGGCAAACTTTTGCAAGCAATTAAAGGTCTTTACATGATTAGTCAGGCAGCAGTTAGAGTTGACGGTAAATTGAGTTCATGGTTCAGAGTAGTTTCAGGGGTAAGACAAGGCTGCAACCTGTCTCCACTGTTGTTCATATTATTTATGGATCATATGTTGAAAACAATAGACTGGCTGGGTGAGATCAAGATATGTGAACACAAAATAAGCAGTCTTGCATATGCGGATGGCTTAGTTGTGATGGCAGATTCGATTGAAAGTTTGCAAAGAAATATTTCAGAGCTAGATCAGAAATGTAAGGACTATGGTATGAAGATTAGCATCTCCAAAACGAAAGTAATGTCATTGAGAAAGAAATATAAACAGATTGAGTGCCAAATAGGAGGAACAAAGTTAGAACAGGTGGACGGTTTCAAGTACTTAGGATGCATATTCTCACAGGATGGCAACATAGCGAAAGAACTGGAAGCGAGGTGTAGCAAAGCTAATGCAATGAGCGCTCAGCTACGATCTACTCTCTTCTGCAAGAAGGAAGTCAGTACCAAGACTAAGTTATCTGTGCACCGTTCAATCTTCCGACCAACTTTGTTGTATGGGAGCGAAAGCTGGGTGGATTCAGGTTACCTTATCAACAAGGTTGAGGTTACGGATATGAAAGTAGCTAGGATGATTGCAGGTACTAGTAGATGGGAATAATGGCAGGAAGGTGTCCACAATGAGGAAATCAAAGAAAAACTTGGAATGAACTCTATAGATGTAGCAGTCAGGGCGAACAGACTTAGATGGTGGGGTCATGTTACACGCATGGGAGGAGCAAGGTTACCCAAGAGACTCATGGGTTCAGCAGTAGAGGGTAGGAGGAGTCGGGGCAGACCAAGGAGAAGGTACCTGGATTCGGTTAAGAATGATTTTGAAGTAATAGGTTTAACATCAGATGAGGCACCAATGTTAGCACTGAATAGGGGATCATGGAGGAATTTTATAAGGGGGCTATGCTCGAGACTGAACGCTGAAAGGCATAGTCAGTCTTAAATGATGATGATGATGATGATGATGAAGGTTATTTTTATTTTATTTTGCAACAAAAGGTGCATTTACGTGTAAACATAACAGCAGTATTCACTCAAATGACAACACACCACATCAACTGCCAACAAGACTACTTAAACTTCGTAGTCTGTCTTCTCTGCCCACAGAAACCGCTAAAATGCTATAAGAATAAGTGGGATAAGAGTCTATCCAGCACATCTCACTACAAGAAACTTCAAAAATTGAATGCTTTCTAAACTAGAGACAGAGTGTCAAGAATATTCAGAACATATTTGCGTCCCAGTTAAAATTCCGGCGACGCGGGCAACAAAAGCCAAAAAAAGGGACTGTCTCGTTTTCTTTACGAGACGAATTCCAGCCGGCAGATGTGCTTCTACCGTTCACTGACAACAGAGAAACAGGCGACAATGAAATTAAATTATTCTGCATTGTCGTTGTTTCATAGCACAGTTACGTTGAGTAATCCGAGTTGGTCACTTCATCGCTCCGTGTTTAAAGGAAAAATCTTCGTGCTCGTGTGCCGGGTTTAAAGCAGAAAGCTTTATGCTTATGTGCGGTGTAGAACGACTGGAACTGGGTAACGTCTTTCTTTCTTTCCTTTTACAACTTTTTCTTTTGTTTTGACTGCTGGTTGACAATTTTGTAAGTACCTTAACACGAATAACAGTGAGAAAAGCAAACATGTGAAATTAAGTGGGGCGGCATTTCGGAAATTGTCGAAGGAGAGGCGAGAAAGAGAAGCCAATGTTGAAAAAACTCTTGGCAGAGTAGATAAATTTCTCGCAAAAAATGTTGCTGGTTCGACTTCAAGTAATACGGATGATATTTCAGGCACTGTAGCTGTTGTAAAAGAAGTAGTAAATACAGACGAAACAAATGTTAAAAATGAAGAAAAGCAAATTGTTCCGTATTTCGAGTTTCACGAAAAACTAAGTGTTGAGTCACACATTACAAAAAGAAAAAACCTCGTTAGTGATGATCCTGCAGAATGATGTGTCATTGAATCAACAATCGACATTCTCTTGAAACAGCGCATTAATCAGAATTCTGTAACGGTGATTTTTCTAACTCAGCAAGATCAATAGGTGATAAAACCAGATATTTGAACAAAAATGTATTTTATCGTAAACTTTTAAATGGTGAATCAACTTTGCGTGATTTTCTAATATACTCCTGTAGCACCGGTGCTGCTTTTTGTGCACCATGTAAATTGTTCGGAGGTAAGGCCGCGAGTGCTACTAATGGTATTACAGATTGGAAAAATAGTTGTAATATTTCATCTCATCATGAGAATTCACTTGAAAACAAAAATTCTGTGTTATCACCCTTAACAAGAAAAAGTCACTTGGAACAATAGATAACCATTTCGAGTCATATGTTGAGTCAGAAAAAATATACTGGCGCAGTGTGTTGAAAAGGGTGTTTGCAGTAGTGAAGGAGCTAAAAGTCGTGGACTTCCCCTACATGGACGCGTTGAAAGATTCCATTCATTACATAATGGTCAATTAATGATCTGTGGCACATAGTGCGTTGTGTATCAATTCAAGATTGTCAGCTTCCAAAGTTATGGAGTTTTAAGCATCGCCGGCCGGAGTGGCCGCGCTTCTAGGCGCTACAGTCTGGAGCCACGCGACTGCTACGGTCGCAGGTTCGAATCCTGCCTCGGGCATGGATGTTTGTGATGTCCTTAGGTTAGTTAGGTTTAAGTAGTTCTAAGTTCTAGGGGACTGATGACCTCAGATGTTAAGTCCCATAGTGCTCAGAGCCATTTGTATTTTTAAGTATTTCTCACCAGTGATGTGTGTTCCCACTTGACGATGTCTGAGTAACCATTCTTGGATCAGTTACGCTGGTTTCTCTTAACTACGGTCTTTGGGAAGAACAATGGCTCAGCCTATGGGAAGAGTAGATAGATGAGTAGAAGGGTATGGCCTGTGATTCTGAATGCGTACAAAGATCCCTATTCCGTTCTGGCTGTCGTGCTTTCCGGTTCTTGTGTGTGTTGTGGTAACAAACGTGGCTGTTCTGAAACATATTGAGAAGGAAACATTGTGATTTGTGGATGCAGCCTGAGGCTGTGTGTGTGAGATTATCATGACAATTGCGAACAGTATTTTGTATGAGGGCGTGTGGCGGAAACAATGGTAATATTTGCTACAAATAAGTGCTTGGCGAGTTATGTTGAAGCATGGTGTTCTTGTAAGCACTGAGACAGTATGAGTAAAGTGTTGGGGCTTGCAGATTCGATTAATGTGGGAAATATCTCTTGTTTCTATACGGCGTATTTGATTTGTAACTGAGCTGAGTAATTACGTTCTTTGGTCACTTAATGTTTCGGCTGTTTCAGTGATACTTTGTAAATGAAATCTTTGTTTTGCCACGAAATAATCGCCACGTGGTTTTTGTAATAATAATTCTGGCATCTCAAGTAATTTAAGGGTGGTAGGACGTCAAACGGGCCGACTTGGAGCAGGAGAGGCACCACAGGACATTTTATTTTCTACTGTCTATACTTTTACAAATAAATTCATAAAACTTTGTCAGCATCACCAGGAAGGATTCAGAATTCACACTCATAGCAGTGGAAGTGCAAAAACATAACATAATAATTTTTTTTAGATATGAAATTTCATCATTTTTCACTTACTGTTGGCTGCATTTGTTGCTGTAGGTTCATTTTTCTTCACAAGTAAGAGAGATTCTTTGATGAATTTTGCACAGCATACAAACCATACTTACAGGTGTATGAAACTCTAGAGTATTCCAAATCTATTAAAAACTGTGATAAAAATTGAGATAATTAACTACAAAATTTGATTTTTTTCTAAACATAAAGTTTAAAACGTAACAGCTCATTCAATTTTTCATTCATTAAATAGATTCTAGAGTTTCAGACACCTGTAAGTATGGTTTGTATGCTGTGCAAAATTCATCGAACAGTCTCTCTTAGTTATGAAGAAAAGTGTACCTATAGCAACAAATGCAGCCAATAGTAAGTGAAAAAATGATGAAATTTCACACGTAAAAAAATTATTTTGTTATGTTTTTGAACTTCCGATGCTACGAGTGTGAATCCTGAATCATTCCTGGTCATGCTGACAAAGTTTTATGAATTTACTTGTAAAAGTATAGACAGCGGAAATTAAAATGTCCTGTGGTGCCTCTCCTGCTCCAAGTCGGCCCGTTTGACGTCGTGCCCCCCTTAACTTTCTTTTGGGTTTCAATAATTATCAGGTGATACAAAATCTTATACATTTGTTACCTACATTCCCATCATTAAACAGAGAATATGAATTTTTATAGTGGTTATTCTTGAGGAGGCATGTATCCTTGTACAGGGCGACAATTATTGTAATATATGACATAAAATCGTCATAACTTCTGAACGGTTTGCGTAAGGACGTTCAGACTGCGCGGTTGGCTGCGGGGCGTGACGGTAGTTTTCATATAGCTCAATAAATGTTACCCTGTACTTACACATTATGTAATAATAATGGGATCTCACATATACTTTTGCCTTCAGGACTTCTATCTCAGCCGTGGCGACTCAAATGGTTCAAATGGCTCTGAGCAGTATGGGACTTAACGGCTGTGGTCATCAGTCCCCTAGGACTTAGAACTACTTAAACCTAACTGACCTAAGGACATCACACACATCCATGCCCAAGGCAGGATTCGAACCTGCAACACAGCGGTAGCGTGGTTCCAGACTGTAGCGCCTAGAACCGCTCGGCCACTCCAGCCGGCCTTGGTGACTCGTTTCACCATCAATATATCTTAGCTGGCCTCTCTTGTGATGAAACCTCGTTTCACTGCATGTACGTGTCTGTATTGCTGTCTCGACATTGCGTATGTAACCGGACAGGACTGTGTTTGTATCATCTTAGAGGGCATGAGATCTGAGGGTCGTTCACGGCGTGTCTTCGCTCGTAAGTCGTCCACCTTTGCTCAACTCAACGATTTTCTAGCCTAAGCCTTTACATTTGCTGATAAGTAGCGTAAACTAAGTGAGGTTGAGCCATATATCTCATCTTATTGTAGTGGCAATTATCGCGGCCCAGCTGTTGAATTATCATCTAGTAAATCCAGTTTTCAGTGTGGTTCCCTGAGTCACTTAGTTTGGGAGTGTCCCGTTGAGCGCAAGCCTAGGTCCAACAGTTGATGCAATAGTAAGCGAATGATTCCCTAGTCAAAACGTCTCCGAATTTTGTGGACGTTTTCTTGCTCGTGCTAAACTGCTTCTTTCTGATGCACCTAAGTCAACAGAGAACCCGTTGGCAGTGTGCTAAGTTCCGGAAGTTCTGTTTCTTTAATAGATTATGACTGGTACCTAGAGTTTAGATATTTGTGTAAGCTGGCCTCTCTTAGGCCTTCCCCCCAGCCCCCCCCCCCCCCCCCCCCCCAGGGATGTTGTGTTGCCAATGATCAGGAGTTTTGGTAGGTGAGCTGCGTGTGAGTCCTTCGATTCCTGGTTTTTCGTGTCTGGTTAAATTATTAGTTGTGAACAAATTATCTGTCAACTTATTGCTTGGATGTGATTTTATCCAGAATACCGGATTAGTCCTTGATATTGCCAGTCAGATCTTTTTCTTTGGCTTTCGCCCGTCAGAAGAGATAGAATTCTGTTCCTGTTCCGCTACTATTGTTAACATAATACCTTGGAGAGCCCGAGGATGTTCAGTTAACGGATCATTGCAGTGCGTTTCCCGGTGTACTAACTGATCAGTTGGAGATGACGGACACGATTCGACATCAGATCCGTTTTGTGGATGATGTTCGAGTTTGCCAGGCTCCTACAATGAAGATTTTAAGGCAAAGGATTGAGACTATCTTCCCGATCGAGTAAATAAACCTTCAACTTTTCCATATTCCTCGTCTATCGTTTTGATTCCTAAGGGCAGGGGAAAGATTTGGTGATAGGGTTCTCAATGGAAAGATCATATTAGAAACAGTTCCCCATTCTCCATAACTGTTTCACTTGGTTTCCTGAAGCCTCCTACTTTTGTGTTCTTGTTTTAAGTCTGTTACAGCCTTCTGTACGGCTGGCCACAGTCCTTTTACAGGAAGACGCAGGTGAGGGACCCCGTATTTCCTATGATTCGCTAATTTGAGGGCACCTGAACTTATGTATTCGATGTATGAGGCTCTGCCTCTTCAGTTGGTTCTTGAAAAGTTTGAATTTTATCTTGAGCACAAAAAATTTGACCTAGAGACTGACAAACAGGTCTTAATTTGGGTTCTGACTCACCCAAAAAAGACAGTCAGGATTGCTGGATGCGCGATACGTGTACCTGCCTTATGTTTCTAGGTTTTCCCTACTAGGAGTTCAGAAAACCAGATGACCCATGCACTCAGCCGCATGTTTGAGGAAGTCCTCCACGAAGCTGAGGAGCGTTGTCCAGTCAGCAGCTCTTCCGTTTTTAACATCTTAACTGAGATACCTCAATTATTTTCTGATCTCAGGAATAGCAGGACCAAGATACCCGTTTAGCTCCTATGAGAAGGCGGTTGTTAGTAGGTGAGCAACTTCCCGGTTGTTCCTTGAGAAAGGGTATACTTTGTCGTGAAATTGGGAAAGTAACGGAGCCCAAAATTTGTTTACCAGTTGAATTCTTGCCATCCGTATTTTTTTTCTTAGATCCTTATTAGGTCGATATCTGGGTGTCCAAAAAACTCTTGCTAAGGTCCGTATTGATCTTACATGGCCGTCCTGTTGTAACGATGTTCACTGATTGGTTTAGGAGTGTGAATCTTGCCAAATGGCGAAGCTCAGTTCCATCTCGCGTAAAGGTTTATTGTATTCCGAATAAGGAAAGATCTATATAAAGTGTTCGTTATTTATGTGGGTCCTCTACCTCGAACGAACAAGAGCTGAGAACCGTTACCTATCGGTCGTCATTGGTGTCTTTTCTCGTTTTGTGTGGCTTTTGCCAAGTAGAGGGGCTATCGCCTCTGATATGATCTGTCATTTGACTCATATATTTTCCTGGTTCGCTCCGCCAAAGGCGCATGTTAATGGCAATGTCCACGCCTTTGTGTCACGAGAATTTAAGCAGTTTTCTTGTGGTATTCCCATCAAGCAAACTGCGGCCACACCCTATTACACTCAGCCTTCCTTTTCGCAGAGGATTAATCGTGATTTTAAGGCCACCTTAATTCTTTATCAAACTAAGAATCAGACCAAATGGGACATTTCCATCGCTTGGATTAACGCTGCACTCAGTTCAGAACAGTATGAAGCTTCTAAATCAGTTCTTCATTTGTGTGGCCATAGTATCCGTAGTTGCTTTATAGTTCATGAGGGTATTTTTGATTCCTCGTTACAGCTACGAAATGCATGATTTTTTCACCAGACGCGTTTCGCTTTATTGAGGTAAAGCATCATCAGTGGTCTGTAATTACGTTTATTACATTTTGATTTCCTTTCTAGATAGAAAAACAGTACAAGTCAACCTATTCGTAACGAACTGCTTTTCGACTTAAAAAGCAAATCAAAATGTAAATAAACTTCATTAAAGACCACTGATGATGCTTTACCTCAATAAAGCGAAACGCGTCTGGGGTAAAAATCACGCATTTTGTAGATTCAACGAAGGATCAAAAATACCCTCGTGAATTCTAAATCAATTCCTGCTGCTGTGATCATTTCTTATTCCCTTAATTCGTCCCTGGATAGTTTGTAGGGTATAATCGGACTGTTACCTGAGCGGATTACCCCTTGTCTGATGATCGAAAGCTATAGAGCTAGGAAAAACATCGACCTAGCCCATCGACGTCAAGAGAGACGGTATAGCCAGGGAAGCAGGCCCTTTTGCGGCCGAGTTGGGGATAAGATTTTTGTGCGGAGTTTTAGCGTGTGTGATAATCGGGGTAACGGTATTACCAGGAAGAGGAGCAAGATTTGTGGGACCATGTGCAATTGTTAAGGTCATAAGTATCGTTACTCTGCCAGTGCACAACCTGGTGACTGGGAAAATACTGATAGTACATGTGAGTCAAATAAAAACTAGGTAAGTGGTTCGTTTACCTCCTTCTAAAAAAAGGGGAAAAAGTGGTTCGAATGGGGGAGGGTGAGCCACGGTGGATGATTTCAATATCGACGACTTTTAGCTGGCTTCTCACCAAGGGACGTGGATGACTTCCTTGTGCAGTTATCGCTGCCTCGCATAGTCTTCAAAAGCGGCCACTACAGTCTCGTCTGGGGAGAGATGGACCGCCGACGAGTGCGGTGCATGCAGTTGACGGGTAGTTTATGAGCTTTGTGGACCCGGGGGCAACAGCAGTGCTCGGAGCAACGGACACTCGGTCGGATCGACACGCTGTCTTTTCCGAGACGTCGTTCAGTCTTCTTCGCCAGGACTGGGCAGAAGTTAAAGGTCTGGTTCTCTTACATTGTGCGCAACTAGTTGTGCAGCTCTGTGCACCGATTTCCCGCTCCGAAAGCTGTTTGAACTGATGTTCATGTTTATGCTCATTGAGTCGTCATCACACCTTGTTTTATTTTTTGGCTCTCTGATTCTATAAATAGTGCATTGCACTGTGAGCTCTGTGTGATTTTGAAGTAACTTGCCTTAAACTGCTGGCCAACGTTTTCTCTCAAAAACTTTTTTGCCATGGTTAATGTTGTTATGGTTATGTTACGTGTCCAATTGTCGTGCATACATATATGCCAGGGGCCCATCGCATTGGTTTCAAAATCCTTATGCAAGAAAACTGTTGTGGATTGGCAGGAGAGCCAACCCACGGAGTTTGGAGGAAGCCGAAAGGCACGCGTTTAAGCTCACGCAGGCTGGCGTGAGGTCTGGAACAGGACAAGGAATTGAGAACTTAGAAAAACGGACGCAGATGGTGGAATACTTAACTTTAATCCATTAATGTTGAACGTAGCTCTTCTCTGTACATTATTTACAATATCAATAGCAACTGATAATGGCGCCTTGCTAGGTCGTAGCAGATGACGTAGCTGAAGGCTATGCTAAGTATCGTCTCGGCAAATGAGAGCGTAATTTGTCAGTGAACCATCGCTAGCAAAGTCGGTTGTACAACTGGGGCGAGTGCTAGGAAGTCTCTCTAGACCTGCCGTGTGGCGGCGCTCGGTCTACAATCTCTGATAGTGACGACACGCGGGTCCAACGTATACTAACGTACCGCGGCCGATTTAAAGGCTACCACCTAGCAAGTGTGGTGTCTGGCGGTGACACCACAAAAACCACCTTTTCAAAGGTTTAATATTTGTTTTCAAGATGTTTTAGAAGGTGCTGAGCTCTGATGTCACTATTTTGTAGCCCTATTAGGCATGTTGAGAGCTTCATGTAATGGCAACACCCTAGCGAGTTGATTCATTCCTGGAAGAAATTACAGCCTCCTTTCTTTAGTTATCTGTAATTAAAAAAAAAAACTCATCCTGAGCAGGCCATGAAGGCCGAAAGTTACCGACCGACAGTCGTGTCATCCTCAGCCCACAGGCGTCACTGGGTGCGGATATGGAGAGGCATGTGGTCAGCACACCGCTCTCTCGGCCGTATGTCAGTTTTCGAAACCGGAGCCTACTTCTCAATCAAGTAGTTCCTCAGTTTGCCTCACAAGGGCTGAGTGCACCCCGCTTGCCAACAACGCTCGGCAGAACGGATAGTCACCCATCCAAGTGCTAGCTCAGCCCTAGAGCGCTTAACTTCGGTGATTTTACGGGAACCGGTGTTACCACTGCAGCAAGGCCGTTGGCAGTTCTTTGTTAACGAAACTTATTTCCTAGGACGTGTGAATTTATTGGAAACGTTCTACGCGTGCAATCATGATTAAACAATAACTTTACTTGTAGTACTATCTAGTTACTTATCTTTCTCGTTGTTAACAGCATTTACGAAGTTGCTCGGAGAGTGTTCCGTGTCGGCGGCGTCTCTCCGCGTTGGCCTGGCTTGCTTGAGGCCGTGTGCATGGCTCTCGGGCACTTCCTACGGCGGCCTGGTGTTTGTTTGCAGTCGGGCGTCCTGGCTGTCTTTGCTCAAGCGGGGTATCTTATGTTACACTATGTGATCAAAAGTATCCAGACATCCCCAAAAACATACGTTTTTCATATTAGGTGCAATGTGCTGCCACCTACTGCAGATCATCCGTATCAGTGACGTCAGTAGTCATTAGACATCGTGGGAGAGCAGACCGGGGCGCATCATGGAACTCAACGGACTTGGAACGTGGTCAAGTCATTGGGTATCACTTGTGTCATACGTCTGTACGCGAGATATCATCACCTGAATTCCAAACTGCTGTAACGTCTATTAGCAAAGGACATATTTTGTAGTAAAGAGAGAACATTGTGCATCATATTCTGTTATTGTATGGAATTATGTATTTTTTTTATTATTATTTATTTTAGATAATATCTGTGTCGGCGAGTACTGAAACCACACAGACGATAAATATCTTACAAAGATAAGAATATACCACTAGTATAAATAATACAGAACGAACATTAATTTCTCTGTCTTCTTGTTGGAGTTGTACGAGTAAGATAGCCCGTGACGCTGTAGTATATGCTAACGTAGTCTTCTTTTGTCAAGGTCGATAGATGTACGCCATTACGTACTCATTGTAAAAGGTGTGTATTAGTTAACATATTTGAATGTTTTGAATAGAGTTATTTAATGAGGCCTTGCATTATTATTTGTAGTAGCTTGCTTGGAATATTATCCCATCCTTTTGAGATATTTTCAGTTATTTAAATATTATCCGTGGTGCAGAGCTGCGCTACGAACGAACGAGCCGCTGCCGCGGCGCATTCAAACTGCATAAAAAGAAATCGATCATACCGCAAAGAAGCGGGAAGGTAATAGTGAAATAAAATCATCTCTTTCAGCTTCCGGACTTGCAGAGCAGGGCACCAGATTTTATGATGTGTTTTGCAGGTTGCCGCGGGCTGCTGATAATATATTACTAACAGTACAAAAAGATAATTTACCTTCGTAACATAATAGGAATTTCGCTGTGCTTAGTTCTTGTCTGGCAAACCTTATAGTGAAAACGTATTTTTCTCCGACAATAGTCTCATGTTCTTGTGCTAGTCGTGGTAATTATTGGTGTTTTACTCTTAACAAAAATCCACTGCAAAATTATTTTGATGATGAACAATCTTTGCGAACTGTAACATAAATATTTCATAACAAAATAATTTTTCATTTTCAATAACTATAAAGTAGGGAAGATATGTTGACTTTTATAGTGAGTTACAGTAACGAAAAATGTTCCTTTAATAGAAAGCCAGTTACAGAACAATAAGAACCCAATATATTCTGTTTTGTTGAAAATTAATGATTATAAAGAAATTCAGGGCACAGCATTAATAAAAGGTATTTCGCGGCTCTTTTCGTATATGCGTTGTTACGCAAATAATAATAATAAAACAAAGCAAAATAAGAGAAAAGAGTTTTCACGAAAAGTGAAACGGACGCGAAACTGCATTAGGATCCACTGCAAGTACTGTGACAGTTAGGCGGGAGATGAGAAAACTCATAAGCAACACATCACGTCAGTAAAAGCCAAACGACTCCTCGCTTGGTGTAAGGAGCGTAAACATTGGACGTTTGAACAGTGGAAAAACGTTGTGTGGAGTGACGAATCACGGTACAAAATGTGGCGATCCGATGGCAGAGTGTGGGTACGCCGAATGCCCGGTGAACGTCATATACCAGAGTGTGTACTGCCAACAATAAAATTCAGAGGCGGTGGTGTTATGGTGTGGTCGTGTTTTTAATGGAGGGGGCTTGCACATCTTGTTGTTTAGCGTGGCATTATCACAGCACAGGTCTACATTGATGTTCTCAGCACCTTCTTGTTTCCCTCTCTTGAAGAGCAGTTAAGGGATGGTGATTACATCTTTCAACATGGTCTAGCACCTGTTCATAATGAACGGCCTTTCGCGCAGTGGTTACACGTCAATAACATCCCTTTAATGGACTGGCCTGCACAGAGTCCTGACATGAATCCTGTAGGACACCTCTGGGATGTTTAGGAACGCCGACTTCGTGCCAGGCCTCACCGACCGACATCGATACCTCTCCTTAGTGCGGCACTCCGTGAAGAATGCTTAGCCATTCCCCAAGAAACCTTCCACCACCTGACTGGACGTA
The DNA here is from genome assembly GCF_021461385.2 of Schistocerca piceifrons. NCBI lineage: Eukaryota > Metazoa > Arthropoda > Insecta > Orthoptera > Acrididae > Schistocerca > Schistocerca piceifrons. The sequence continues at coordinate 192,825,278 of NC_060138.1, forward strand.
TGCCTGCCAGAGCGGGAACTGTCACCAAGGCTAAGGGTGGGACGACACCTTATTGAATTCCAGCATTACCGACAGAGGGCTTCACGAACTTGTAAGTCATTTTCAGCCGGGTGTTCGGATACTTTTGATCACATAGTGTACCTGACTTTTGCTGGTCTGCCTAATGTTTTGAATAGATTTATCTAGAAGTGTTTTATTTATTTTAATTGGCTGGTTTATTTAAAACTGTTTAATTTAAAATTTTTAAAAAGATCAATATTGTGAAGATCTTAATTGTCGAATTAGTCGGAGATTATTATAATTGTACTTCAACGGATACCTTATTCACCATTTTGAACGGCATCATCTTTATAATGTGAAATCAACTTTAATTTTATCAATTTAATTCCTGATTTCACTATCTCTTCAATGAGAATTGATTTTCAATTGGTGCAGCCACTTAGACAGCATGTGTTCGTTTGCAACGTTTTTAGTAGATTTCTTCCAGGTTACAGAAGGCAAGCTTCCGTCGAGATCTTCATACTAATATCCAGCACTTAAATAGCCTGCACAAAAATATAAAGTTCACGCATGAGACGGAAAACAATGGTACCTTGCCATTTCTGGATGTGGAAGTACACACATCCGCCGAAGGTAAACTGGGACACAAAGTGTACCGGAAACCAACATACACTGATCGGTACCTGCACGCGGAGAATCACCACCACCCAGCTCAAAAGTATTCTGTTGTGCACACGTTAACTGCCCGAGCCTACCGGGTAAGCGATGAAAATAACATCAAAGAAGAATTAAAGGAGCTACAACACACGTTTCGTGGCAACGGCTATGATGACAACATCATAAGAAAGGTAGCTAAAACCAAAGGGAGCAGAGCACGAGAAGATAGCAAAGAAGAGAAGCTTCCGCTGGTACACTTACCGTACGTAAAAGGCGTCACTGAACGGCTAGGAAACGTCCTCAGCCGACGAGGTTTCAAACCGATTTTTCGAAGCACTCACAGGATACACGAAATAATCGGTTCCACCAAGGATGTAGTCAACATCCTCAACACTGCAGGTGTTTACGAACTACGGTGTGAGTGCGGAGGTGCCTACATAGGAGAAACCGGGAGACCTGTCAGCTTACGAGTAGCAGGACACGAACTCTATGTACGATTACAACAACATAACTAATCGGCGATAGCGGAACACCACCGTGACTGTGGGCAATCTATCAGGTTCCAGGAGGCCCGAGTACTGGCGAAAGAATCGTGGATGCGAGAACGCAAAATACGGGAGGCGATCGAAATTATTGAACAGCCAGACAACATCAACAGGGAAGATGGCTACAAACTCTCGGCGTCCTGGCTGCCGACCATCCCATTCCAACGGGCCGCGAGCGGTCGCGGGGCAGAAGCTACACGGGACACGGACGTATCTGCACAAACAGCTGTAGAGCAACTGTCAGTCCACTTCCGGGCACACCAGGAGGAAAACCAGAAGCCGAACGCTGATTGGCGTACAGCTACCAATCGTTGACGACATGAACATCCACGAATAGTCGCTTTCCTTCCATCATCCCTTACTTCATGACTACGACTAGCCAATCATATTAGAGAACCAATTAAAAGTTTACGTCAGTGACGTCAGACATCGATAGTTTGTAATAAATGGTAGCACCTGTCCCCATGCAAAACCAGTCATGCCGTGAGGAAGGCCGTTGCAATTCGGCCGAAACGTCGGTTTTAGTTTATTAATGTTGTTAGTTTTTTAGCAATGACGTGGCATAATACCCAGAAGAATTTTAATCTCTATCCATGCAATACTCTACGAAAGTTCTGTTTTGTTTGGTTCTCCATAGAAAATCGTTCTGAATTACAGTCATACACCAAGCTCAAAACACGTGTTTTGCCTGTAGAATGGGACGTTAAAACTCTCGTTATTGTTGTTGTGGTCTTCAGTCCTGAGACTGGTTTGATGCATCTCTCCATTCTACCCTATCCTGTGCAAGTTTCTTCATCTCCCAGTACCTACTGCAAGCTACATCCTTCTGAATCTGCTTAGTGTATTCATCTCTTGGTCTCCCTCTACCATTTTTACCCTCCACGCTGCCCTCCAAGGCTAAATTTGTGATCCCTTGATGCCTCAGAACATGTCCTACCAACCGGTCCCTTCTTCTCGTCAAGTTGTGCCACAAACTCCTCTTCTCCCCAATTCTATTCAATACCTCCTCATTAGTTATGTGATTTACCCATCTAATCTTCAGCATTCTTCTGTAGCACCACATTTGGAAAGCTTCTATTCTCTTCTTGTCGAAACTATGTTTCACTTCCATACAAATACTTTCAGAAATGACTTCCTGACACTTAAATCTATACTCGATGTTAACAAATGTCTCTTCTTCAGAAACGCTTTCCTTGCCATTGCCAGTCTACATTTTATATGCTCTCTGCTTCGACCATCATCAGTTATTTTACTCCCTAAATAGCAAAACTCCTTTACTACTTTAAGTGTCTCATTTCCTAATCTAATTCCCTCAGCATCACACGATTTAATGTGACTACATCCCATTATCCTCGTTTTGCTTTTGTTGATGTTCATCTTATATCCTAATTTCAAGACACTGTCCATTCCGTTCAACTGCTCTTCCAAGTCCTTTGCTGTCTCTGACAGAATTACAATGTCATCGGCAAACGTCAAAGTTTTTATTTCTCCATGGATTTTAATACCTACTCCGAATTTTTCTTTTGTTTCCTTCTCTGCTTGCTCAATATACAAATTGAATAACATCGGAGAGAGGCTACAACCCTGTCTCACTCCCTTCCCAACCACTGCTTCCTTTTCATGTCCCTCGACTCTTATAACTGCCATCTGGATTCTGTACAAATTGTAAATAGCCTTTCGTTCCCTGTATTTTACTCCTGCCACCTTCACAATTTGAAAGAGAGTATTCCAGTCAACATTGTCAAAAGCTTTCTCTAATTCTACAAATGCTAGAAACGTAGGTTTGCCTTTCCTTAATCTTTCTTCTAAGATAAGTCGTAAGGTCAGTATTGCCTCATGTGTTCCAATATTTCTACGGAATCCAAACTGATCTTCCCCGAGGTCGCTTTCTACCAGCTTTTCCATTCGTCTCTAAATAATTCTCGTTAGTACTTTGCAGCTGTGACTTATTAAACTGATAGTTCGATAATTTTCACATCTGTCAACACCTGCTTTCTTTGGGATTGGAATTATTATATTCTTCTTGACGTCTGAGGGTATTTCGCCTGTCTCGTACATCTTGCTCACCAGATGGTAGAGTTTTGTCAGGACTGGCTCTCCCAAGGCCGTCAGTAGTTCTAATGGAATGTTGTCTACTCCCGGGGCCTTTTTTCGACTCAGGTCTTTCAGTGCTCTGTCAAACTCTTCACGCAGTATCTTATCTCCCATTTCATCTTCATCTACACTCTCTTTCATTTCTATAATATTGTCCTCAAGTACATCGTCCTTGTATAAACCCTCTATATACTCCTTCCACCTTTCTGCTTTCCCTTCTTTGGTTAGGACTGGGTTTCCGTCTGAGCTCTTGATATTCATACAAGTGGTTCTCTTTTCTCCAAAGGTCTCTTTAATTTTCCTGTAGGCAGTATCTATCTTACCCCTAGTGAGATAAGCTTCTACATCCTTATATTTCTCCTCTAGCCATCCCTGCTTAGCCATTTTGCACTTCCTGTCGATCTCATTTTTTAGACGTTTGTATTCCTTTTTGCCTGCTTCATTTATTGCATTTTTATATTTTCTCCTTTCATCAATTAAATTCAATATTTCTTCTGTTACCCAAGGATTTCTACTAGCCCTCGTCTTTTTACCTGTTTGATCCTCTGCTGCATCACTATTGCATCCCTCAAAGCTACCCATTCTTCTTCTACTGTATTTCTTTCCCCCATTCCTGTCAATTGTTCCCTTATGCTCTCCCTGAAACTCTGTACAACCTCTGGTGCTTTCAGTTTATCCAGGTCCCATCACCTTAAATTCCCACCTTTTTGCAGTTTCTTCAGTTTTAATCTACAGCTCATAACCAATAGATTGTGATCAGAGTCCACTTCTGCCCCTGGAAATGTCTTACAATTTAAAACCTGGTTCCTAAATCTCTGTCTTACCATGTATACAACCTTCTTTCATGATTCTTGAACCAAGTGTTAGCTAAGATTAAGTTATGCTCTGTGCAAAATTCTAACAGACGGTTTCCTCTTTCATTTCTTACCCTCAATCCATATTCATCTACTATGTTTCCTTCTCTCCCTTTTCGTACACTCGAATTCCAGTCACCCATGACTATTAAATTTTCGTCTCCCTTCACCATCTGAATAATTTCCTTTATCTTATCATACATTTCATCAATTTCTTCATCATCTGTATAGCTAGTTGGCATATAAACTTGTACTACTGTAGTAGGCGTGGGCTTCGTGTCTATCTTGGCCACAACAATGCGTTCACTATGCTGTTTGTAGTAGCTTACCCGCACTCCTATTTTTTTATTCATTATTAAACCTACTCCTACATTACCCCTATTTGATTTTGTATTTATAACCCTGTATCCACCTGACCAAAAGTCCTGTTCCTCCTGCCACCGAACTTCACTAATTCCCACTATATCTAACTTTAACCTACCCATTTCCCTTATTAAATTTTCTAACCTACCTGCTCGATTAAAGGATCTGACATTCCACGCTCCGATCCGTAGAACGCCAGTTTTATTTCACCTGATAACAACGTCCTTTCGAGTAGTCCCCGCCCGGAGATCCGAAGGGGGGACTATTTTACCTCCGGAATATTTTACCCAAGAGGACGCCATCATCATTTAACCATACAGTAAAGCTGCATTCCCTCGGGAAAAATTACGGCTGTAGTTTCTAGTTTCCCCTTGCTTTCAGACGTTCGCAGTACCAGCACAGCAAGGGCGTTTTGGTTAGTGTTACAAGGCCAGATCAGTCAATCATCCAGACTGTTGCCTCTGCAACTACTGTAAAGGCTGCTGCCCCTCTTCAGGAACCACACGTTTGTCTGGCCTCTCAACAGATACCCCTCCGTTGTGGTTGCACCTACGTTACGGCCATCTGTATCGCTGAGGCACGCAAGCCCCCCCACCAGCGGCAAGGTCCGTGGTTCATGGGGGTTTAAAACTCTCACAAATTTTTTTTTATATTTTGATGCGTACATTTATTATTGGACAGAATGAATTAATCTAGATGCCCTTGCGTGAAATAAGTTGGTCCGTGTTAGATTTCCACAGTATGAAGTCAGACTGTGTTGAATATTATATTTTATGCGTTAACATTTATAGAGAAAACAGTGCATTTTCATCAGGACAATTTTCTGTGGGAGTTGAACGTGTACTTACTTCAGTTCTGAAACGCTGGCAGCCTAGGGCGTGCACACTGTCACTTGACCCCTTTTCCGTTGTGTATGCTAATGATGCATGGGAAGAACCACTGTTGCCGGCCGCTGTGGCCAAGCCGTTCTTGGGGCTTCTGTCCGGAACCGCGCTGCTGCTACGGTCGCAGATTCGAATCATGCCTCGGACATAGATGTGTGTGAGGTCCTTAGGCTAGTTAGGTTGAAGTAGTTCTAAGTCTAGGGGACTGATGACCACAGATGTTAAGTCCCACAGGGCATAGTGCCATTTGAGCCATTTTGAAGAACCACTGTTGATAAGCCTCGACATCGAATTTTCGTAATTTTAAGTCAACGGTATTTTCTCGAGATATAAATGTGGGATGAAGAAATATGTTGGTTGAATCTTCTAGGAACTTACGCTCTCGAAATTTGAACAGTAAGCCACACTCTCATGCACGAAACTTCTCCTGCAGCGTTTGGTACTGAAGGTGCTTGAACATTTGTGAGACGCTTTCGATGTTACTAAATGAAGCTACGGAGAAACGTGCCGATTTTCTTCGGATATTTCTGTTTCCTCTGACAGTCCTGCTTGGTTAGGGTCACAGAGTAAGAAATAGTCATACATTGGTCGTACTACTTTACAGCACTCCGTACACATACTCGTGCACCTCGTGTTGCTATTACGTAATTTGCTTATTGCAGCTACATATACTGTAGACAGCCAACAACGGAACTTATTATTCCTCCCCCGCATTGGCCATACTTGTTATAACCAGGAGTAACACAATAACCTCTTCAGTCTGGTTTATTAAATCACAAATCACTTTTTAACAATTATGTTAGCCAAGCGTCTACCCAGGCTCACACTCAGAAGTAATGCATAATTAAAGTTTGGTTGTACCACTGTCCAAATGTGCATGGTTGGGTGCACGTTCCGTAATTATTCCCAAGTCCAGTGAAGTTCAGTTTCTCCAAGTGAAGTCACTAGTTTTCCGCCGAGCAGCCAGGTAACCCCGAGTGGTGCGGCGAGTCATCCACAAGCAGCTGGAACACGGCGTACTGCACTTCCCGATGAGAACTGTCGTTTGCGGCGGCGACAGGGTTTATATAAGGGTTGCTAGTTAATGGAGCCGTCGGCTGGGGTCGCTGTTTTCCAGGGAAAACCAAGCGCAATGTTTCCTGGCGTAGCCATTTGCTGTGTGCTGACAAAATCTGGCGCGCGAAGGCGGCCAGCGATGGTAGCCGCGAGCCGCCCGGAGAAGTGCGGCCAGCGATGTATTTCTCGGCCACATAAGGGAGCGTGCGTGAGAAGACGACCAGCGATGGAAGCAGCGGGCCGCCCAGAGAAGTGCGGCCAGCGATGTATTTGGCGGCCGCGTACTGGAGCGCGTTGTTCGGTGTTTGTTAGAAGTGGTGTATACCACAATACTGATAATTTATTCTTCTTCTGGTAGCCCACTTTCTGGTATTCTCTGTTTATAAACCAATTCCTTGAGCGAGTGCATATAATCCACAAATGAATAAAATATCTCAGCTTGCTTACTCAGTTGCGGTTTCTGACATCAGTATTTACTTTCATTAAAATATGAAACTGAAATGTCAGTCTCGTAAGTAAACAGAAAATAAAAAACCTTTGGAAGTTAATTTCGTCAATTGCAATATTTTACAGTTTAGTTTCACAGTTCATATTTTTCCATATGTAACTGTTAAGTTAGTCTCCCTTTAATTTTAAGAAGTAGTCTTTTATCCGCCACAAAAATCTATTGTTCTTCAATTTAAACAAACAGCCTTGTCACTTTTTAGTTAACAAAAATCCCTTTCTTCTGTGCCATTATTTCAAAGAGTCCGTTCTTCACTGCTCGATGGAATTCCCTTTTTACCATAGAGGTATAATAAGAACAGTTGTCATGACGACAAAAATTTGAGGCTGACGTCCTCCATGTTAATAGAGCCAAGCATTAGATTCTGGTGGAAGTGTCATGAAAAAAAAAAAAAGTCATCTTGCTTCATTTAGTTGTTCTGACTACAGTCGAAAGTGTAGTTGACTCACATTTCATTTACAAACGAGCTAGTTTGAGCGATATTTTATTTTACATATATGAATTTTAGTTGCGTTGGTTACTTTTACTGCAGCAGTTTTATTTCTGAAATTTGACATTGAATTTCCTTTCAGTACAACTCAAAGAGCACTCTGGATGAAAGCAGTGAGAAAGGAAATATTGGAAACCGTTAAAACTTCTCACCGTTCATACAAACCATCGACTGACAAGGTGTCCACCTTTGAAACCATCACGTTCTCTGACAGAGTTCTACAAAACACAGCAACTTAGTATTATTGATTCACCGAAACGAAGGTCAACATTCAATGGTCGACGGAAACTTCTCCATTTATTGGCCACCATTCCAAACGTACACTCTATATTCCTTCGTGCATTGCTAAGTCGGTAGTTATATACACGTTTTTTACGCTCAAACATTTACCTGGATAATGTCTTAGCAGCTTTGTTGTCAAACCGAAACGTTCGTCGGTGCGCGGTGTAGCCGCGCTGTCTATGGGCGTCTTGTCACAGTCCGCGTGGGGCCCCACGTCGGAGGTTCGCGTCCTCTCTCCATAGCGTAAGATACTTTAAGTTAGATTAAGTAGTGTGTAAGCTTAGTGACTGATGACCAAAGCAGTTTGGTCCCATAAGATCTTAGCACAAATTTACAAATTTTATTCAAACCTTCATCCACAACAATCACGAAGGGCACAGGCCTATCGAAACCCTGGAAAAAACGTGGAGCTTCAGGAATATTTAAGGAGCCCTCATCAAGTTTTTTCTTAAATACACTGTCCTTAAATATCGTGGAATCAACAGACCTACCATATGCACCAACATCCACGAAAATGAATTTGTAGTTTGCATCACACATAGCGAGTAGCACGACTGAGAAAAAGTTTTTGTACTTATAACACAGTGAACCACTTCCAGTTGGATTCATAACTCGTACATGTTCTCCGCCAATGGTTCCAATCCAGTTCGTTTTTTTCGTAAATACCAGCATCTGTCATAAGCCAAAAATCTGTGGTGAGGTCTGGAAAGCATTCTGTCTAACGTTTTTCCAGATGGCATCTAAATCCTGTCTTACAAACACTGAGATTGTAGGTTGACTTATTCTGTACTGGTAATGTAGATCTTGCATCGAAGTTCCCGTTGCCAGATGTCTGAAACAAAATTAAAATAGCGCTTCAATCACTTTAACATCTCTACATATATATAAATGAATGTATGTATGTTCCCTATGCGTTCCTAAATCATTCATTCGATTGTGATGAAATTTTGGTGATTTGTTCTCCGTACGCCCACGAAGGTTCCTAGACAAAAAAAGAGAAATACTACACATTGCTGAGGAGATATGACGTCGTAAACAATTAGATATCACCGCGCGAAAACACCCAGATTTCTGCACCCAATATATGAGAATGAGAGCACTTAGCGACTATTCTCTCTCTCACCTTCTAATGCACTTTTTTCAGTGACACTCATTCTGAAGAAGTGGAAATCCATCCTCTCAAGTCACGTGAGAGAACTTCTTCAGGTAAAGGGTGTCAACAGTTGCTCGGCTGCCATCAGGTAAAAACAGTACACCTATTTTGAGCAGCTCCGTTTCCTAGAAATTGCGTTGAAAAAATCTACAACAAACCTGGACGAAGAAGACATTGTGAGTGAAGAAGAAAATGAAACTTCTGTTTCATTTGATAATGGAACTACATGTTGGATTTCTGAACACAAATGTAAAAAAAGAACCAGCAACGACGACGAGCTAATTGAAGTTCTCAAGAAAAAGATTGCATCGGAAGAGAAATCTTGCACTGTCGATGAAACAGATGAGGATAAGTTGTTTCTTCTCTCTGTTAGATTCATAAATTGCCTGCTGAAAACAAATTAAAACTCCGGGCAGACATGATTTCTCTCGTCGCTGCTGCCCAAATACCTGTACAGCAAGGATGGCAGCAAATGGGTTATACTGGACCCTTCACTCCTCTGCCACCCTCATCAATGCCAGAATACACTATAAAACGAGAGCCTATGCAAATACAGTGCACGCTACAGTGGCCTATGAAACAACATCCTATGCAACAGAAAACAATGTCTCAGCCATGACTAGTGGATCAACAACCACAAGTTAAATTTTTCCATACTCAACTTCAACAATGCCCAAATGCAAATTTGTCCTTACAATCTCCTCCGTGTGCAGATACTTCATCCACATGAAATGTAGATTCTGGTAGTCACCTCTCAGCAATTTCGGGAATGGGACATAGGCGGAACATGTCATTCCGTATTAAGGAAAACTGGATTACGAAAGCAGCCTTTTCTTATCACGTACTTCGGTTGTTACTAAAAGAAAGCTATATAAACGAGGCCAAATGCGTCGTATTGCTGCATAAAATATGCCATTAAAACCAGAAAAACATTTGTAAATGCATACCTGACACCGTGTTGTTCACGACAGCAGTGTAATATTTATATGTCAAACGGCAGTTGCGAGAAAATAACAGTAATTATGAACGAGAAGCAAATGTAAATGGTAGTGTGATATTGTTTAGGGGCTATTAATATGGCAGCTCCGGCTTCAAAGCAATGTACGGTGTAAGTCTGTAGCAACACCTCCCCTTGTTTTTTGTTATTTATTACGTAGTTTTCACATAAAACTTCTGGGCTGATAGGCCGTGGTCGAAGTTCGCCGCTTTACCTCCGAGGGTGTCTCCCGCAGTCGGAGACGAAACGTCAGGAGAGAGTTTTACACTTCGACCACGGCCTATCAGCCCGGAAGTTTTATGTGAAGATAATACCGGCCGTGAAAGCTTACATTGTATGATTTTACGTAGTTTGTTATAATTGTCAGTGGCTACTGCGTTGACGTCTGTTGATTAATCTGCTATTTTCTGCCCTGCTGTGGCGCTCACAGATCGGGGAGCCTTGGCTTCTTCAACGATCTTCCTCCACACTTCTCGGTTATTTGCTGCTCTTTGCCACAAGGCGGCAGAATGCGGCGTCAGCGCTGCTGCCCAAGGCGACCGGCAGCTTCTCAGAGAAGATGGCCATAGCATCTATGACTCTGGTGTAGACTATATAAAGAGAAAGTGTTTACCAGCTCTGCTCATAGTACTTGTAGCCATACAGAGAGTGCCATGGCTCCCTCTCACGAGAGAGAGACTGGCACCATTGAAGGCTGCCACACTACAGAAGTAGTGGTACACGCACATGATGACAGATGAGCATCTACTCTCAAGCGCTGCTTGTTAGGCGTCCAGAAGACCTGCCGGATTGTGAAGCCATGCTCCCAATCGGACTTTACTTGGTAAATAGTGTTGCACCTCACAAGACCATGTTATTTCAGACAAGACTTGCTACTCCATGAATAAACAAGCAGAGGGTCGACTGACATAGACCGCCATCCTTGACAGGATGGCTGCAAACTGAACAGAACTCCACCAGAGCAAAAGGAGTATTATATTGCTCTGGCTCATTTGTTGTCCTACAGTGAGGTGACAATGTCATTATGCTTCCCGACTTTCTCGTTTGGTAAGCACTCCTGGTTGCTTTGGATTATACGACTTTATCTTTAAGCATTTCTTCCTGTCGTGTCAGAATTCTGAATAATTACTCTTGTGATCAACTTAAGCTTTCATGCAACACTTTGCACAGTAACAATTATGACAATTATCCTCTGTCACCGTGAAGTCATTCTGCTCCATTGTTGGCTCGAGCTCTCAGTTCATTCCAGGTGTTGCAATAGTTTCTCTGTTTGCTGCTGCACCGCTGGCCGTTCTTCCTCACTGGACTTTTGCCGTGTTATTGACCCGTTCTGCTCCTCCTGTAGTATCGGCGGGGACGTTCTTGATATTTTCTGGCTGCACCAAATATGCTACTCAGCTGTGCAACGAAACTGTTCCCATGCGTTAAACACTATATATCTGCGGCGAAGGATGAGAAATAGTTGTTGCAATGACATATAGTCGTCGTGTAAGACTGTATTATTATGCTATCTTGTCATTGGTTGACATATTGAAAACTGTGAACTGTGGATGTAATATAATTATAAGGTTTATAATTAAAACAACAACCAGTCACAAATATCGTTTGTAAAAGTTTATTTAAATCATACCAGTACAGGTTTTTCCATTTATTACAAAACTGATGCTTTGGATTATGCAACTTTACCTTTCAGCCCTTCTGTCATGTCAGAATTCTGAATGATTACTTTTGTGATCAACTTAAGCTTTCTTGCAACACTTTGCCCAGTAACAATTATGACAATTGTCCTCTGTCGCTTTCACAGCTTTCTTTGCAAGGAAACCTGTAAGAACCGTCCAAAGATGGATTTGTTGTATGCCCCTGTTTACTGGTGTGGTACTGGCTGATTAAGAGCACCTTATCATGCTTCACCTGTACGGGACCTCACGTACTGCTCTATTTCTGGATTTTTTACATGACTGGTACGACGTTCTCGTACGCAGTAAAGTGCCTGAAGATAAGATTTACATCCTGAAACCCAAATCTTGTGTACGAATTTATGCAGATAAGGGAGTTGTCAAGTACAATTGGAGACCACTTATTCATCATGAAAAATCTGAAACCGAAAATGGTCTGTTTTAAATAAACTTTTTAAACATACTTCAGGCTGGCTACTGTTAAAATTATAAATCTTTTACATATATTTTAAATGATTTTCGTCCAGCATTTTGCCTCTTCAAGTTTCCACTGACCAGATGCTCTATTTGAGATCAATATTACCCAGTGCTGCAACTGAAGGTTCCAGTAAATAGGTGGAAAATATGTTTCACATCAACTGCCAACTAGTGGTCCCTTTTATGTTACACTTTTCAATTGAGTGCAATATACTTTGTCTCTTAATCAAGGTACCACAGCTTTCGGATATACAACTGGTACAATTTTGTTGAAAAAGTGGCTACAATGTGTATTCGATGCACGGAATACAAACTAATTTCCTTAGGTGTCGACAGAAAGAAAGTGACAGACATTCAGAATGGTGTTACAAAACTAATGGCTGTTGAACTAACTTGACTAAATTATTGTTTTTCTGCAGAAAGGAACAATAAGTGAGTGGTCGTAGCATTTGTATATATGCAAGTGTGAATCTCACTTTACGTCACACACTGGCTCCACCCGTACTGCTGTTGTATGAAGGGAGTTAATTCAGTTCTTGAGGGAAAAGTACACTGTAAAATTCGTTTTGTTTCTGCCTGAACGTGGAACAACATTATCACACAAGGCGTTGTAACTTGGGATAACTGTGACTATTAAAAGTGCGGTGTTGAAATTCGTGATGGCCAAGGACTAACCGTACATAACAACACCTTGTTGATACGTCCTCTCGATATTCGCTGAAAACTACAATGAGACCCATGATGAACTCGAATGATTTTTACTGCTCTGTCAGCGGTGTAATTCACCAAAGCGGTCTTTCTCCTCTTCGGTCATGTCGGTTGGTGACAGTCTAATTCTAACGAAGCACGGGGCCTGGCTAAGCGGATTATGAACGGCGGATGCAAATTACTTTCCGGATTTCTGTAGTCCTTGGAGAAATTCGTAGCTAGGCGGAAACTTTGCTTGCAGGAACTCTACTTTTCTTGCGTGATTTCTTCCAGGATTTCTAAGAAGTTAAGATACCACAGGAATCCACAACTGCATGAATTTAATCAAATCTTTCTCAACTTTTTTTTATTTGTCATTAGTTTCCATTGTTACTTCGCAGACTTAAAGGCTAAGTATGTTCAGTCCTGCGTCCTTTCTCTGGCAGAATCTGAAACAAAAGAAAGACGAATAGAATAAATACAAGTTATTGTTATAATCCTTCGTTAGTTTTGTATAAGGAGCAAGGACGTCATCTCTACATACGTAGTAACTACTTAGAATGAAACGGAGGTTTCTGCATCCACAATGACATACATCCGTACAGAAACACTCCCCCCCCCCCTCCCGTCACTCTGAAAACGATACCAGAATTCATTCGTAAGTAAAACCGTCCTCTATTGATCTGAAACCGATCCTCCATTGTCGCATGCCCGACGCTGGTTTTTCCTTGTACCTTCGAGCTACAGTATTCGACGATAGTTCTCCTCCTGACGGGAACAGCAAAGACAGATGATTGACACTACCGGATTTTCAAATCCATCGCACCAGATACTGGGGAGCGAATCTCATGATATGTACTGGACGTTAATCGTTCATTTATGACGCAGAAAACACGGTTGTAAGTGGTTGCTACTTTCTAGGAACGCCGGATGGACAGTTAACCAACTTTCTGAATTTCAACTTACTCAGACTCGATAATGCTTCACAGACACTGTTCATCTGGCCAACAACTTCTAAAAGTAGTTTGACTGACTTAGTTATCGCAGATTGTTTCTGTATTTTACTGCTGCAATCTGTTTTGACTCATCAAACATTTCCCTGTAGTGGGCCATAACGTGTTACATTTGAATCAGCATTAACTAAGACTGTTACAGATAAAAATTCTGACACACAAAATACCTAATTGGCATCAACTAAAAAATCTAGAAAAATGAAATAATTACTAGGTAAAGCAGAACTCTATGAGTGTTCGCTCTCAAGCCCCGTAATTTTGTTGTTCCTCTTTGTCCAGGAGAAAAATTGGTTCCAAACAATCCGAAGAAGATCTTATATATTTTAATGAAAAGCACGTAGAGACAAACAAAGCGTTACAAACTCGATGATTTATTCAAGAGAAAAAGCTTCACCCATTGAGCGAGTCAATAACGCGATGGTCCACCTCTGACCAATATGCAAGCAGTTATTCGGTTTCACATTGATTGACAGAGTTGTTGGATGTCCTCCTGAGGGATATCATGCTAAAATCAGTCCAACTGGCGCGTTAGACCGTCAAAATTCCAAGATGATTGGAGGGCCTTGCTCACAATACTACAACGTTATCAGTTAGGAAGAGATCCAGCGACCATGCTGGCCAAGGTAGGGTTCGGGAAGGACGAAGACAAGAAGTAGAAACTCTCTCCGTGTGCTTGTTGAGATTATCTTCCTGAAATGTAAGCACAGGATGGATTTCCATGAATGGCAGCAAAACGGGACCTAGAATATTGTCGACTCGCCGCTGTGCTATGACGGTGCTGCGGATGACAACCAAATTGGTCCTGCTATGAAAAGAAATGGCACTTCAGACTATCACTCCTGATTGTCACGCCGTATGGCGGGCGACAGTCAGATTGGCATCGCAGCGCTACCTGGTGCGCCTCCAGACACTTCTTCAGCTTGGAATCTCGTTGACTGCAGAAGAATTGTCTTCAGCCTCATTATCACACACCATACGGTCCACCAACCAGGACCCCTATGGTTCCCGTCCGCGACAATCTTAGGGCACATCGGTTCATCGACATTCTACGCTCCGTTTTATTGCCCTTCATGACAAGCCATCATGAGCTTTCATTTGAGCAAGATAATGCCCACCTGTACACATACAGAGTTACTACATCTTGTCTTCGTGCTTGCCAAATGCTGCCTTGGCCAGCGAGGTCGCCAAATCTCTCCCCAATTGAGAATGGAGCACTGTGTGCAGGGCCCTCCAACCAGCTAGAGAGTTTGACAATCTAATGAGCCAATTGGACAGAATTTGGAGCGAGGTCTCTCAAGAGGAGTCTATCAATAAGTGCCAAGCCAAATAACTGCTTGCTTAAAGACCAGAGGTGGACCACCGCTTGCCGGTTTGTGAAGCTCTTTCTCTTCCATAAATCACCAAATTTTCCTAAAATTGCTTGTCTGTACATGTGAATCACATATACCGGTTTCCGTCCCATTCGTATAATACCTTCGTGGTGAGTTATTTTCTTTGTCTTAGAGTGTATTTAAGGAAGAAATGATAATCAGACATATTCACATTGAGTCCTGACGCCCTAGACACTGAAGAAGAAGGAAAGGAATAAAATGTTTAGCATGCAGAGGAGAACAGAGAATGCGAGATGCTCCCTAGTTCATATGCACAACACTACGTTCTTTTGAATCTGATGGCTATGGGCAGATATCAGTTTTTGATTTGAGCCGAAGAAAAGTAAGATTCTAGATTTCAAAGTTCATTCATTCACTTTTGAAGATCATAGTGGCGTCGAGCGTTGCATTTTGCGGCTAGACTCTGCAAGCTATCCAGTACAATCTGCTCCCTGTAGGAGACTGCTGTAAATGTGTAGGGTGCACCTACGTGAAGCATCCGGTGACTTTGTTAACGACTCAGGTAGCTTGCAGATTTAACAGTGAGGGGATGGATTTCCCATCCACAGTTAGCAGAACGCTTTGGATATTGCCAGATGATGAATAATGTAGTTTTTCAGTGTGTCTTGTCGCTCTACACTCTCATAACGTAAGTTTACCTTCACATGACCCGTTGCACACACTTTCTGATCCTCCGTACTGGATATGGCAAACCCTCGGAGTAGTTGCGTGTGCTTGTTTCTTCCGCTATATGTGAACCTGTGAAAACAGCGAGAAACTAAGCGCATGTGAGCTTCACATGTTGTCAGCTCCATCTTTACTATCGAGGATCCTAAAGTCCGTTTTGAACTTCGAATACAACAGCTTTAACACCGGCGTTCGGAGATATTTGTTTGTTAATGGTTAGTGTGCCTTGTTGAACAGAGGAATGCAGACACAGACTCTGCCAAGTGGAGTGAAATAGCCTGTGTATCTTGATAATCAATCAAAATTAAGCAAAAAGAATTCCACTAGTTCTGTTATTCCACTGGTTTTGAGAAAGGAACACGGAAAAATTTTTAGTTTTCCCTCAAATACTGTTATCCCACAAACGTTAAGAAAATAAGATGATGTATCGAATAGATTTAAACAGATGCCTAGTGAAGAAATTACTTCTAGGTTTCTGCAGTAGAGGGAAGGAACATGCAATATCCTACCCAAAACGCAAGTGTATACCAGAAGAACACTGTGCACGGCGTATGGTTTTTGTTACTGATTCTAGTGATTTTTGCATCCTATATGCATGTTGTATGGTGGAACAGTGTTTGGATTTACAAGTTCACTCCAAACAATGTCGAAATGATGGTGCTGCATCGTGATCGAATATTACACTTCAGTACCTCGAAACGGAACGCTTAGAATGCATCGCAAATCTCATTTATAAACACG